>NC_138137.1:44162959-44467886 GCF_964188305.1 Podarcis bocagei | reverse complement strand
GAAAATAATGGCTGGTGGTCAACTCTGTAACCCATTAATTTGGACTAGGTATTTCATGGCAGATGTCAAGCGTAGCCCTAAAATTAACAAGGCTGATATAGTGATGTCTAACTTCAGCTCATGCATGGGCTTGAGTTCTTGTACCTTTGAAGTGTAAAACTGATTAGCACAATTTGAGGAAAGAAGGGTTGCCACTCAGTGGGGCAGCCTAGAAGGCCCCAAACTCACACCCCATCAAACCCAGAAAGGACAGGAAATGTCCCAAGCCTGAAACACTGACTGTTAGACAGTGTAGACAATATTGAGCTACCTGGACTCATGGTTTGCCTCACTATAAGGAAGCTTCCTCTTTTTCCACAAAACAATAACAACAACAAAAATATAAGAGCACCAGGTTTTACTATATCAGTAGTAGTAAGGTAAAGGTAAAGGGACCCCTGACTATTAGGTCCAGTCATGGCCAACTCTGGGGTTGCGGCGCTCATCTCGTTTTATTGGCCGAGGGAGCCAGCGTACAGTTTCTGGGTCATGTGGCCAGCATGACTAAGCCACTTCTGGCAAACCAGAGCAGCGCATGGAAATGCTGTTTACCTTCCCGCCGGAGCGGTACCTATTTATCTACTTGCACTTTGACGTGCTTTCGAATTGCTAGGTTGGCAGGAGCAGGGACCAAGCAACGGGAGCTCACCCCATCGCAGGGATTAGTAGTAGTAGCATAGCATTTATTCATCGCTTCCACCAGAAGTGTCTCTAAGCGACTGGCAAATCTATAAGACACCAAACAACTTGTTAATCATTTCAGTAAAAGTAATAGGCATGAATTGGAACAATTTAAGATATAAAGATCCGTTGGAAAACAAAACCCCTAGATGGTTGTCACCTTTGGAGGCTAAAGCGTTGAAAAAACTCAATATGGAAGCCGAATGGCCGAAGTATTGGGAAATTTTGGAACAAGAGGGAGATAAGTTGAAGCTACAGAGTCACGAGAAACTGAAAACCAAAGTACGAGATTGGCTCCATTATTATCAAATAATGGAGGTTTATAAACAAGACAGGAAAATTGGCTTCCAGGTGGAGAAATCAAAATTAGAAACTGAACTGTTAGAACCCAATACTAAGAATTTGTCAAGAATGTATAATTTGCTGCTGAAATGGAATACACAAGACGAAACAGTTAAATCAGCTATGATTAAGTGGGCACAGGACATTGGTCATAACATTATGTTTGCTGACTGGGAATGGTTGTGGAACACCGGGATAAAATTTACGGCATGTAATGCCTTAAAGGAAAATATTATGAAAATGATCTATAGGTGGTACATGACCCCAGTCAAGCTAGCAAAAATCTATCATTTGCCTGATAATAAGTGTTGGAAATGTAAAGAAACTGAAGGTACTTTCTATCACCTTTGGTGGACGTGCCCAAAGATTAAGGCTTTTTGGGAGATGATATATAATGAAATGAAAAAGGTACTTAAATGTACCTTCCCTAAGAAACCAGAGGCCTTTCTCTTGGGCATTGCCGGCCAATTGGTGTTAAAGAAAGATAGAACTTTTTTTATGTACGCTACGACAGCAGCAAGAATACTCATCGCAAAGTATTGGAAGACACAAGATCTACCCACCTTGGAAGAGTGGCAGATGAAGGTGATGGACTATATGACACTGGCCGAGATGACTGGCAGAATCCGCGATCAGGGGAAAGAGACGGCGGAAGAAGATTGGAAGAAATTTAAAATTTATCTTAAGAACTATTATAAAATTGAGGAATGCTAAAATGTCGAAGTTTTGAGAAAGAAAAGGAGATTACAGCGACATAAGATTAAGTTAAAGAAAAGAATAAGAAGAAATATATTTGATAAAATTATTTAGAATTTGCTAAAATAATCTTGGAAATTGGGATGTAGGAAGGGGAGGTTTGGGGGAGTCCGAGAAGTGAGGGATATGAAAAAAAGGTTATGAAATTATACATGTTTGTATGTCTTTTTATTTGTTTGTATTGTTTTAAAAAAATGATGTAAAACCAATAAAAAAAATTTTTGAAAAAATGAATTGGAACAATTTAATTCTGTGAGGATCTGACCTTCAGAGCAGAAGGATGAAGAAGGGCTTTGTTGTTGCCCCTGAACCACAAACTTATTCCAAATGGTTGCTTATCAGACATGCCTGAAAAAGAGTCACTCTTACATGTGAGTCATTTTATAATGAATGCTGCCTCATTGTTCCCTATTCCGGAGATGGTGATTAGTGGTTTTGTAAGTGTTTTGTTTTGGATTAAGGCTTTCTCACCAAAGCACTTTTTCTTCTTCCTGTATTTGCATGCAGTCAGCTCCTTTCAGATGGGAGAGGTAGAGATTGCTTAAGCGTACCTGGAAAGGTAGGATATGGGCTAAGCCATAACACAATTAAAAGTGTTCTGGAAGCCTCCCACTAAAACTTGGGTACGGTGTGTTAACTGAAAGGCAGAAGGGCAAGGATGATGAAACAAAACAGCTGTAATTCTGGGCAGAGAACATAAACCACGATCTCTCAAGCTTAATCTACACATGACCATAGGCACTTCAACACAGCAGTTTATTGTGGATTTACACAGAATGCATGTGTATTCCTTCTCCTCAAAATGCTATCACACAGACCACCACCATCCCAAATTTATCATTTCCACAGGTTATTTACGTATCAAATTTTCCATGAAAATGGTTTGTTGTTGTTGGCATCAGTGTGTCTCGAGAGACAATGGAGTGAACTCAAACCACTGCGTTAGCAGCACTGAAGCTACCATTCCAGGCCAGGACACAAGCCTTGGCAGTCTTTATGGAGATCCTGGGCTCTCCAGACAACAAGCTCTCCTTCTCAGCCTCACTAATGTAGTCCAAAGGAAAGGAAAGCAATACATTTGGCACCAGCTTGGCTCCAGGAGTTGCCAGAAGGAGTCATGCAAGGCGCCATCCAACTAACTTAGGGACTCCACTGTATTTGTGTAGGGTTTACTCCTTGGCCTTTTCTTCTCCCAAAGATAGCCCTCAAGACAGTGGAGGAAACAGTAAAATCCAGATTAAATGGTAACGCAAGGGTGGGGAACCTCAGATCTGTGAGCCAAATATGGTTCTCCACGTCTCTGCATTTGGCCCCTGGGTCTCTCTCCCAGTTGCACTGGGTGGAATGAGTCCTTGAACTCACATGCCTCTTGCCTGTCTGAAGGGAGAGGAAACATCCTTGTACCCACTACTTACTTTCAGGCAGCCTGTTTCTCCAAGTCCCTTTCTCTCTGCTGAATTCATTGCCAGGATCAGAGCTTGGCTATGAAGAAAAGCACCTGAGGACAGGCTGCAGGGGTCTAAACCCAGATGGAGCGTTGTAAAATACACAGTTGTTCCGCTGGCTAATACATTAGCCAATAAAACGCTAGTGATTTTTTAATGGACTGGACCAGCCGCAAGTCTTGGTTCAGTTAATCTTTTGCTAGATGTCCACATCTCCCAGGCATGTTTAACATTAACGCTTCTTGTTGTTTATTACGTTTAATAAATAATGCCCCTGCTGAATCTCAAATCAGGAATTACAATTGCAAGAGGACCAAATGGCAAATGAAAGGCCCATCCAAGCATGATGAAAACTCCTCTCAGCTTTTTCACGGCCGTGGTGAATATTTTATAGACATTTAATAGACCTGCAGTTCGAGTGGCCACCAAAAGAAACATGGAGATTTTAAACAGCAATCTGTAGTTTTTAACTGATTTACTGAAGGGGAAATAGACTCCAAAGGAACGTTCCCATAAAAACTCCCTGCAAGCCCCAGAGTTTGTTTTTGTTTGTGTGGATTAGTACGCACACTGTTTCCTCTTACGAGACTTCCTATTAGTAATGTTTAACTTTAACCACCAAGCCAAGGCTGAGGAATGCTTTGGGAAGTTTATTTCCTGATTAAGCCAAGAAGAGGGTCAGAGGTTAATTTTGCAGCCATGGAGTTGCCTGGCAAACAGCTACTGCCGTGGCTTCCTTGAACATACACAATGATCGTTCACATTAAGTTCAAGAGTCAAGATGCCATCTGGGGAGAGACAATGTGGTCTTGCAGTCACACCCTTGGGTAGGAAAACAAGGTCCTTACACATGGAGGGGGTGGATCTCTAAAAAGTGGTTTCTTCCCACTGGAAGGATTACAACTCATAAACATATGTGAAGTCGGTTTTATTTCATCTGGGGGCACAGGGAACTGAAGGAGGTTGGGGAACTCCTATCATGGGAGCAGAATTGTGGGGATGTATCCAAGCCTCAGCGCCTAGGGCTTGCCGATCGAAAGGTCGGCGGTTCGAATCCCCGCGGCGGGGTGCGCTCCCGCTGCTCGGTCCCAGCGCCTGCCAACCTAGCAGTTCGAAAGCACCCCCGGGTGCAAGTAGATAAATAGGTACCGCTTACCAGCGGGAAGGTAAACGGCGTTCCGTGTGCTGCGCTGGCTCGCCAGATGCAGCTTTGTCACGCTGGCCACGTGACCCGGAAGTGTCTCCGGACAGCGCTGGCCCCCGGCCAATAGATGTGAGATGGGCGCACAAACCCCAGAGTCTGTCAAGACTGGCCCGTTCGGGCAGGGGTACCTTTACCTTTACCTTTATCCATGGCTCTCATCCCCAAAATTCTGATACTTTTACATGCTTTTTTAACATTAGGGTTTATTTTTTCTATTTTTATTTTTCATTTTAAAGAGAAGTCAGTTCTCAAGGAACAGCGGTTTAAGGACTTAGGGCAAGAGCATCCATTAGCACAGACCGCTCTGCAAAATATGTCTACTCTCAATCCGTCCATATTATTTTGCCTTAAGCCTCGGACGGTCCATTTAGGTGGAGTGAAAAGCCAAGATTTACAGTATCCCCAGACAGTTGCCTAGTGTACTGTTTCAGGGGAAAGACTTGCATCCAAATTAAAAGAGCAAAAGACATCCAAGGGCCAAAATTCTTGGGCAACAGTTAGCCAAAATGCATGCATATATATATATATATATATATATATATATATATATGCGCACAATAAAAAAAGAGAAGCTGTTTCCACTCAATATGAACTCAGCTTTTTTGACTGGCAGTTGATTTACTGTTTTCTCATATTTTTAAAGCCCCCTCAAGGATTACAGATACAATTCCTCCAACATGTTTAATTATTTTTCAAGCCTCCACATTAACCTTTAGGATAAAACCATGAAATATTATATTTCTTCCCTTCCACCCTCAACCCCAACCCCTTTGTGGTTTGAAAGACAAGGTTTTATTTGCATTCCCTTAGTTTTCTCATTTTTATTTTTTTTTAAGGGGAGGGGAATCATCAGCCCTGGCCCTGAGGTGAAAAGCATTGTCAGAAATATTAGCAGCGAAATATTTACTTAAGAACTGTGAGGGAACATTGACTTCTCCCTGCGATACCTTCCAGTGGAAAATTGGAATGGAAATGCTTTGTGCTTGCCTCCCAAGGCTGTCCCAAAACGCTTCTTCCAGACCTCCTCTCTGTTTTCAGCTTGAGAACGAAAACAGAGAGGGCAGAGAAGCTCACTTTGTTACCCTGGTCTCTGGGATATGAATAGGGCCAAACAAAACCTTGTTATTGATTTGGAGCACTCAAAGCAAATGGGGAAAGGGGGGGGAGATGGGATTTTCCCCAGTGCGTTTTGCCTGTCACTCACAAAGGCATTGTTCAGATGAAGGAACAGCTAAAACAATGAGGGAGGGAAGCAGAGGGAGGGGGCTTTTAAAAAAAAAACCCACTCTCATTCTTGAGGTCACATCCACACGGTACATTTAAAGCACTCTAATACCACTTTAAGCATTATGGTTTCTCCCCTGCCTCCCAAAAATGACTCCAAGATGCTGTGTTTTGTGAGAGTTTTCAAGAGACTCTTAACAAACTACAGTTCCTGGAATTATTTATTTGTGGGCGGGGGTGGAGGCACAACTCTTTAAAGTGTTTTAAATGTATGGTGTAGATGTGAAGAAGGTCAGGTGTGATACCTAGCTACTTCCAGATTCTCCAAATTGCTACAGCTACTTTCCCCAACCAACGAGACACCTGGATGCTTTCGGATGTGGGTATTACTGCATTCGTTTTTCCCGGTGGTCACGTTACTGTTTGTGTCCTGGTTTGTAACCTTCCTTTTACACTGCCGTACTTGTCGTGCTATGGAACAGTGGCTTTTTTGATCAATATACTGCCCTGTCGTGCTACATTTCATTTGCGCCAGTGTGTTCTGCAGCACACAGCTGCAGAAGTCATTGGGCATGTTGTCACCATTTTAGGCACATGTGTGCTTCTGTTCCCCCATGAAAGGTAAAGGTATGTGGGGTCTCCAGCTCCTGTCAACCTAGCAGTTCAAAAGCACGCCAGTGCAAGTAGATAAATAGATACCACTGTGGTGGGAAGGTAAACGGTGCTCTGTTTCCATCACAGTGTTCTGTTGCGCCAGAAGAGGTTTAGTCATGCTGGCCACATGACCTGGAAAGTTGTCTGTGGACAAACGACCTGAAAGCGAGATGAGCACCACAACCACATAGTCACCTTTGACTGGACTTAAATGTCCAGGGGTCCTTTACCTTTTTTTACCTCCATGAAAATGATGGGAAAGAACTGTATGTGGGAACCTGGCCCCAAATTTCAGCACATGGCATGATGCCTAGCTTGGCTTTTAGCAACCTTAAACTTTAGGATCCTTACAATTCCACTACACAAGACAACAGTCTGGTTCAGCAGCTTTCAAGCCTTGTTCTCAAGAGCCCTGAGGTACCTCAGAAGCTTAGCAAGAAGTTCTTGTCAGGTGCCAGAAAAGGAGGAATCTCAACCCTGGGCTCCTAGCAACTAACCTTCTGCTTCTTTCCCCCTGTGCCACCAGTGTTCTGTCTCCTCTGCAAGTGTCGCAGTGAGGGCCATGTTTTGAGAGTGCCATCGTGTCTTGAGAGTGCCATCTAGCCACTCGCAAACTTGTGTAAATTTAACTTGTAGAATCATAGATTTACGTGCCTGGTGGCCAGCCAGCTGCACAAATTAAATTGCACAAATCCACACAAGGTGGAGAGTTTAAAAGCTCTTTCCATACCTTGTTTTCCCACCACAGAAAGAGCTTGTAGGCTCTCTGCCTTGTGCAAGGGGCAAGGCCAGCTTAGGACAGCGGCTTTACAAAGGAAGGGGTGTGATTTTGGCTTTATGTATAATCCCCCAGAATATGACCTTCATGCAAGTTGTGAGTCTACTGTCCCAGCTTGCCTGATTCCTAGGGCCAGTCTCTGTCCATCACACCGTATAAAGTCCTAGCTTCCAATCTTGCTCAACAGTCTCCTAAGGCTGCATACACACCAGACATTTATAGCACATTTAAAGCAAGTGACTTCCCTGACAAAGTCCTGGGAACTGAAATCTACCCCTCCCAGAGCTACAAGTCCCAATACCCTTAACAAACTAAGCTTCCCAGGGTGCTTTGGGCAAAGGTGTGAGATTTAAATCTGCATTTAAATGTGTTTTTACTCTTCATCCAGTGTGCTCCCACTGCTGGTTTGCCATGAACATATGACCTCAGGCACAATCCGCATCTATCCTGTTGCTTCTTGAGAAATGCTGCGTTTCAGTGCATTTCCCTTCAAAAGCAGCTGTGAAAGCGTAAGCCACATGGAGACATCCATGATCTCTCTCCATCCACCACTACGGACAGTCAACAAGTGATTTATAAACATATCCAACCATAGTGATGTATACAACAATGTGCAATTGTGATCTGAAACACAGCGGGGTGTGTGGAATGACATCACTGCACTTTAAGTTGGCCGTGCATCCACAACTTGTTTTGGACTTGAGGACACGAAACCTCTAAGCACATGCTTCCTTTCCTTAACTCCTGCCAGATTTTGACATCATCTCTGCCTCTGTGGCCCTCTGACCCATTTGCTGCCCTGCAACTTGACCCCTGGCTGTTTTGGATAACACGCCTGCCTCTGGCCCATAAGGAGTGACAGCCAGCTCCCCCAAGTCCTAGAACTTATTGGCTTGGAGCCTGACACCAGCTGCAGGCAAACAAATCCCATAAGAAGATCAGTGAGGGGAAAACTTCCCTGCAATGCACAGCCATGAGTACAGTGGTGCCTCGCAAGACGAAATTAATTCGTTCCGCAAGTCTCTTCGTCTTGCGAGTTTTTCGTCTTGCGATGCACGGTTTCCCATAGGAATGCATTGAAAATCAATTAATGCGTTCCTAGGGAAACCGCCTTCAGACCAGGTCCGGGGACAGTCTGTCCCCGGACCTCTTCTGAAGGCTGGGGGGGGACAAGGGCTTTTCTTCCCACCCCCAGCATTTTAAAAAACCCCGGGACAGCGGAGGACTTCTCCGCTGTCCGGGCGATCTTAAAATGCTGGCGGGCGGCATTTTAAAATCGCCCCGGGACAACGGAGGACTTCTCCACTGTTTGGGGCGATTTAAAAGCCCCTGGGAAGGCAGGCAGGGGGGACAAAGACTTTCGCCCCCCGCCCGCCTTCAGAAGGTGTTCCCGCCCCCCCCCCCGCCCCGCTTCGGAGCAGCGTTCCGAAGCCGGGCGGTGGGGGCAGGTGTTCCCTCCCCCCCGCCCCGCTTCGGAGCAGCGTTCCGAAGCCGGGCGGTGGGGGCAGGTGGGGAGAAGTGATCTCCCCACAGCCCCTTGCTTCAAAAGAGGTCCGGGGGCAGCGGGAAGCGCTTCCCGCTGTCCCCGGACCTGGGGATGCGGGGAGAAGATCGCTTCTCCCCGCCGCCCCTTGCTTCAAAAGAGAAGACCCGCTGTCCCCGGGGCAAGCTTCGTTTTGCGAAGCAAGCCCATAGGGAAATTCGTCTTGCGAGGCAACTCGAAAACGAAAAAACCTTTCGTTTTGCGAGTTTTTCGTCTCGCGAGGCGTTCGTCTTGCGGGGTACCACTGTATATGTTCAAGAGCACCCTCCCTAGCACTTATATAGCACTTGTGAAGTCCAGAAGGTCTACCCAGTGTCCAAGGCTAGTTCCAGGGTTGGGGTGCCCTGTGTGTATGAATTATTATTTTTATTATTATTATTATTATTATTATTATTATTATTATTATTATTATACTCCGCCCATCTGGCTGGGTTGCCCCAGTCACTCTGGGTGGCTTCCAACACATATCAGAACAGGTTATTGCAATCTACAGGGATTTTATAGCATGCATGTGGTGGTTCCTTGTTAGTTAAGTAGTTGTGGAAGGGGTTGCAAAAGTCTGAAAAGTAGTAGCCTGCAGATCACCAAACACATGCTAACAAAATGACCGTGGTTTTGAAATTATGATAAGATTGAGATCAATTTTTTTCTTTTCTTCCATTGCAGCAGTCCTTGAACTTAGATCTACATATTATGAGATACCGGTACATGAAATGCTTATTAGTTACAAGATGAATGGAATTCATAATTTGTACTTTTGTGGGAACCAGATTTCCATAATGGTTTAAGCACCCTATTCATAGTTTTGACACAAGGTGGGAGCTAATGGAACTCTTCCAATATGAAAAATGCTACAAAAGCAAACAACAGTAATTGCAACTGTAAATAAGTGTCGTGGTAAAACATTATTCATTGGCGTAGATACTATCACTGCATGCATTTTATAAATGGTGAAACATGAGGATTTTAAAAAAAATAGCTTCCTTTCTGACCTCATAATCAAACCATTGTTTTAAGAAGGACTGAAGGGAAATTAGGAATGCTCTATATTAGAATCAATGAGACGGGTTAATCCCAGAATCAAAGTCTTATAGAAGCCTGTCTTTCCAATCAATCAACAAGACTGTGCTAGCAGGGCACAATTTCAAGTAAGAAGGGACCATTTCACATTTCTAGGGAAGAAACAAGTTCCAAAAAGGTTTTAATTGTGGATTGCAGGAAAACAATGTGTATATTAAGACCTTTTGCTGTTGCAAGTTATTGTTATGAGTTGGGGGTGTTAAACTGTATGCCAGGCCCCTGTAATCCCTGGGTCCAGCAAGTGTTAAAAACTAATCAAGCCTTCTAATTCCTGGAAATAGCCAAGCAAGCTTCCTGGTGAGGTGCTGGGGGATTAAGGGGCTCAGTGCAAGATGGCAAATGGGTGAGGCCGCCTCCCTCAAATAACAAAGCCAAAGTTGAGAGCAGGGTTTTGCAGTGATGTGAGCCAGAGGGAATAGCAGCAAGCTGGAGAGAGTAAGAACCATGTTTGATTTCTGTTTGAATCCAAGGCTTTGGCTATGGGAGAAAAAAGCCCCTTTGGGGGTGTTAATGCTGTGAACCTCTCAACATTGGCTCAGGTTGTATATATGTATATGTGGACCGCAGCTCCCATCGTCCTCTGCTCTTGGCGGCCTCTCAGGGAAGAGGATGGGGGACGAGGAGGATGGGAAGAAGCCGTGAGTGCTGCAGATGGGACAGGCAGATGGGACAGATAAGTTACATTTGTGCTCCACAATGAGGACCACACCCTTGGCAACTCCCTTCGATACATGGTCATGAGAAACCCTGAAGTGGAGTTCTGTCAGCATCACCCATCCTTCTGAAAGAAAAATAAACCTCCGCATCCAGACCAAAGGAGGCCTACTGGCTGTCGATATGTTCCAGAAGGGGCTGGAGGATCTCATGGGTGTCTGCCAGCACATACTCAGCAAATTTGAGGCAAGCATGGAAGAGTACAATGCCCAGAAGGATGTGACTATGGAGGAAGCATATTGAGTTCCGATCTGTTGTTCAGACCTGGCCACAGAACTTAGTCTGCTTTGGTTGTCCTGATGGATGGCCTTTGCAGAGTGTGGGATGGGGAGTGTGACCTTGCTCTGCTTCTTGTTATCTCATTGGCATTTGATGCCGTTAACCATGGTATCCTCCTGGACAGGCGCCAGCAAATGTGATTTGTGGGTAGCTGTTCCAACCCTATCTTCAGGACTTAGTCTGACATTGGGAGGGTGCCTTTTGAACTGGAAGCTGCAGTTATTGCAGAATGCTGCAGCATCACAATCAAGCGGTGTATAAATTTCATTAAATAAGTAAATAATGGCACCACCATGACTTAAATTGGATTGTCTTGTTGTGGGGAGGGGGTGGGGTTGAGAAAGAAAGGGTCTTGTTTTTTATGGACTAAAGGTTTTTTCCCCTAATAAACATTGGATGATGGAATCCATTCCAAATTTATATATGTACTCTGCCTCATTCCCAAATGAAACACGAACCCTGGCACCCCTGAAATCTCACACAGCTCAGAGATTGGAGTGGCGTGCAACATTATTAATGCAATGTTAGCAACACAAGTCAGCACTGAGTCCTAAGAATAGGGGTTTGTGTCTTTTACATGCATACGAGAGTCAAGACACATGAGAATGTTAACACTCGTTTCCTATCACCTAAGACTCCTGAGCACTGTCATTTCAGGGTGGGAGGAGGGCTTAAGGACCACCGACAGAGGATTCTCAGCCCTCTCAACAATTCCCACAATTCTTTGGAGGAAGCCAGAACAGCACTAAGGAATAAGAACAGGTAGTGTCAAGACATCCTTGGTAACTGTGTAGAACCAGTATGATGGCAAGAGATAACATATGCTTCAGAAGAAATGAAGACATACACTTTGAAACCAAGGAGTGTGCAGCCTAAATAGTGTGCAATTTGTGCAACTGGAGAAAGTGTGGGTGGTCATTTAGTGCAGCAGAATGCAGATGCTACGGTCAGAGCATTACAAAGGAGAACATAGAAAGATGCCTTGCCAGGGGTCAGCAAACTTTTTCAGCAGGGGGACGGTTCACTGTCCCTCAGACCTTGTGGAGGGCCAGACTATGCTCCACAATTCCTATGCCCCACAAATAACCCAGAGATGCATTTTAAATAAAGGGACACATTCTACTCATGTAAAAACACGCTGATTCCTGGACCGTCTGTGGGCCGGATTTAGAAGGTGATTGGGCCGGATCTGGCCCCTGGGCCTTAGTTTGCCTGCCCATACCTTAGACCATTGGTCCATCTAGCTCAGTATTCTCTACACCAGGGAAGGGGAAATCTCTTGAGTTGGGCTCCAAGTCCCATTAGCCGCAGCCAACATGACCAATAGAGAAGAATGTAAGGTGTGTTTGTCCAACATCTGGAGAGCTACAGATTCCTTATATTTACTGATTGGAACGTCCATCTTTGGGGTTTTAGACTGGCATTTTCCCTAGCCTTCCCTACACATGCCAGAGTTTGAACCTTTTGATCCTAGAGCTTGTGCTCTTCTATTCTATCCTATCGCTCAGAGCTTATGCACATCCATTCAAATGTGTGTAGGCTTCTGTATGCACAGGCTGGTACCTGGGACCATATGCACAGGGGAGGTATGTCTCCAGGCTCCTTGCAAACAGCGTCTTTGAATATGTGGAAGTTGGGGGCAGGGCAAGTTGGAATAACTCCAATAACTCCCTCCCTGTATTTGATTGTAACTAGAAGAACAATGAAAGGGAGCTAATTTCGCTGAACAGACTATCTTTCATCCTTGTATGCTCATAATCACCCCAGCAGCATTCACAGGAGTCTACGCATAGCTATTCTGCTTGGTCTACTATATCCCAAAGAACAAAAGTCCCGGAACATTATTTATTATGACTCTGTTCAGAGGTTCAGAACTGTGAGCCCCCCTTACATATTGCTCTGTAATTGCATTCTGCCAGACCACTCGACTTGTTGTCATATTTCCCTCCCCTCCCAAGAACTCTTTGAGAACTTTCCCCAAGGAAACTGGGAACTGTGGCAATTGAAACAAAGCTATGGCAAACACCTTTTGGATGTCTGTGTGCGCCAACCTCTGATTCATCTGTGGCTGGGCAAACCCTAGAAGAGTGATGGATGCCATCTTTGCTGTGGGTGTGCTTTTCGCTTCCTCATTCAATTCCAGGGAAGGAGCAGTTCCTCATATCCATCACCATGTTGGACTGAGCTCACTTGCCCACTTACCTGAAACACCTGTGGGCTGGGCAGGCTAGGTCTGTGTGTGCAGGTGTTCTCCTAGGGTTCCCAGCAACCAACACCAGCAATTCAAAGGGATGCATGCAGAGTCCTACCTGGCTCCCTTGCACCCTTGGCAAGGAGCAATCTCAGCACCTCTGAAGCTGGGAGAAACCATGGACCAGAAACTCGAAAAGTTTGCTTTTCATTGCCTTCTGCACTCCATCAGTGACTTCCTCTGTGGCCATCAGGGTCAGGTCTACTCTGCTCCATCTCCCTTCTACCTCCTCCATTGGTCTACCTGTCTACCTCCCTCCCTGCCTGCCTCCCTTCGCTCACTGCTTTGCCTTCTGCCTCCTTCCTCCCTTTTTCCTCCTTCTGCAGCTCTCCATCTTTCTTCTCTCTGAGACCCACACACTTCTAATAGCACCATCTGACTGGGGAGGGGACCCTGCAGGGCTACTGTGAAAGCTAACTGCAGGATTCCTCTGCTGGCGCACCCAGAGGAGCATGTGGAGCAGAAGAGTCGCCCAGGGAATGCATGCATGGATGGGCAGACAGGCTCCTAGCCACTTCAAGCCACAGTGGAGAGGCATGATTTTTGTGAGGGACCCCCCAGCCTGCACCCTTGGCGGAGACCAACCTAACCAATCCCTAGGTACACTCCTAAATACATGCAGCAGAGAGGAGCTTCCTCTCTGCCCTTGAAGCCGTCGAGGGGCACTGAAAATAATATATAAATGCTGGCAGATATCAGCACAGGGTGCTCTAACATATGTGCACCATCACTGACAAATCTTGACATGCCAAGTGTGTGGCTGGCTGGATGTAATTACTCACTAGGAAGGAAACAGCCCTAGTCAGGCACACTCTCCCTTTTTCTATTTTTACTATCATTGTATCACATATTCCCAGAGCTAGCTTAACAATCCAAGTAACCCGTTTGGGCCAGCATTTGTTTAGGGGCACCAGTGCAAGAAGCCCACAGTGTCTAAGTGTGACCCCACCATCCTTTGCAGAATTCCAAACAATTCTGGTCCACGGATGGCCACTTGAGTCAGCAAATGTTTGTGTGGTTGGCCATGCATGTTCCACGGCCTTGAAAACACAGCTTGCCAAGTAGCCAAGAACAAAAAAAGGGGGAGGAGGGAGACCCTGGCCTTAATCCTTAATGCTTCCATATCCTTCATATCCCATGAAACTTTTTATGGCATAGGGAACAAAACATTATCACCTGCTAATTCTTCCAGATTCAACAGCAGTCAGACGAGACGAAAGCTGGCGACCTAACGGAAAGCTAAGTGAACCACGGCAAGTTTTGACTCAGATTCAGCCTCACTGTGCTTCCAAGAGTAGCCTGGGATGGCTGAACTATTGTTGCTCTGCAAATTAAGCCAGGGCAGGGAGGTGAGTAAGCAGGCGATGGCTCATTGGCCTTCCTAACTCCAGTGCCTACCATTTTTAGCAAGCGTCGACATCTTGCATTGAAAACCTCGGAGGAAAGCGTCCCCCAGTTTGGAGAAACCACCTGTTTCTGCCCTCAGCCAAATTATGCAACATTTAAAAGTATCTCATCCTCCACAGTCCAAAATAATACTAAACTGAGCTTTTGTATCAGTCACTTGACAGCAAACCTCTTCTGCTGTTGCTTAGCAGCTGCAAAACACAACAGGCTAGAAAACGAAGGATGCTGCAGCCAGTAAATCTGCCATGTTAATTTCAGTGAGGGAATAGGATACGAGGATTTCTGAGACACACACACACCTTTATTTCTTTTTCTAATGTGTTCCTCCAGAGATGTTTTGAATGGAGAAGGTAAAAATGCAGGTTCGTTGGCTCAGGGTGAAAAATGAGCAGAGCAATGATGAGAAGCTGCAACTAGAAATGTAAGAACATAGGAAGCTGCCTTATACCGAATCGGACCATTGGTCCATCTAGCCCAGCACTGCCTACACCAGGCATGTCCTAAATCCATTCCAGGGGCCTAATCCGGCCTGCCGGTTGATTTAATCCGGCCCCCGTGGCAGTATATGTCCTGGGGTAAAATCCTCCAAAAAGCTCAGCAACTTCAATCCTTAAAAAAACCTCAACAACTTTGGTCAGCCTTCCTGCATAGCTATGAAACCCTCCATGTTACGTTATGAAACACTCATTAGCTTCCGTGAAGGAAAACTAATATGAGAGTGTCCAATCCTGCACACTGCTTTCCCAACTGCACACCATGTCTGATACCCAGTGTTTCGGCTCCAAACAACACCCATTGTTCTATTGGGTTGCGCTGAGTCACTGCATTTTTCTTTCATTCTGCCCCAGAGTTTCTACACTGAACCTTGTCCATTATGCTGATGTCTCACCTTTCAGCTGATACAGACAGACTTCCTGCTGGAGGAACCTCATTATTTAACCGGATCTGCTGCTTCTGCCCCCTTGGCTTGTTTTATTTTTGTTCTTGGCAAAACAGGCAGCAGCAATCCAAGGTAGTGTTTCTTTCTCTCGTTTCGCTAATTCCTTCCGAACACTTTAGCAAATTAGCCTTTCTGTAGCGCCTTGAGAAAACAAGGGATCTCCTGAAAGGATTTGCAAGACAAAAGCACCTCTGATTATTTTTTGTCTCCCTCAGACAATCCCTGGTTTTGCTTCAGTTTTGTCTTGTCCGTGGCTCAGGAAACAAGCTTGATTTTTTAATTCCTCCCTGCTTAGGACTTGTAAGCAGCTCAGGAGAAAATTAAAGTAAACAGGAGGTGACTTGGGGAAAGAAAAGATAGGTAAGTTGTCAAGGAACACCTTAGCAGTCTTTCAAAATTAAGCAACAAAGAGGCAGAACTAACAATGGAATCTTTTGAGCATACCTCTCAAATACATCTACTCTAAAAGTGCTCCTTATCTATTTCCAAACTGACTACGAATTACTGAATTGCAGGCATCAGCAGAGGGTGGGGGATCTCAGATCTGGGGACCAAATATGGCCCTCTACATTACTTTCTCTGGCCCTCAGAACTCTCTACAGGCCACATCCCTCACTGACTCAGCTTCTCACCCAGAGTGTTTTCGCCTACCCCCTGGAAGATTTCCCAGAAGGCAATGGGGCCCTTGGGCTGAAAAATAAATCCCACCTGTGACCTAGAGTGACCACTACCTTCACTTCTGGTTCCTGTTTGAAAGCTGCCATTTGGGAAGCAGGACCATGATGTAGCTAGGGGGAGGCACTCTCTCCTAGTCATTGGTGGCTGGCGCCCATTGCAACTGGTAGCGTGTAAGGCAGGAGGCAAACAATAGAGCCAATGGCAGGAGGAACCAATTGATTGTTGTTTTGTCTCTATCATCTTCCCTGCTAAGTTTGACAAGGGCAATCTTGAAATGCAGGAGAGGATGAAGTGACAGCCACTGTCACCCTATTGAATGGCTGTAAGAAGGAAGGAAGGAAGGAAGGAAGGAGGGAAGGAAGGAAGGAAGGAAGGAAGGAAGGAAGGAAGGAAGGAAGGAAGGAAGGAAATGGGGGGGCTGGTTGAGGGCAGAGTGTGGTTGATGGAGCAGAGTCTCATCTGGCCTAATGAGCCAACCTCTTGTTTGTTTGTTTGTTTGTTTGTTTGTTTGTTTGTTTGTTTGTATGTAGGCTTTGTATCCCACTTTTTCCACCAAGAACCTCAAGGTGGTGTACATCTAGGCACATGCAGTAGTTTATTTAGAAGGCACCTTATAGAACCAGTGGCCACAAATCTTCTTCTTCTTTTTCTTCTTCTTTGGCGATCACTCATAGCCAAGTAAGATTGTCTTCCATAAACACAGTTTTAACAATGAGTCCGTAAGTGTCTGTGGAGGCCAATTCTGGATCCACACGTCCTCCCACAGTGGGGACATTGGCTTCCAGGTGGGAGTTGATCACGGTGTGGATTTGCCAAGCGTGCCTTCCTCTTAGCACGTTTCTCCCTTGCGTCCTGAGTTCGAGTGTCTTCAAAGCCCATGACACCTTTGGTAAAGGCTGTTCTCCAACTGGAGCGCTCGCAGGCCAGTGTTTCCCAGTTGTCAGTGTTTATACTACATTTTTTTAGATTTGTCTTGAGACAGTCTTTAAATCTCTTTTGTTGGCCACCAGCATGACACTTTTCATTTTTAAGTTTGGAATAGAGTAGTTGCTTTGGAAGACAATCATCAGGCATCCGCACAACATGACCAGCCCAATGAAGTTGATGTTGAAGAATCATTGCTTCAAAACTGGTGATCTTTGCTTCTTCCAGTACACTGGTATTAGTTCGCCGGTCTTCCCAAGTGATGTATAAAAATTTTCAGAAACACCGTTGATGGAATCTTTCGAGGAATTGGAGATGGTGTTTATAAGTGGTCCATGTGTGCAAGTAGATAAATAGGTAGCGCTCCGGCAGGAAGGTAAACGGCGTTTTCGTGCACTGCTCTGGTTTGCCAGAAGCGGCTTAGTCATGCTGGCCACATGACCCGGAAGCTGTACGCTGGCTCCCTCGGCCAATAAAGCAAGATGAGCGCCACAACCTCAGAGTCGGGCACGACTGGACCTAATGCTCAGGGGTCCCTTTACCTTTACTTTTATGTTTCGCAAGCAAATGATTCTCCACAAGTAGATGGGCTCTCAAGCCATAATTACACGTGAGCCTGTAATTCAATGTAGCGCGTTGCCAGCTTTTCAAGGCAAACTGTTGGTGTTGTTTGTTTCAGCTATTGAGTGGATAGTTGAGTTAATGGCTTCATAATAGATCAAAGTTATTTTGTTTCTTTTTAACATTCTGCAAGAAGGGAAATAAAACTGTCCACTTTTTCCATCTGAGAAGCAACACAGGAAAACACAGGATGACACTGGCTGCTTCCACACTGGAACATTTGCTCAGGAAGAGTCACATTTTCTTCACTCACTTTGGAGATGCCATTTGCAAGCCATCATTATTGTAACACACTCCTCCAATGTTTCTCCTCCTTAGTTTCCTTTCCCTGCCTGCCCTCAGAAATTCTGAAGTTTTTAACACCATGGAACAGCTGCACAATTCCCCAGGTGCAAATAGCCTATTGCACAGCTATTCCATAACTTTTCTGACTGGTGTGACATGTGTAGATCTATTTAGGCATTTCCTTTTCTGTGTTCCATTTCTCCTTTCTAGGAATCCACTCATATCACTTTAACCCTTCCTTTTCCAAATGCCTTCGTATCTGTCCATTACATCTGTATGGGGAGGATGTTCCTCTCCCACTTTCATTTACAGGAGGGAATAATTATGATCAGGGGTGTAATGAGGGAGTTGGAAACATATAACCCTGTCTACTCACCCAATAGTCTTAGTGAAAATGCCACCAAAGTTTGGGGTGCACCACTTGGCTGCATAACAATATTTAGATTCCAGAAGTGTGTGCAGCAAAATCATCCGGAACAGGAAGCACCTGTTGTGTGGATGCCAAGTCATTGGTCCTTGGCTTGGCAAGCAAGTGTTGGTGATGAGGAAGAGGAGGAGGACCTGGCGATAGTCACAGGGAGCAGAGGGCCCATGGAGGGGGCCTTGCCCCCAGAGGGCCCTCCAAAACCTGGAGCTGATACTGATTCTCTGATTTCAGGATGGGAGATCATGGAGAACATTGCAAGGGCTGCATGTCAGAGGTGGGCGTGGTCAGAGGCAAAAGTGGGCGGAGCAACTTGCCTTTGCATAGAAGGCTACATTTCAGCCACACTGAGGCATCAGGCATAAGCCTGCATTTTATTAATGTTTGATCAGGACTTGTATATTAAAGAGTGAGCTTAAAAGATTTTCAAACGATTCATGCCAGGCAAGAAGGCTAGCTGCTTAAGAAAACCTTGGCCATTCTCCTAAGACAAGGGGCCCCTTTTGATTTATAGCAGAAAACAATTCTCAAAGTCGTAAAAGCTGAAAATACAGACTAAGAGTAGGACATTGACCCTACATGTTACAGAAGATAACAAAGGCAGAGATAAATATAATTAGGAATGGGCAAATAGTAAAATGATACCATGGGCCTCTCTTAAACCTTGAGCTGTATTTTCTAAGGCCAGAGGCAAATGGGAGAAAAAACATCTAGCTGGCAGAAAGAGAGGCTTTTTGGGAAGTCTTTTTAAAGCATCTAGCTGGGAAGTCTTTTTAAAGCTGTTTCTTCCTTAAACAGATAATGGGAAAAGCAGCTTGCTGAAGGGGGGGGGGGATGTAAACTGAAGAGCCTTCTTCTGAAACTGTTTTAAACTGAGTTCTTCTTTTTTTTCTCTTTCTCTCTCTACTTTAAAAAGGCCTTATTCCTTTTAAAAGGTTACCTATGATAATGTATGAAATATATTAGCTTAAATATATTAGCTTAAATATATTGGCTTAAATGTAACTATGCAAAGGATTTAGAAAGTAACAGATTTAGATGTTAGATTCTTATTTCATAGAATCATAGAGTCCTAGAGTTGGAATAGACTACAGGGGCCATTGAGCCCAGCCTCTTGCCAGACAAGAAGACGCCATCAAATGCTGTCCTGATATATGGCTGTCAGACATTTGTTTAGAAACCTTCAAATGAAGGATATCTTTCAATGTTGATGTGAAACTCAAGATCCTTGACATATGTTTAAGATAAAAATTTAAGATTAACCATTTGTTTTAGAAGGCAATAGGGCAGGGAGGGCAAGAGGTGAGCTGGTAATTAAGATTCCTTGTTGAGACACATGTAAGATATATTACTACTTATTTGTCATTTATAGATGTAACAATATATAGCTCTTTGTGTTCCTTATAAGGACAGGAGGATGTGGGTGTATCTTTTAGGATTGGATATAGCAATCAGCCAATAGGAAATCCAACCAGGCTGATTGGACAGAGGCAGCCACAGGAGGAGCAAAGGGGGCTGGATTAAGGGAATATAAGGGCTGGCCATAATGGCAGGAGCCAGGCCAGAGCTTGGTAACCACATACCACTGTGCCTCTCATTTATTTGTCTGACAAATAAATAATTATTTTAATTTCTCTATTGCTGCGTTGAATATTTCATTCCAGCTAAGCGTTAACCACAAGCAGGGTGCTACAACACAAAGGTTTTCTACATGCAGGGGGACACACCTCCATCTATCCAGGCATGCAAGGGGCATTATCGCAGATCAAGGACACATGCCAGCCATGCAAAACATGAGGAGGGCACAAAGCAGGGGCAGTGAGGGGTGTGGCCCTAAGAGGGGTGTGGCCTAAAAGAGGTGGTTTTAGGGTAGCATGACCAGGTCAGTCGCTGTGGGCACTGCACTGCAGAGGGCGCCACAACAACGCTGAAGAACGGAGCCTGACAGGCAGGGGGGTGACAAATTTTAGCGACACATGGGGCACCGCTAAAATTTGAGAGCCCAGAGTCTGCCACTGGGCCTAGTGAGATTCCTGAGGGTCAGACAGTGAATCCTAGAGAGGCAGATTTGACCCCTGGGACTGAGGGTCCCCACCCCTTGGAGACATAGATAGCATAACCAAGTTCCTAAATGCTGTGAATATTTCAGGCAAATGCTTTCTGACTTCCTGTTGCGCACACTGTGGTCTCAATTTCCTAATTATGTACATATAAAGTATTTTCTCCCTCAGCAAGAATACAGACTAATGACCTGATAATAATAATAATAATAATAATAATAATAATAATAATAATAATATCATAACCTTCCCATACATTTTTATTTATAATGAAGTCAAGACACCAGAGCAAGGGAGGTTCACAATAACAATTTTCAAGTATAAACTCCCCTCCATTCTTCTACTTTTCTCCCTGCCCTGGTTAACAATTACTGTACTTACTGCCAAAGCTGCCCTGAAGCAGAACAAGAGCTAAACTGCCAATGCAGAGGCGTAGATTCTCAGTTAATAATTTAGTTGCAGCAGGCTTTCAGGCTACTCTAGTCCACAATCATCCCTTTTCCTCATATTATATATATATTCTTCAGGAGAGAATTCCTGCAGGAGATTTTCTGCTGCAGAGGAGGAAGGACAGGCATGTCTGCAAGCCAATACTAAATCTGATTCTTATTTCTGTGCTTTTCTTCTTCTTTTGCAAGAGGAGCTAAATCTTGCACGTAACCACTTAAAAGTTTTGGTCTTTGCTGCAGCTCAATAACCTATTGTTTATATATATATATATATATATTTAATTAGTCTGTTTGTTTCTTTGTTTCATTATATATCACTTGCTCTGAAACACTTCCAATCTCTGCTGAGTGGTAGCAAGATCCCAGGGGGTTCCGGGCACTTACTCAGGGTCATGTTTCCCTTAGGAAACAAGGCGTGGTGGAGACTGCCGTGTCTTAAAGAAATATTGACAACCTGTGTGTAGATGAAGGGAGTGCAGAGTTTATACCAGGGGTCAGCAAACTTTTTCAGCAGGGGGCCGGCCCACTGTCCCTCAGACCTTATGGGGTGGCCGGACTATATTTTGAAAAGGAAAAAAATAAACGAATTCCTATGCCCCACAAATAACCCAGAAATGCATTTTAAATAAAAGGACACATTCTACTCATGTAAAACACCAGGCAGGCCCCATAAATAACCCAGAGATGCATTTTTTTTTAAAAGGACACATTCTACTCATGTAAAAATACGCTGATTCCTGGACCATCCACGGGCCGGATTTAGAAGGCAATTGGGCTGGATCCGGCCCCCGGGCCTTAGTTTGCCTACCCATGGTTTACAGCATTTGCATCTCAAGAGGGGCTTGTGCAGCACTATATCTTCGACATCCTGAATGCCATCTCCAGGCCTCTGCCCCAGCCTTGAGACAACCAGCCAGTTGGTGTATCCACAGCTCACCTTAATTACCGAAACTCCAATTATACCCCAGCATCCAAGAATCTAGAGGGGGAAATCTGGCATCGAGGGATCTGGTGGGGGGATCCCTGTTCCCTCAGAAAGCCATGGCAACTCATAGCACAATGAGAGGAAAGGGCTGTAGCTCAGTGGTGGAATATGGAGACCATATAACACCAGTCCTGGAAGACCTTCATTGGCTCCTGGTATGTTTCCGAGCACAATTCAAAGTGTTGGTGCTGACCTTTAAAGCCCGAAACGGCCTTGGTCCTGTATACCTGAAGGAGCATCTCCACCCCCATCATTCTGCTCGGACATTGAGGTCCAGCTCTGAGGGCCTTCTGCCGGGAGGTTACAGGGAACTAGGCAGAGGACCTTCTCGGTAGTGGCACCCGCCCTGTGGCAGCCCTGTTTAGGGAAATTTTTAATGTTTGATGTTTTAGCATCTTTATAATATTCTGTTGGGAGCTGTCCAGAGTGGCTGGGGAAACCCAGCCAGATGGGCAGGGTATAAATATTTTGTTGTTGTTGTAGTTGTTGTTGTTGTTGTTGTTGTAGTTGTTGTTGTTTGCTTTGCATGCAGAAGGTCCTTGGCTGAACCCCCAGTATCTCCAGCAGGGCTAAGAAAGACCCCCTTTCTCAAACCCTGAATAGCCACTGAGCTAGATGGACCAGTGTGTCCCTGTGTCAAGCAGAAAACAGTTAAAACAATTACATATATAAAAAAAAATCGAATCCAGCGTAGATACAGAATGGGATTAAAAAAAACCCAATCCACCTAGAAGATTTATCAAATGAGGAAAGTGTTCAAAAGACACTGAAAAGGCAATAAGGACAGTGTCTATTCTGATATGCAGCAGGAGGGAGGTGCCACCATGGAAAAATCCCGACTCCAACTTTGTGCACAGAATTCCCCATATTCAAACATCTCCAATTCAAATGTGCTCCAAGCAATGTGTGAAGCACAGCCACATTGGTCCTAATAGGTTAGCCTATATAATAAAGGAATGCAGCGTGCCGTCTTCCAGATTATAGGGTGTGGTAGAGCACACTGAGCCAAAACCCAGGTTTTTAGGCTACAGGGCGGAGGCCTGAGCCATTCCACCACTGTAGGAGGCATGGGAAAAGGGAGCAGCTCCCCACAATTCCTCAAATTTACAGAGTCCTCAGCAGACTCCTGACTCACCCTTCCTGTTGACTGGTGCCAAGGCCAGGTCTGGGCTCTGGGCAGCCATAACAAAACCAAGGCTTGGAGATGCGCTCTGCACCCCATTGTGCTTGAGGAAGTTCAGGAGGCAGAAGGAACTGCTGTCTTTGAGCATGCAAGGAAAGAGGGACCGACTCCTAGGATTTATACCACGCCTGGGTGATATACCAGGTAGGGTTGCCACCTGTCCCTACAAAAACAGGATCACCCCATTTTTGGACAAAAGTTTCCCCTGTCCCATTTGGACCTCAAACACCTTTTCCCCTCTCTTTTTCCCCACATGACCAGGCTATTCCAGTCTAGAATCATTTGCTTCACAAGCTGTTTCACAGGCTGAAGCTGGTGAAAGGTATTCACAGCCCTTTAACCTAAGCACTAAGCCTTGCTTCCTATTGCTTTTAGCATCCTGGCGGATAGACAGGCCATAGGCCTGTTTGCTCATTTCCTCCTCTGTTCATAAAGGATTTTACCCGCTGGCCTCCATGAGTTCAAGTGCACTTCAGAGAAGATGACAACACAAAGATGGCATCTCTCTGCGATAATCTTGCTTCAGTTTCCCCTCCCCCTGACTTATTTATATCCCACCTTTCGCTCCAAGGAGCTCACAGTGGCATACGTGGTTTTGCCCCTCCTCATTTTAATCCTCACAACAACCCTGTGAGGTTGGCTAGGCTGAGAGGCAGTGACTGGCCCAAAGTCACCCAGTGAGCTGAGTGGTGATTTGACCCTCGTCTCCCAGGTACTAGTTGGGCACTCTACACCACACCAGCTCTTTTTAACTGGCATGGCTCCCCTCAAAGCGTTCTGAGAATTGCAATTTGATGAGATATGTGTGCTGAGAACTCTGTCTGAGATCTCTTGCTGTCTTTCTCTTCTCACCCCCCCTCCCCCAACCTATGAGTCCAATAATTCTCTTGTTTCCTGGGCTGCTAAACCAGTTTAAATCTGTGGCATAGATAAGCTCAGGGACCAACTCTCCTCACTTTGAGGGAAATTACTCATCTTCTATGACAGGAAATTCCTGACCTTACACTGCACAGGAGGGAAAATAATTCAGCAGCAATGTCTTCTCTGATCCCATCCCTGAAGTGTCAGGAACAACCATTATGAACTTTCTCCTTGTCAAGAAAGCAATTAAATGCCCATAAATAACACCATTGCCACAAATCGCAGCATCAGACTGATTCACAGTGCTTAACGCTGAAGGTTCCTTCCTGATGACGGAATACAATTGCTCCATAGAACAACCCAACCCAGTTATTCTTGAAAAATGTGGAATAACTCCCCTCAAATAATACACATGGGCTTTCAGGGGAAGTCACTTTGTACCAGCTTTTTTTTTTGGCAGGGAAAGGAGATAATAACAATACCTGAGCAACAAATACAGAAAACAAGACAGAAAGTCATAAAAACACTCCTGCAGAAAGAAAAAAGAATAGTCAGGCCACAAGTTTATCACTTTATCTATGTCCTTCTTTGAACAAACCACACATTAAATACCTGTACTAGAACTGTGACAGCTAACCAACATCTGTCCACATTAATCAGTACACTGATGTTGAATAACATTAGCTTTTGATCCAATCCCATGTTTAGCAGCTAATGCTGATAAGTTTCTCTTTAAGGAAAAACCAGAAAAAGAACATCATTTCAAATCAAATTAACAGTCTGATTAGTCGAACAGCAAAGCTGTCATTCAGAGAGCACATTTATCAGTGCCTTTGATCATTCAACAAGGAGAGTCCCTTATTTAAGTGTCACAGGTTTCATTGTGTGTGTGCACACAATGATTAAAGGGATTTTGCAAAAAAAAAAAAAAGGCTACCCAAGGCATAAAAAATAAAAAGCAACCTTTTCTGTTACCCGCTTTTGGGGAATTGGTCAGCACCATACAGTACATTTAAAGCACATCTGATGGACATTTAAAATACATGGCTTCCCCCAAAGAATCCTGGGATCTGTAGTTTGTTAGGGGCTGTGGGAACTGAAGTGGAAAACTACAGTGCCCAGGATTCTTTGGGGGAAGTCGTGTATTTTAAATGAGGGATATTCTTACTGCAGTGCATTGTTAAACTATGGAACTCACTCATACAGGAGGAAGTGATGGCCACCAGCTTGGATGGCTTGAAAAGAAGAATAGAGAAATTTATATGCAACCATCATGGTAGCTAAGAATGGACCCTTTGTATCTGAAGGCAGTATACCTCTGGTTACTGAGAACTGGGACTGTATTCCACTGCTATACCTCCAAGGAATGTATGGTTGGTCCCTATAGCAACAAAATCCTGGACAAGGTAATAATAATAATAATAAATAATAAATTTTATTTATACCCCGCCCTCCCCGGCCAGAGCCAGGCTCAGGGCAGCTAACACCAATAAAATTTCAGTAAAAACATAATAAGAAAAAAGAAAAAGAAACAATTTAAAATACAGGTTAAAATGCAATTTAAAATGCAGCCTCATTTTAAAAGTCAAAACTATAAGGGGAGGGGAACATAAGGGTCAGACTGAGTCCAAACCAAAGGCCAGGTGGAACAGCTCTGTCTTGCAGGCCCTGAAGAAAGATGTCAAGTCCCGCAGGGCCCTAGTCTCTTGTAACAGAGCATTCCACCAAGTTGGGGCCAGTATTGAAAAGATCCTGGCCCTAGTTGAAACCAACCTAACCACCTTGTGACTTGGAACCTCCAAAATGTTGTCATTTGTAGACCTTAAGGTCCTCCATGGGGCATACCAGGAGCGGCGGTCCCGTAGCTAAGTGGGTCCTAGGCCACATAGAGCTTTAAAGGTCAAAATCAGCACCTTAAACCTGACCCTGTACTCCACCAGGAGCCAGTGCAGTTGGTAAAGCACTGGATGAATGTGATCCCACGGCAAGGACCCCGTAAGGAGCCTCGCCGCGGCATTTTGCACCCGCTGGAGTTTCTGGGTCAGCTTCAAGCGCAGCCCCGCGTAGAGCGAGTTACAATAATCAAGCCTGGAGGTGACCCCCCCATGGATCACTGTGGCCAGGTAGACCTTTGATCTGATTTAGCAATGTCATTCTTATTAAGAGATCCGAAGTGCTACTTATTTCTACGTTAAGCATGGTGAGGTCCATATTTAATGTCATGAGCATACACTAAGGAACAAGATAAGAATGCAAATGTTTCATCAGTGTTAACAGGCAGGAGCTAAAGTCCCTTGGCAAGAAATGAATGGACTCCCTGCAGCACTGTGCCAAAAGTGCCCTTCTTAGCATAGCTTGGTACACAGGGATCCAATGAATGAAGTGGACAGGCTCACTTCCACCGAAGGTTTGTCAGAGAAAAGGGCATTTCCTTTTGAAAAAGCTGTGTTTGGCACTTGCTGTCATGGGTAGGGGCAGGGGGGCAGCTGCCCTCCCTAAATAAATAAAAAATACATAACAAATGGAGGTTCTCACCTCCCCCAACAAAAATCCTGGGTACGCCCATGCTTGCTGTACCTGGAAAATTGCAACAGGCTGAAGTTGATGCGGGCCTCCAGTGGAGTGATTGTTTCGGGCTTATAAGCTATGTTGTAAATAACTGTTTTTGGAAATAATGAAAAAATAGGACCATGGGAATTCCTCCCCTTCAAATGGCACCTCCAGGAGCAGCAGCCTGAGGCAGCCAGTTGAAGAACCCATCACTGTGGTGCCTGCTGAGAAAAAACATCTCCACCCGGCTATGATTTCAGACCACTGTGCGGCTCCTTCTCCATGCCAAGCAGGGGTCTCGTTCTCCCTTTGGAGAGAAGGACTGGAGAGAGGAAATGCAAAGAGGGAGCGAAACCTTTAGCACAGCCTAGAGACCCAAAACAGAGGAAACGGCATGTTGCAAAGGAAGCATGAAGTCTGAAAAGGGATGGAGGGGGGGTGGGCGGGTGGAGAACACATCTTGATTAAATTTCCATAAACTGTTTGCTTTAAAGATACAGCAAGCCCCAATATGAAAAAGCCATTAAAACAAATTCTGCTTTTTCCTGTTCCCTCCCTCCTCCCTTTGCTGGAATTTTGCTGATTTGCAACTTCTTCTCTTTGCAGAGCTTCCCCTCACCCCCCCCCCCGCCCCTCTTCTTCCCTTCCTCGGAGTGCTATAACATTTGGCTGTGGCAAGAGCAAATATTAAATAATAATGCAAGGAGGCTGTTGTGCGGTGGGGGCGGGAATAGAACCTTCCAGCACACATTCATATTGAAGGCCCAAATTCTGGCAAAATGAAGTTGTTAAAGAAATTAGCATCACAGTGACACACTGTTTGGTTTCCGTTTATTATACCCATGATGTTTTGGGAAGGAAGTGGGCCAGACTCCTTCTTCCCATCCACCCACCCACCCACCCCTTTTTCAAATGCAGCTTTTAGGGTAGAAACTAAACCCACCCCAAACTTACACTTCAGGAGAATGAAGGTCTCCTTTGGCAACAGTTTCATTTCTGAAGCATCTAGAACTTAAATAGTGAATAATATTTTATTAGCAAACTTCACTGGGAATATCAAGTGTATGTATGTCTTTTCTTTTTCTAATAACTGTCAGGTTAGAGAAATAACGGAGGAAGCCTCTGGATGAAACTGATGAAACGCAGCATAAAACTCACACAGGGCAGGCGCTACCATGAGGCAGAGTGAGGAGACCTCCTCTGGTGGCAGATACAGGGGGTGAGGGCAACATCCTTCTGGCTGTGTTGCGGGACCAAGGTGCCACAAAGCCTATTCTGCACCCCTATGACCTTCTAGTAAAGTCAGTGCTGTAGCGTGGGTTGCCAGTGCCCAAGGCTGTGAGGAGGGTCGGTGGGAGGGAGAGAAAAGGAAGAGGAATGCATTCAACTTCCTAACAGCATCCGCGCCACCCAGGAGAGATAAGTAAAGAAGAGTTGTTCTGTTGTCTGGAGAGGTCACTTCCTGGTTCACATTGAGCAGCTGTTTTCAACACAGCCCAGCAATGGAAGTGCACAGCTGTATTGAGGCAGCACCGGGTGTTGAATTTTTGTACCCCCTAACAATTTTGGGTCAGGGGCAACCACCACCACCACCCCATGCTATGCCACTGGGTACATTGGATGACACTACAGGAAGCTATGCTTATGCAGAGGGCTTTCCATTTGCCCTGACATTTCCCCCCGGGGAAATCCACTCTTTAGAGCTGATTTGGAACAAACGGCAATTGGGTTTTCTGCAGATTGCCATCTGTTCCGATTTAGCTCTAAAGAGCAGGTTTTCTGGGGGAAGGTGGAAGAACCCATGCTTTCATTCACAGG
Source organism: Podarcis bocagei (assembly GCF_964188305.1). NCBI lineage: Eukaryota > Metazoa > Chordata > Lepidosauria > Squamata > Lacertidae > Podarcis > Podarcis bocagei. Next base: position 44,439,711 of record NC_138137.1, on the reverse strand, counting down.
ACAAGCAGAAGTATTGGATGAGCTCTCGTTGGTCCAACTAGCTCAGAGGATTGTCTCCTCTGACAGGCAGCACTTCTCCAGGGTGACAGGCAAGGGCTTTTCCCAGCCCTTCCTGGAGACACAGAGACCTAGGATCTTCTGCATGCAAGACAAACACTCTGCCCACTTAGATATAAATAAACACAGCTCTGAATAGACACGCTATGCAACTGAGCTATAAATCATTTCCAATAAATAATATTCCTTCATAACACAGAGCACCTGGAGATGTATCAGAAGTCATGACCCGATTGTTGTTAAGGCAAAAGAGACCATTCTAGTTCCCATTTTGATTGAAATTTCCTTCTTTTCTGAGTCCATCTTTGGGAGCTGGAAAAGACCCATACGCTGCCAAATGTGAACCAGAGGGACAGAGAAACATTAGATTGGGAGGCACTTTATTCTAGGCCAGCATCTCCAAAGTATCATGGGGCTGCATTTTATAGCACCCTCAAAGCTGATAGCCTTCAGATGTTTCAGAGGGCACCAGGTTGGGAAATGGTGCTTTATAGCACAATCATGAAATTCTTCCTGAACCATTCCCAACAGATAAGGATCTCGTCTAGTCTGTAGTCATAAATATACATTGCATACAAACATCTAAGTGATCCAACCAGTTTACTTTCCCAAGGCTGAACACATCGTATAATTCTCCCTGCCCCACCTCATTCTTAAACTGGTGAGCCTTCCAATAGGAGAGTTTGAAGCCTGATCACCTGATACCTTTCAGCCTCTGCTCAGGGAGTACAGTAGACATGCTGCCAGCAGAAATTATTTGGCACTACAAAATAATAATAATAATAATAATAATAATAATAATAATAATAATAATAATAATAGGGGAAAGGGGTCATCCAGGTAGTAAGTTGCATAAGCATCACTTCTGCCAACCTGGATCCATTTAGGTGAGTTCCTGAAATTGCAAAGTGGGAGCTGTTTACAGCCATAAAATTCCACATGGTTAGAGAAAAGGATATCTCTTGTCACCTCATCGCATAATTGAAATCTCCCTTCTCCCGCTCTTTCTCTGCTACGCCACTGTCTCTCCTACTCTCAGAAACTCATCCCTTGATCCACTTTCCATCTCTAACTCCCACCACACTTCGCTTCTTCTCTAGAGTCAACTTTCTTCCTTCCATATCCACTCTAGACTCATTCCAGTCTGGTTTCTACCTCCTGAATGTGACTGAAAGTGCCCTCACAAAAATCAGTGGTATGACTGCAGAATCAAAATCCCTTTATGCACACAGTAGGTAGCTGTGGTCTGCATGAATTTCTCCTGCAAGTTCCAAAGTTCTCAGAAGTCCATTCCATAATAAACTTGGGACAGGGCTTTTAGTGTGACTGCTCATGTTTTGTGGAATAGTAGTCTAGTCAACAGACTTTTCAGAAACTGCTCCAGATACTGTTAGGAGCCACGACCATTTGTAATATACTGTTCTGTTTCATTCTGAGCTGGAAACTCAGTCGTGATACATCCAGCGTCAAGGCCAGCATTATGATTACTCCTCTCATCTTCCAAATTCACTTCTACATACATTTGTGTGTGTTTCTTTCTGTTTCCCATTTTCATTTCCTGAATCTACCCCTTCATCAAAATACTGTGCACGATTACTCAGATCAACTGCTCCTTGTTTGGGGATAAGGTTTCCAACTGTTTCTTCTTGCTCCAATTCTATAGGTGAGTTCAATGAATTTTTATTTTTATTTTTTTGTAGCAACACTTAATCCAAATTCAATGAGTATTTGTTGACCCCTTTTTGCATTTTTCTTTTCTTTTCTGGGCTCCTGATTTTTGAGAATATGTTTTGGAGGGATGATTTATAAATTAATATTTTTACAGCTGAAAATAGGGGGGGAAGACAATAAGACAAAAATATTCCATACTAATAATTTAATAGTAGTAAAGTAGTGGTAGCAGTGCTAGTAGACCAGTGTGGTGTAGTGGTTAAGAACAGTGGACTCCTAATCTGGTGAACCAGGTTCGCGTCTCCGCTCCTCCACATGCAGCTGCTGGGTGACCTTGGGCCAGTCACACTTCTCTGAAGTCTCTCAGGCTCACTCACCTCACAGGGTGTTTGTTGTGGGGGAGGAAGGGAAAAGGAGGTTGTTAGCCACTTTGAGACTCCTTAGGGTAGTGATAAAGTGGGATTTCAAATCCAAACTCTTCTTCTTCTCCTTCTTCTTCTTCTTCCTCTTCTTCTTCCTCTTCTTCATCTTCTTCTGTACATCAGTAGTCAAATTTGCACCAAATGTGGTACATTACTACCAAATATGGCAACAATGTGTTGCCTGGAAATCCAGCAAATAATTAAAGGAGCAAACACAACATACCCTCCAACATTTCTCTGATAAAAATAGGGACGTCCCATTCCAGAATGATAATTTTACTATTTATACACATCTTACTGGGTTGCCCCAGCCACTCTGTGTAGCTTCCAACATCTATAAGAACATAATAAAGAATTAAACATTAAAAAAAAACCCTTCGCTATACAGGATTGCCTTCAGATGGCTCAGGGATCAGATAACTCCATACCCTCCTACATTTCCCCATTGAAAATAGGGACATCCTAAGGAAAAGTGGGACATTCTGGGATCAAATCAGAAACTGGGACAGCTTCTCTAAATCAGGGATGTCCCTGGGAAATAGGGACACTTGGAGGGTCTGACACAGATCAATGCAAATGATGTAATCTTTAGACCTCACTTCGAAGAAATAAAGGTGGCATACGTTACTGCTTCCCCCACCACCTCTTTTATCCTCACAACAACCCTGTGAGGTAGATTTCAGTGTGAAAGAATAACGGTGGCCCAATAATTATTGAGCCTCATGAATGAATGGGGATTTTAAGACAGATCCCTTCAGTCGTCATAATCCAACACTGGCCCCATGTGCACTATGCCTTTAAGCATTAATGTACCACTTTAAACAATCATGACTTCCTCTCCCCACAAAGAATCCTGGGAACTGTTAGAGGAAGCTGTTCCCTCGCTCAGAGCTACAATTCCCAGTGATTTTCTGTGAAAAGCAGTTGACTGCTAAGCCACTCTGAGAATTGCAGCTTCTTCAGAGGAAGCAGTGACTGTTTAAAGTGGTGTGAAGTGATAACTGCTTTAAGTGCAGAATGCAAATGGGCCATGTAGCCACTACGCAACACTGCCTATTTGCTCCTTTGCTGTATCAATCCATTCTGCAAGTAGAGCTGGTTCAAATATTGGCACGTTCCCCACACAAAACACCCCTCCACACATACAGTTACCTGACACACACAACTAGCATGCCAGGAGACAATTGCAGGCTAGCCTTTTTCCGTTTCCTTTTTTTTAAAAAAATACTGCACCGCTTAGGTCTTGCCTTAAAGAGAATAATTCTTTAAGCCTTGAGGGTTTGCAGTTTGCTTCCCTGTTTCTTACATGGCTTCATTTGTTTCTGAAGTGCCTGTTTGTCATGCCTTTAAGTGCTCCTTTTAGTTTCATCTTGTTTCTGCAAATATTCCCTCAAGCAAATATTAATATTTCCAAACAGACGAATGACACCAGCTCTGTCCACATCTGCAAGGGAGCGTATATCCCATGGCTCCCCAGGTGCCTGCACTTATCAAACCACTACCAATAAACCATAGGTGAGAGGCTACAGGGCATGGAGACTGAACTAAGAAGCAAAGTAACAAATCTCATTACACCATAGGAATGGCCTTTTGCTTCAGAAACACTATTTGCTGCTTTGCAGTGTTTCTCCAAAACCTCCATGGAAAAAACAATAGTCTGAACATCATCATTCTCTTGTTCCTTAACTGTCCAACTTCCAGACAGCCAAAGTGTTTGTCTTTTAAGCATCCTGTAAAAATGTCTGTGGCCACATTCAAAGCGTACATGCAGAGTGTTATGATACCATTTTAAACACACATGGCTTCCCTCAAAGAATTCTGGGAGCTTCAATTTTGCTAAGGGTACTGAGAGTGGTTAAAAGGTAAAGGGACCCCTGACCATTAGGTCCAGTCGTGGCCGACTCTGGGGTTGCGGCGCTCATCTCACTTTATTGGCCGAGGGAGCTGGCGTACAGCTTCCAGGTCATGTGGCCAGCATGACTAAGCTGCTTCTGGCAAACCATAGCAGCGCACGGAAACGCCATTTACCTTCCCGCCGGAGCGGTACCTATTTATCTACTTGCACTTTGACGTGCTTTCGAACTGCTAGGTTGGCAGGAGCAGGGACTGAGCAACGGGAGCTCACTCCATCACGGGATTCGAACAGCCGACCTTCTGATCGGCAAGTCCTAGGCTCTGTGGTTTAACCCACTGGTTAGGAAGCCCCTATTCTGCTCACAGATCTAAAATTCCCAGAGTTCCTAGTGAAGGACTGTTAAACCACTCTGAAAATTGTAGCTCAGGGAGGGGAATAGGGATATCCTAACATCTCTCAGCACCCTTAACAAACTACAGCTCCCATAATTCTTTGGGGGAACCCATGGCTTTTTATAAAGTGGCATCGTAGCACTTTAAATGCATGGTGTGAATGTAACCCAAGAGCTTCTTCCAACAGTTAGAAAAGGCATATTTCATTTATGCTCAATCATGTTTTTTTACATGGGTGGAAAGCTATCTAGAAGTGTACGCGGCACCTCTGGCAAGCATGCCCACTTTTCAAAAGGCAGATAGTAAATGTGTGTGTTCTTCCTCCTGCGTCTGATCAGGAGCCCACTGCCAGCATGGAGAGGAAGGATAAAATGGAACCGTGCCAAATTTGCTACTATAAAACCTCTACAGTCAATTTAAATGAATGGGCCAAAGGAGCTATTTCTAGATTAAAGCAACAGAAAAAGGAGGAGTTGTAGGAAACAAAACTCGCCCATCTCAAGTAGCAAAAATCCTTTCAACCACCCTAGATGGGGCGCACCATGCATAAGCGTCAATGGGCATCTAGCTAAAATGCATAGCAGAAAATGCTCCTTGCAAATGGTGTTGTGAAAAATTGATAAGTTTTGGCGCCATTCCAATACCGTTTGTGATACTCTCTCTTTTGGGGATTTCTAAATGAAGATTTAATGCCTCCAGTTATGCAAACACTTTCAACCCACGAAGTAAGTTTTTTCCTCTCTCCGCCCTCAGCAAGAGGATGCTCACTAGCGAGAATCTTGCTGAAGTCCAGCTCACAGCTAAAAGGCTTGTGAGGAGAAGCTTGTTTCTGCATTTTTATGTTTGACGCTGCCCACTGACATGCTAAGAGTGAACACCAAGGGGGAGGATGGGAAAGTGCAAATGACTGTTGCAAGCCAGAGAAAATGAAATCTACTGAACCACAAGGCCTATGATTCCCAGATATTAACAATCATTCCCTCTCCCCAGGGAGCTCTTGGAATTGTGGCACTGTGAAGGGAATAGGGGTCCCCTAACAAATCTCAGCATCCTTAACCAACTAGAGTTCCCAGATTTGTTTTGGGGGTTTTTTTAGGAAGCCATAACTGTCTAAGGTGGTATCATAGTACTTTAAATGTACTGTACAAATATGGTCTGAGATCAGGCAATAGGACTTTTTGGACTCCTGTTCTGATCCAGCAGGAAACTTATTCCTGTTTTACAGATGTGGAAATGAAGATTGAGAAATAGTACTTTGCTAATGAACTTATCATAAGCCTAAATCAGAGATGACAAGGTCTGAAACACCAGACCAATGCTCTATCCAATGCTCCAGCTCTTCTCTCACTGACACAATTAAGAAAGTTTGCTCGTAATTCCTGGCATAGTGTAGTCACTGAAATTGCCAACAACAGGGCAAGAGAAACAAGACCCTTTTGGGGTGTTAATGCTGTGAACCCCTCCATCCTAGGGCCGGGTTGTAAATATGTGTATATAAACCATATATCATAAAGACACCACAGTCTCCGCTGTCCCAAAAGGAAACACGAACCCTGCGCAAGAGCCTGGAACCCCAGCAATTTCACGCCACTTGGAGATTGGGGTGTGTGCAACAACATCAACAGGACTTTCATTTTAGGGTGGGTGCATAGACTGTATATCTAGGCAACAGTAGCATGACCAATATTATTATTATTATTATTATTATTATTATTATTATTATTATTAATATACCACCCTAAACCCGGAGGTCTCAGGACAGTCTCAGGAGCTGTTTTTCTAACTTGCTAAAACAGTGCTTGGAAAGCTGGGTTTTTGTCTTATAGCTGCTAAAGGCACAGAGCCTACATCAGGAAAAGTGTGGCAAGCCTAGAGACGTGAGACTCATTAAAACCTCACCCCCCAAAAATTATCTCTTGTAATACTTTTCGGATTGAATCTATTTGTTCTTCTACAGATATCACCATGATGTCTGTAAATGCATTTAATTTATATTGTCTCTGTCCTCCTCTTATGCCTTTAATAACTTGATTTCTCCTCCTCCTCCTCCTCCTCCTCCTCCTCCTCCTCCTCCTCCTCCTCCTCCTTCTTCTTCTTGTCTAGTCTTGAGTATCCCCAGTGGTATTTTTGGTTGCAAAATATGCCTTGGCAACTCGTTCCATTGCTTAACTCCTCTAATGAGTGGGTGAATTGTCTGGAATCAGAGGTCTGGCAAGTTTTTCAAGCCTTTGTTTGTTTAAAACTAGCATTCAGAATCTCTATTGGAAACTGTTCCCATTAACAGGGCTTGAATTTGAGATAGAGTTCTCTCAACCTCAAAACCAACTACTGTTGTTTTTTGGTGGGGGGAATCAAACTTCGATCATGGAGAACAAGAGTTGAACAAGTAGATCCTGCAACGGAATGTTGCAGTGTGACATATCCCTTCTTGATGAGTCTCCCTCTTTCAGAACACTCCATTCCATTCCCCCTTTCACCCAGTTTTCTCTATGTCCCTCCACCACACACAGAGAAAGTCACACCTTACCTTCCACTCTGCATCCAGTGCACTCTCACTGCTAGTTTTCAAAGCTATGTACAAAGGCGTTAGTTGCAATTCATATCTATCCTGATATTGCCTGACAAATGTTTCTGTTTGATGTGTTTTCCCTCAAACCAGCTTCCATCCCAATCAAAAACTGAAAACACATTCACATTGTAGTTAAGCTGAGGTGTGCATACAGTTGAGACAGCCGCCGTGCGTGTACAGATGATGGCTTGGTGAACAGGAGTTGGGGGGGGTTTGCATCCCCACCACCTCTCCTCCTACTGGTGTGGACAGGCAGCGGGTAATTGAGAAATACATCAGACAACACCGTCTAAATGAGACTTGAAATGCAGAGGGGAGAATGCAACCTCGCTGCTCTTTAAACTGCTCCTGTGCACATAACCTCAGTCAACATTCCACAACCACTGATCATGCCCAGTCCTTCGACAGTTTGGGAAATCACACACGCTTTGAGGAAAAAAAATTTGTACTTCTGTAAGCTATGCAATTCATCCTCTTGTGAATGGGCGATGTCATTTTGGCAACTTAAACAATGGCACTCAAGACTAAATATCAAAAGTAGTGAGAAGTAGTGCTATAGGTTTGGGAGGGTCAATTGAGATGATACTTGTTGGTCTCTTCCAAACCTAAGATCCTGTATCGGTGGGGTTAGAATCTATGAGGAAACCTGATGAACTAGCCCAATAAGTTTATTGGTTAAGCCAATGTCCTAAACTGGCCAGTTAACTAAAGTACCGCTGTTTACATTTCTAAACATGTTGCTCTATTTCCATAGAGACAACTGGGTGGGCCTTTTCCCCCCATATCTGGCTGGATGCCACATCATCCTAGGATGGAGAACAATAGGCCAAGGGGAGCTGTGTGAGAAAGACAGTTTTGCCTGATTCTGGATGCTGGAAACTGGAAACACATGCTCTGTTCTGGAACCAATGCTGTGGTCTTCTTGGAAACCTAATGGGCAGGCAAGATCTGTTGGAGCATTACTGCTTGCAAGCCTTTTCAGCCTCTGTTCTGGTTGTATATACAGTAGTACCTCCGGAGCTCCGTTCTTAACCTGAAACCGTTCTTAACATGAGGCGTGCTTTCACTAATGGGGCTTCCCACTGCCGCCACACCACCAGCATGTGACTTCTGCTCACATCCCGCTCCCAGGAGCATCTACTTCCGGGTTAGCAGAGCTCGTAACCTGAATCATTCATTAGGAGGATGGTATGTAACCCGAGGTTCCACTGTATGTGCAAATTAAACCATGTATCCTAAAGATTCCCCTGACTTATATTCCAAGGAAACAGAACCCTAGGTAAACATTGGAAGCCCTGGCACCTCCCACCGCTCAGAGATCGGGGTGCACACAACAATTGCTATTTCCTGCTATAGAAGAGAAATCACTCAGCGTTTGCTAGGCTATATTCAAAGGATCAGAATTATGACTGTTTGTTTTTGAACATTCCAGCCCTCCTTTCAAAAGAATTTCCCACTACACCATTGTGCCAGGGCCTTAAGACCAGCCTGAGTGGCCTTCTTCATGGGTCCATCATCAAGATGCACCAGGTTGGTGGGCATCAGAGACAAAGATTTTTGGGTGGCACTGACATTTTTGGAACTCCCTCTCAAGGAGGGCACATATGTTCCTAACTGGCCAGTGTTTAAATGGAGACCCTCCCTTTTTATCTAATGTCTGGAGTGCTCTCCTGGTTCCTTTGTTTTCTTCATCTGTCACTGATCTAATTCTTTATATTGAGCTGCTTTTAATTGCCCTGCATAGTGCCCTGCATTGTTTTAAATTGCTGCTGCTGTGCCAGCGCTTGCATACTTTAGTATGAACTGTGCTTTATATGTGCTCTATTTATGAGGATGAATTATAGAGGGTTGTTAGAGGTTCCTGGGAGGCTTAGCCAGAAGATGGTGTCGAAATAAATAAAGAACATTGCCACCCACCATAATTGCAATGGTGGGGAAACCTGAAGAAAGACTTCTAACTATGATCTCAGCAACCAAGCAGGTTCAAATGAACCAGACAGCCCATCTGCTGCTGCTATCCCAAGCTATAAAGAGGTTTAAAGGGTAATCATTGGCACCTTGGATTGGACCCAGATATAGATATAGTGAAGTTGTTCAAGTACAGTTCAGGGAAAATATGCTCCCAGCTCCCGGAATAAAGAGATCTTATCAGGATGGCTTTGGCTACGGCAGTGTTGCACAATTAGTAAGAAGAACAAATCTCTTTGTGCTCCTTGTATCTGGAACACCACCTTCTACAACGGTGGTGAAGAAAACTTTTCAGTCCAAGGGATTGTATTCCCTTCAGGACAAACTCTTGAGGGCCACTTACCAGAGGGAGGTGGTGTCAAAGGCAAAATATGGCAGAGCAAGAAATGTAATGTTTGCATTTGTACAGTCGGCTAATTTCTACACACGCTAATCCATAGCTCTCTCTCTTTCTCCTCCATGTAGACAAGGAAGAGGCAGGCATGATAAGAGTTCAAGGGAGGTTCATAGAATTCATAGAATCATAGAGTTGATAGGGACCACGTGGGTCATCTAGTCCAACTCCCTGCAATGCAAGAATATTTCACCCAACATGGGGCTCAAACCCACAACCCTGAGATTAAGAGTCTCACGCTCCAGCAACTGAGCGCTCACTAAAAACATTCAGGGTGAAAAGCAAGGCCAGGGAGGAATGTGGCCTGGGCAGAAGGGTTGTGAAGGCCTCACTTGATACACACACCCAGCCTGAGGTTTCCTACCCTATTGTACAGAGTTGAACATTTGGCAGTGGCCAACTTGCAACCTGGGCCACAGAGATGGGTTTTTGGCTGAGATACGGAATTCTCCTTCCAATTCCAGGTTATGAACATCTTTCACTGCCCAGAATTACAAGCTGATCACCACCATCTAAAGCCTTTCCAGACAACTTGTTCATTGAGCATTCATCTTGATGTGTTTGCAGGGAGATTAGATTATGTTGGCTGTTTATGGAACATTCATCCTGATCTTCTTGCAGGGAGGTTCGGTGGCATTGTGTCAAAGCAAATGCACACATCCCCAATGCATTTCCCTGTAACTTTGCCTACTGCAAGAAGTTTGATCATTTGGAGAAAGTCAACTACAACTGAATTTGTCATTATGTGATTGAATCCCACCTGAAAAGAGTGACTGTCTGGAGGTGCCGCTTCTCATCCAAATTGCAGCCTTCCTGAAGACACCCAGCAAGATGAAGTAGATGCCAGAGACATCAAAACCCAAACCTTCCTGGAAACTGATGCCTCCACCAAAGACCACTTAGTCCTCCTGTTTGCTGACAATATCAAGCAGGGATTGGGACCTGTGGCTCCTACAGTTAACCATGAAACTTGCTCCCACAGGAGCCAGTAATTGCCAGCAACCTGGATGCCTTTAAAAAAGGATTGGACAAATTCATGAAGGAGAGGGCTATCAATAGCTACTAACTATGATGACTATGAGGGACGCGGGTGGCGCTGTGGGTTAAACCACAGAGCCTAGGACTTGCTGATCAGAAGGTCGGCGGTTCGAATCCCCACGACGGGGTGAGCTCCCGTTGCTCGGTCCCTGCTCCTGTCAACCTAGCAGTTGGAAAGCATGTCAAAGTGCAAGTAGATAAATAGGTACCCCTCTGGCGGGAAGGTAAACGCTGTCTCCGTGTACTGCTCTGGTTCGCCAGAAGCGGCTTAGTCATGCTGGCCACATGACCTGGAAGCTGTACGCCGGCTCTCTCAGCTAATAAAGCGAGATGAGCGCCACAACCCCAGAGTCAGCCATGACTGGACCTAATGGACAGGGGTCCCTTTACCTTTACCTTTACCTTTACCTTTACCTTTACCTTTACCTTTATGATGACTATGCTTTGCCTTCACAGTTGAAGACAGTAATGCTTCTGAATACCAATTGCTGGAAACTGGGGGAAGAGACAGTGGTCTTGTGCTTGGGTCCTGCCTGTAGGATCTGGGTGGCCACTGTGAAAACCGTATGATCAACTAGATGGACCATTGACCTGATCAAGCAGGCTCTTCTTATCTTCTTATATGCTATCAGAGTCCAGCCAATGTGGCCAATAGAGAGGGATGATGGAAGCTTTAGTCCAGAGAGATCTGGGGGGTCAGTTTGCCCACCCTGATTTACAGGAATATTATATACACTTCCCATTCTGCAAGGGTAGGAGAGCCCTTATTGTCTGTTTTGCTTAACAGAGAAGCTAAGAGGGTATGCAGTGAAATTAAAATGGAGCTTGAAAAGCCTGTGGGCAGAGAGGAACTCCCTAGTCAGTAAAGCAGGGACAAGTGGTAAATAGACAGCAAATTCCTGGAAGACGGGAATGTCAACTACAGCTAGGAGAAATGGGAGGGATTGCAAAGGTGTTTCCAACTAAAGCTTTGCAAGTCAGGTACTGGGCAGCCTGCAGTCTACAGCAGCTTTCCCCAACTGGGTGCCCTCCAAATGTTTTCAACTACAACTCCCATCAGTCTCAGCCAGCCTGGCCAATGACCTGAGATGATGGAAGACATGGTCCAAAACACTTGGAGGGCACCAGTTGGGGAAGGCTGACCTACAGCCCCATCAATCCTTTTTGTGGCAAGCAAAAGGGTGGTACACATTATGCTCAACATGCCCACAAAGATTTTCCTTTGAGCTCTTGCAGATTTCAAGAATTATGCTCTCTTCTCCTTAGGTCTTCATCCAGGGGTAACATATGTTTGATGCCTTCCAGATGTTCTTGCTTGCAACTCTTATCAGTCCCAGCCAGCATGATCAAAGCTCGAGGTGATGGGACTTCTAGTCCGACAACATCTGTGGAGCACCATGTTGGCTAGCCCTGAATGACTGAATTACACAAAAAAGGTGAGCCATTCATTGGAAGCTGCTTCGCACCAGGCCAGGCAATTTGTACATTGAGCCCTGGAGGGTCTACATTGCCTGGCTGAGGATTGAACCTGTGGCCTTCTGTGGATCCTCTGTTGCTGAGCTATGGGCCTTCCCAGTCATACAGCCTGGAGCCACAATAAGGAACTGAAAAGCAGCCCTGCTGCAGAAGTGTGTGCTTCTTCCCAAGACAATATTAACTAGGGTTGCCATATTTCAAGAAGTAAAAACCAGGACACCCCAAGAGTTGCTGAGCTTTTTTAGGAAGACCCCAAAATTGTTGAGCCTTTTTATTAAAGAAAACTGCAAAGTTGTTGAGCTTTGTTTTACAAAAACGCCAAGACAACATGATTCTTTTGATTGACTTGCCTATGATCCAGGTAAAGCGCCTCCTTTTGGAAATTCCTCCCAGATGTCAATTCTGCCTTTGAAATCCCGGTAATGTCCGGGATATGGACATTAGGGATATATAGTAGGGATATGCCCTAATATTAACAGTACGCATTTTATGCAGATCTGTGCCCCTTTTTGTCTTCTTTTGGGGTAAAATGCATGTCATCTTAAGTGATGTATAAGCGGCTACTCTCCATTGCTTCCTTCCCACTTCAAAGGTACATGTGGAGTGGAAGAGTTGAAAATGCATTAGGGTAGACATACATCTGTTCTTCTTCAAAATCAAGGGAGACTCTCTCCAGCACAGCCTTGAATATCCTAGTGGGCAGTGGCTCTGCATCCAGCTGTTCCACAAGCCTGTCCCATGACTACAACTTATTATTGAACCAGGCAAGACAAGGTTGGAGGTGGGGGCAGGGGGAGCAACGCAGCTGGTCTTGGGCTGGCCCAGAGACATTTCCACTTGAAGCTTCATGTTCTTTCCAAATAGACGCTTGGCTGAGATCTCTGTTCAGCAGCCTCCTCTTGCAAAGCATCCATCATGCTTAAGAGTGTGTAGGTGATCAAGACATATCCTGTGAATCGATCATATTATCAGGCGAGGTTTCCAGACACCCAATTAAGCAAAAACAAGATTGCATCGGAGGGGATAATTTGAGTAAGACAACACCCCTTTGGGGCACAAAGAAACAGCTATTGCCACCCCCTTCTTGGAAAAAGTCCCACTAATGTGATGAAATGTATTGCATTACCATATTTACCCAATAGATTATTGACTTGGCTTCCTTTGATTGCTGGAAATTGTCAATTACTGTTACACAATCAGTTGAATTCCAAGGTTCACACAGCTTGTGGTTGTTGATTGTTGCTTTCCTTAAGCAACTGGTGCCTCATGCAAACTCAGTCAGTTTGACATGAAATTTATGGAATCAGACAGTAGATAAATGTTTTAGATGGTTCCGTTGGCAAGCATCAGTCAGCATATTTAATAAGGAACCAGGGGACAGTGCTTGCAAACACAGACTATCGATGTTGCTATGAGCTAACATTGTTTATCCTAATAAGGGGGCAGGGAGAAAGCAAGAGCAACATAATTTGCAAACTTATTTCATGTTACTCTTCGTAAGACATTTGTGAGAGCATTTTCGTTCTTTGCCATTTCCTCCACCAGATATTCAGATCTGTTTTTGTGATTGATCGTACAATCAACTTGTGCTGGAGCTCTCAGGGCCTGAGTCTGGACAAGTCGCCGGAGGACATGGAACCCTGCATAAGGGCCAATTAACACAAACAAATTAGCACCTGGAGAATGCGAACCCAAATGAACCACCCATGCAGAAATTTTCACAGCACAAAAACTCGCCAGAGTCAATGAACCTGCCTTATTGGTCAAATGAACATGATATAGTTAAAGCACTCTCGTGGCACTTGGAGAATCCTGGAAACGGTGGTTTGTTTAGGGTGCTACAAACTGTAGCTCTGTGAGGCCAGCACCATTAAAAAAGCTGCAGTTCTTGGGATACTTTAAATATTTGGTGTGAATGTGGAATAAATTGAATCAGGTCATTTACCCATCTAGTAAAGCTTTTGCCAACCTCACCCTCATTTGTTTGTAGAGGTTACAATGAGCATTTGTCCCCCATTCTTCCCAATGAGCTGGCAGGGTGCACATTCCACATTCTTTAATGCATTTCCCATAACTTTCCTTACTGCAAAAGTCCCAATTTTATGTGTGTGTTTAATGTAGTTGTTCTGCTAGGGCAGGGCTGGGGGTCCTTGGGCCCACCAGACATTGTTGGACCCAGCCAGCATGGCCAATGGTTTGGAATGACAGGAGTTTTAGTCCAGCAGCATCCAAAGGGACAAGGGTTCCCCAGCCCCATGCTAGGGCAACAGAGAATGCTAATCCACTTTAATGGTGGATTTAATATCCCAGGATGCACGTGAATCCCTCCCCCCAAAATGTTGAGGGTCTGCAGGTGCCCAAAAAAAGACTCCCCGTGTTTGTATCTCAAATTCAAAACCTGACTCTGAATTAATTGTTTTTGGCAGGAGTGAGGAACCTATGGTCAAATATAGTCCATGGCCTAATTTTATGTTGGCTGGGGGGAGTCTGGAGGGGCAAAAGGAGGGGAAAGGGGTAAAAAGAGACTAGCAGGGTGGAAAGCAGGGAGAGTAACGGCAGGCGGAGCCAGAGCCAATGACAGACAGAGACAAATAATGCTAAGTTTGTCCCCAACCCACTGGTGGTGGAAGAGTAGTGCGGGGGGAGCACACCGCCCCCGGCAGTGAGATCCTGGTGGGGTGCCATCACGGCTGCACCCCCACCTGCACTGGGAACCATGTGCCCGCAGGCAGCGTGCCACACCCCCAGGATGCACGCCAGCCCCACCCCGCCTGCTCTTCCCCCCTCCCCTGGTACCGGAGCATGAAGCTCCGCCACTGCCACAACCTTCTCTTTATTGCCTTTTACAAAGGAGATACTAGGACTAAGGGGGAGGGAGCTGACAGGCAGTTCCAGCCTCTTACCTGGCAGGGGAGATACCATGATCACCCTCCATCTCATCTCACACATCTCATGCATCTGACAAAGCGGGCAGAAGCCCATGAAAGTTTCTGCCACGAGAAATTTGCTTGTCTCTTAAGATGCCACGTAGCTGGTTTTGCTGAAAGAGACTTAACAGCACAAATTGAACCATGCCTACTCACAAGTATGTCCTAATGAATTCAGGCGGGGTTACTCCCAGGTAAGTAGGGTGAGAGTAAGCTCCCTTTAACTCAATAGAAAATACTTTTGAGTGGGCACGTTTAGGTCTGTGCTGCAGCACATGGTTTCCGCCACCAGATACTCAGATCCGTGAAAATGCAGTGTGGCCTGAGTTATAGCAGGTGGATTCCTCCCGCTTTATACTGTTAGGGACACAAGGGTATAGGAAGCTGTCTTAAACTGAGTCACACCACAGGTCTCTCCAGCTCAGTATGGTCTACACTGACTAACAGTAGCACTGTAGGATTTCAGATGGTGGCTCCAACCTGGGCCATTCTGCATGCAAGGCAGGTGTTCTGCGCTTGAGCTACAACCCCATTTCTGCTTATTTTCTTTAAATTTCAGTTGTCAACATTTTATATGTTATTCAAGCTTCTGGAACCCGTCTAAAATGTGTCTATGAATTAATAAGGTAAATTTAACGTAGTTTCACTGACTTCCTCTGTGAAGCTGACCCAGTTGTCCTTCGCAGATTGTGAAACCCACGGTGAACACGGAAAACTGTTGACTGAGATTTTTGATCAAGGAGATTAGTGCCGGCCTTGGAATAGCTTCCAAAGCCAAATGGACTGTGTACAGTGTTCAGGCCTTTTCTTTTGGCCCTAAATGCACCGAGCTTATGGAGTAATCTTTAGTACAAACTGAAGGCACCAGTCAGACAATTGCCTGTGTTAGCACAACAATTTGTTTTGTTTGTAGAGTACCAATCAGTCTGTTTGTTACTAGCAATGTGCTAATTATTCCTGCTAATTACATGCAAAACATTCATTATCACCTATAAGTGGAAGAGGACCCCTCAGGTTCCGGTGACAAATTGATTACTGTGTTTTCCTTCAGAACAGCACTTCTAGACCATTCCTGTTATTATCTCGGAAATAAATTGGCTTAGCAGGAAGTTTCTCTCTCAAAGGACTTTTTCTTTTCATTATTTTTTAAACAGAGAAGCAGGTTTACAAATACCATATTAAGTTTCCTCTCCTCTAGTTTTTCCCAGGCAGGTATTTCCTGAAGCTCTCAGGAGTTAGAATATTGATTTTACCAAACTCCTAATCTTCCTAAAGTAGACCACGTACTGCTATTTTTCATTATGTAACTTCATTTGTAATCAGAGATCTGTACCAATATATTACTCTGTAAAGAAAGAGAGGCAGAACAGAGAAGAAGAAACTTCAAGTCTGCTGTCCAACTCCAGAAAGACCAAAGGGTGTATGAAACTGCCTCTTAAATGAGGACGGGCCATCGCTCAGTGGGATTGTGAACCTTCTGAGCCTAACTAAAGATAAATTCATATATGGGTATTAATTATTTTCAACAGCCTTGTTGATACACTTTCATACAATACCATTTTTGCATCCTATTTTCATTAATATATTCATTTTTATGGGCACTACTACTTGCAAACGCTGGGCAGCTGCATATTCCCGCATTAGAGGGGACTGGACTAGATGATCCTCAGGGTGCCTTCCTACTCTATGATTCTATGAAAGGTTGCGCAATTGCCCTGCAAAATTCAGAAAAGTGCGAATTTCAAAGGAGGGCCGTTTCGGTTCTCATGTCGTTTCAGAAAGTGTGGATTTTGATAAATTCAGCTTTAATGTGAAGTGGATCAAATTTGTCCCCCATCACAGCTACAACCCATTGGTTTTTAAGGACGGCAGATGCCATATGCTCCCCAAAAATAGTTCTGAATGCAGATTTCTACCATAGATGCCATTGTAATCAGGTTTTGTTCAGCCCGTGCTCCAAAGTCCTGTGTAAACACCCTTACTTTGATTTTGAGAAGAGGGCCATTTCAATCTGGCTTAGGGTGAAAAGAAAGGTTTAAATAGGTCCAACAAAATAAACACGTTTAATTAAACCAAATTGGTCAAGTAGTTTTGTTTAGAAAAAAGGGGTCAGTGACATCTTGTTTTTTCAAAGTTGACATTTCCTACGCCCAATTTAGGAAAACATGGTTAGCCCATTTCCCCTCCTTGACAACAAAATAACACCAGCTTTTAAAATATTCCTTCCTTCAGGTTTTCCTGGCTTGCTATTTTGTTTGCTTACCCCATAGTCCTTCAGCAGAGACATGTATTCCCTGGCTACGCAAAATGCAGGAGGGAAAATAGTATCCTTCTCAATAATTTATCCTTCTTAAACAAGATTTGATTTAGAAAGGGGACAAGTATAACTGGGAGGGGGGAATACGCAGCAGAAGCTAAAGTGATAGCATCATTCAATTATCCACCTCATTTTGGAAACTTTTGAGTGATCGTTGGCTTATTTCCTAGTGCACTGAAATTCTGGATTTCGCAGCAGATGTAAAGTCAGAATTCCTACATTCAGAGACAGAAAAGCTGAATAGATGTCAGTTGTGATGGGCTCAAACCAGTAGTGAATGCAGGAAATGAAATCTCTGGCAGGTCCTGAGTGCAGGGGCAAAGAACTGAAGGCAGCTGAGAGAGGAACCTTGCTGAAGCTAAGCAGGCATGGGTCTCACTAGAGCCAGGATGGGAGACCACTGGAGAAAAGGCCTTGGTTCAGTGACAGAGCATCTGCTTTGCGTACAGAATGTCTCAGGTTCAATCCCCAACATCTCCAGCTAGGGCTGGGAATGTCCCCCTCTCTGAAACCTTGTGAAGCCACTAGTCAGAGTAGATTATACTGAATGACAGGGCCGGCCCAAGACTTCTTGGCACCTGAGGCAGATCCTAAAATGGCATCCCCCTCCCCACCAGGGAAGAAAGTGTGAGGGAAGCTCTACAAGGGACGGGCAGGGGTGGGGTGGAGAGAAAGATCAACATTGGGTGAATCCTGCCACCTGATGCAGTTGCCTCATGGGTGAGCCAGCCATGCTGAGATAGATGGACCAATGGTTGGACTCAATATAAGGCAGCTTCCTAATGCAGTTGTCACATTACAAAATAGCTCACACATTTGGAGCACGGCATACAGTTCTGGTCTTTTTACCACTAAAAGGATAAAATTGGAGAAGGTTCAGAAAAGGGCTCTAGTGCGCAGGTCTTGCTTATGTGTATTGGGTTGGCCACTGAGAACAGGATGCTGAACTAGATGTGCCATTGCCCTGATCCAGCAAGCTCTTCTAATGTTTGCTTACAAGCAAAATGTCAAAATTAGAAGCTCCTCTTCCGTCAGTCGGTTAAGGAACAGGAGGGACTAGAAGAGTGACTAGTGGGGTGCCACAGGGTTCTGTCTTGGGCCCGGTCTTATTCAACATCTTTATCAATGACTTGGATGATGGACTCAAGGGCATCCTGATCAAATTTGCAGATGACATCAAACTGGGAGGGGTGGCTAACACCCCAGAGGACAGGATCACACTTCAAAACGACCTTGACAGATTAGAGAACTGGGCCAAAACAAACAAGATGAACTTTAACAGGGAGAAATGTAAAGTATTGCACTTGGGCAAAAAAAATGAGAGGCACAAATACAAGATGGGTGACACCTGGCTTGAGAGCAGTACATGTGAAAAGGATCTAGGAGTCTTGGTTGACCACAAACTTGACATGAGCCAACAGTGTGACACGGCAGCTAAAAAAGCCAATTCAATTCTGGGCTGCATCAATAGGAGTATAGCATCTAGATCAAGGGAAGTAATAGTGCCACTATATTCTGCTCTGGTCAGACCTCACCTGGAGTACTGTGTCCAGTTCTGGGCACCACAGTTCTAGAAGGACACTGACAAACTGGAACGTGTCCAGAGGAGGGCAACCAAAATGGTCAAAGGCCTGGAAACGATGCCTTATGAGGAATGGCTAAGGGAGCTGGGCATGTTTAGCCTGGAGAAGAGGAGGTTAAGGGGTGATATGATAGCCATGTTCAAATATATAAAAGGATGTCACATAGAGGAGGGAGAAAGGTTGTTTTCTGCTGCTCCAGAGAAGCGGACACGGAGCAATGGATCCAAACTACAAGAAAGAAGATTCCACCTAAACATTAGGAAGAACTTCCTGACAGTAAGAGCTGTTTGACAGTGGAATTTGCTGCCCAGGAGTGTGGTGGAGTCTCCTACTTTGGAGGTCTTTAAGCAGAGGCTTGACAACCATATGTCAGGAGTGCTCTGATGGTGTTTCCTGCTTGGCAGGGGGTTGGACTCGATGGCCCTTGTGGTCTCTTCCAACTCTATGATTCTATGATTCTAGGACAACTTGTAGAATCCAGACACTCCCAGCGTGCGGAAGGAGAGCCTGGTTTTAGAACTCATGACTGATGTAGCCGCTTAATGCCTGGATGGGACACACTTTTGGATTCTATAGGGGAAAGGTGGAATAAAAATGGAATTAATGAAATTAATGAAAATGGAATTAATGGAATTAATGAAAATGGAATTAATGGAATTAATGAAAACATGCTCCAGTATTTATTTATTTTTCTGAAACACTTCAAGGCTACTTGTGGTTGAACTCCCATGTCACTGCTCAACATGATGTTGATGCTGTGTACCACCAATTGGAACAAGCACCCTGGTCCTCTCTGCCCAGCCTATCCATCATGTCTCAAACAGAGCTTCCGTGAAAGTTCATTCACAGCCAACACCCTCCCTGAAGATTTCAGCCCTCTCCCTGTATACAGAGCTAGGATAAACAAACAGATGACTCAAATGAATGGCAACTATCATGGAAATTGTGAAGCCCGGGAGGTATGATGAGGGAAGCTGTTTGGAAGTCCAGTTAATAGAGTATGCATTCATGAGACTGTGACGGAGAGGGAGATTAGTGAGCTAGAGGAGAAGGAGGGAAATCCAACCTTAGGTCTGAATGGAATAAGGCCACATTCACACCATACATTTAAAGCACTATGATACCTCTTTCAGCACCCATGGCTTCCCCCAAAGAATCCTAGGAACTTCAGTTTGTTGAGGGTATTGAGAGCTGTTAATCCCCTGTGGGATAACCAACCTCATACAACCAACATGCTTAAGTCTAATTAATGCATGAAGGGGTTAAGACCATAGAGTTGGTTGTCCTGCCAAGCATAGCTGGTGACTCACCCTCACCGTGGAAGGAGGGATCACCAAGCTCTTTGTTCTTCCTTTCCACCATGTATAGGTGCCAACTCCTGGGAGCCGAGGCCCCTTTGTCCCCCCACCCAATAACATATTTGAGGGGGGGGGCCAAAAAGGTTGATGAGCATTGTCATTCGAATGGTGTGTGTATGCTGCTTCTTGTGATCAATTATGCAGGGCAAGGCTTACTGGGGCTCCCCCAATATTTTACTCAAGTCAACACCCCTGCCACCATGTGAACTCCTGTGAGTAAGGACCACAACTCAGCCACAATTTCTTAGTTACAGAATTCTTGGAATGGAAAGCTTTCAAGGAAACATAGAGCCAAATACTGCTGGTCCTTCAGTAGAGTAGAGTCCATCTCTCCACATCCCCAACCTTTGGACCTCCCGTTCTTGCTGAACTACTAGTCCCATCATCCCTAGCCATTAACCATGCTTGCTGGGGTGACTGGGAATTGTAGTTTGGCAACATCTGGGGAGTCAAAAGTCTCCACAGCTTTCCTACAACCTGATGGAATGACTGAAGTGAAAGATGTTAATTGAAGGAGCAGCCTGATAGATCTGTTCTTTCAGCAGAGTGGATGGGTGTTCCGTTGTTCCTCCTGGTAAAGCAGCCAATGGCCAGCCTGAGTGGGTCATGTAACACCAAAGGAATGCTCTAAGCTTTAGTTTCAGTGGCTCACCTCATGGGGAAGCAGTTCCCAGAGCCCAGGTTCCTGGTTCTAGCGCTGCTATCTCTTGACAGCCACTCATTGTCATGCCCCAAAATGCCAGAGGAAGAAGAAGGCGTGTGCCATTGCATATATCTTCTCCAGGGCTGGGGAGCCTGATCCAAGAGTCAAAGTAGCATGCAAAGCTCTAGTTAAATTGTCTTCAGTTGCACTGATCAGGGGAGCGAAGTGGTGATCCAATCATCTTTTTCCCATATACACCCTTTCACCACCCATGTGGAGAATCTGCACACACATAATACAAGTCTTCTCTTATTCTTTATTTCAACACAACCTAGGTTTTTTTTTCATTTCTGTTTTACATATTCCATATTTGCCATCATGGATTTTTCCACTGCAGAAACAACTTGCAATGCCCTGAAGGAAGATTCACAATGAGGCTGAACGATATAACTATATCAGTTCTTTTTTTTTCCCCTCCCCAGCAGTAAGTGTGGTACAGAGTGAAGCTAGAGGAAAATCAGACGTCATTACCAGAGATAGGATGTGTGCATGAAGATGCAGGCTATGTGAAGCTTGGCATTTAGTGCCACTGTGTACACACCATACTTGGTGCAGATTTCACCACCCAAAGCAGAATTCCCAGCACCCTTAACAAACTACAGTTCCCAGGGTTCCTTGGGGATGAGGGAAATATGCTTTAAATGTATGGTATTTATGCAGCCTGTATTACTTCCACACCACTGCTAAATGTCATGCTCTTTACTACCGGCGGGGGGGGGGGTTATGCACAAGGGCCATGTTTCCTTATTGGTAACTTTCTAAGGGCCACATGCCAGTAGTGGGCAGGATGAGCTGCAAAAGTGGGGGGAGCAATTAATATCAATTTTGTTGAGTATAAGCAGTGCTGGATTTACGTATAAGCTAAACAAGCTATAGCTTAGGGCCCCGCTCTCTTGGGGACCCCCCAAAAAAATAATGGGGGAAAACTGGATGTACATTTCGAAAGTATAAGCTAAAAAACAAATGAAATAAAACCTACATACAACAACTGTTTTGTGTTGTGTAGGCTCCTATGATGTAAGTAATGGGCCCCGCCTGCTAGCCTGCTCCCTAAAATATCACTGGTTTGCTCATTTCTATATATAGGGTGCCTACATTTTGCATGGACTGGTTGCATGGCAACATGTGCAAATGGCTTTAGATACCTATTAGGTCCATAAATTACCATATAGTATATATTCAACACAAAAAAACAGTGACAATTTGTTGTTGACAAAGGACAGCTGGACATATAAAGGGCCCCGTTACCTTCAGTAGCTTATGGCCTCATCAAACCTAAATCTGGCCCTGAGTATAAGCAGCCTTACATGCCTCCAGGCAGCAGAGGGCAGGGTTGAGACTAACAGAGAGTCAGGGGGAAATACACTTTGTGGTTTTAGCTGGAGAACTCTCAACTTGTGCCCCTTCCTTCTGTGTGTTCTCTCTCGCTCTCTTGCTCTCTCCTGAATGAGGCAGTCATGAAACTACCTCCAATCATGAAGACATAGAATCCAAAGGTTTTGAGGCCTCAGATAGATAGGCCTGGAGGGCTGCAGTTGAGGGTCCTCACCTCTAATGTACTGCAGATCACCTAAACATGCCCCTTATCTCTACCTGCCCTTTAGTGCATTTTCCTAAGAAGACCACAAGCAAACTGGAACATTCAGACCCTCCAAGTGTCCCTATTTTCCAGGGACATCCCTGATTTAGAGAAGCTGTCCCGGTTCTGATTTCATCCCAGAATGTCCCGCTTTTCCTTAGGATGCCCCTATTTTCACTGGAGAAATGTAGAAGGGTATGGAGTTATCTGAACCCCAAGCCGTGTGAAGGCAATCCTGTATAGGGAAGGTTTTTTTCAATGTTTAATGCTTTATTATGTTTTTATATACGTTGGAAGTTGCCCAGAGTGGCTGGGGCAACCCAGTAAGATGTGTGGGGTATAAATAGCAAAATTAGCCTTATGGAATGGGACGTCCCTATTTTCATCGGAAAAAATGTTGGAGGGTATGCATGTTCAGAGGAGGGCAATGAAAATGGCCAGTGGTACAAAGAACAACTCCAGTTCAGGAACTCTGAAAGAACTTGGTATGTGTTGTCTGGAGAAGTAAAGATGTAAGTGACATGCAGGGGTGTTGCTATTTAAAAGCCTTGGGGCATAGGTCCATAAGCAAAATTTGCATAAAATTTACACATGCTAATTTATAGGTATGCATGCACATGAAGGTATTTGAGCTAATTATGGTCACTTTGGGCTCATCAGAACTGCATTTTGCAGTACACCTGGCTGCCATGTAGGCAAGCTAAAAATATTTTTTAAAAACCTGTTGGGGGAAAGGGCACAGGAACATATAATAGGAAATTGCTTTATACTGAGGCCACATCTGCACTGTCCATTTAAAACAGTATCATACTACTTAAAATAGTCATAGCTTCCCCCAAAGAATCATGGGAAGTGTAGTTTGTCAAGGGTTCTGAGAGTGGTTAGGAGACCCCTATTCCCTTCACAAAGCTCTAGTTCCTAGAGTTCTTTGGGAAGAAGGATTGATTGCTAAACTCTGAGAATTCTAGCTGCAGACCTACCTGAAACAAGAGAAAATTCCCTTTGGAGTTCAGTCTGGAGGCTCCAACCAGTTTCCTGATTAGTTAAGACTTTTTATTCAGGAACGCGTCACAGGAAAGAGTCCGTGGCAGCATTCTTTATGAGGTAGTCCACCCTACTGTCAAACTGTAGCAGGAGTTTCTTCCTAATGTTCAGTCAGAATCTCCTTTTTCGTAATTCAGTTCACCTCCTGCCCTCTGGAGCAGCTCGATCCATCTTCCTCATGACAGCCCTTCAGATATTTGAAGATGACTATCATATCACCTCTCAAATCTTCTCCAGGCTAAATACCCCCACTCCCTCAACCATTCCTCATAAGGCTTGGTTTTCAGACAACCCCTTAAACAGAGGACTTCTTCAAACAGTGGGCTGCCTTTCAAATACAGGACTGTCTGCACTATGGCAGTGCATCATGGCCTTCAAGCACAGCTCCTATATCAGAAGTGTGTTTTGCTTCAGACTGGGAATGTTATCCTGTTGGAAGCAACATTTACTGGAACCTAGGTTGCAAATCTATGCACACTTATCTGAGAGTAAGTCCCATTGAATTCAGGATGTCTACAGATGAAATATATCCTGGAAGGAAATATATGCAGGATGGAGCATTTGGTCTATGAAATTTTGATTGCGATGGAGGGACGGGTGACGACCAGGTGCCCTTCCATAAGATCATCAGCAGTTCACATAACATTTCACAGGATGCACAGCGAAATCACATCACCAGACCCCAGAGCAAGTGTACAATATCGGGGCAACATATTGGGATTTCCTCAGTGCATTTATTTAATGTAAGCCGGGCATAGTTCACCAAAAAGCTCACATGAGAGCTGTTGGTTGCCATGAGAGCTGCCCTTTAAAAAGCAAAAGAAAAGCCTATGATTATTTGCATACATTTACATGTGTTAAAAAGCACAGCCATTCAGAAGAGAAACAAGGGTTCACTTTAGGAAGACAAACTCCTGGCATATGATTGAGTGACAGCAAAGCACACAAAGGCCGATTGAAAAACTTTATCGGTCCTCTCCATTCAAGTCCCACTTTTCTGATGACAGCAAGGTCAGCCAAGGATGTCTTGGGTCATTCCTTCTGCCGATTTTAATTTATGATGGGATTCTTTATTCATTTTTGTGTGTGTGTATGTGTGTGTGTGTATATATATATATATATATATATAGAGAGAGAGAGAGAGAGAGAGAGAGAGAGAGAGAGAGAGAGAGAGCCTTTATTGGAGGCAAAGGGAGGGGAAGGGACACTGCTCAGAGCTCTTAGGCCAAGCCACAGAAGTTAAGGTAGAAGACAGTGCTGTCAAGAAAGACCCCTCCCCTCTCCCTAG
Source organism: Podarcis bocagei (assembly GCF_964188305.1). Classification (NCBI taxonomy): domain Eukaryota; kingdom Metazoa; phylum Chordata; class Lepidosauria; order Squamata; family Lacertidae; genus Podarcis; species Podarcis bocagei. The sequence goes on along the minus strand of NC_138137.1, from coordinate 44,415,070 downwards.
ATGAAGCAGGCCCCACTGATTTAGCAGAGAAACCTACATACTTCCCTCTTAACCAGTCCAAGCATAAAGGCATGTCAGCAAAGCATTCCTAGCAGGCTGTGACAATAGTAACACATCCTTTCAACCTAATGGGTCCTGAGCTCCCTCCTTTGTCTGCTGATTAACTGCTCCATTCAATGACCAGACCGCTAATTGCATGCTCCTTATACATTACTGTAAGAATTAATGAGACACAATTACAGCTCCCAGAAATCGGAGGCCAAGATTACCGCAGAAAGCACTCCAACTGAATGAGAACTCCCCTCGAAGAAAGGGGGAGATCCAGCCAATTGTTCCCAGGAAGCAAGAACATGGTGGGGGTTTTCCTTTGGGTTGAAATTTCTGTATTTATTTGAAGCCGGTTCATAATTAGGCCTTAGAGAGTTGTAGGGGAGGAGAAAAGGAAAATTTGGGGGGCAAAGGGGGCAGCAAGGAGAGAGAAGACTTGAGAACCAGAATTCGCTAGCAAAAAAAAAAAGTAGAGGTGAAGAGATGAAGAAGATGCCAGTGAAAGGAGGGGAGTATAAGACCTGCTTAGATGCCTTCAGAGCATACAACCTATTCCAAGCGTCTTGTGTGGGACATAGGGGGTCAATGTCCAAGACCCCATCAGCCTATGGGGCCCCCAGGTGACAACACTGATGCCTGGTTCACACCAGAACTAGGGAACATGCAAGTTCCCAGAGAGGAGCTCAGAACCACTTTGCTCCTCCTTGGTCCTTTTTACTGCTGTACTGCTCTGAGATTAGCCAAGCCAGCATGGTGTAGTGGTTAAAGTGCTGGACTAGGAGCTGGGAGACCTGCTTGGTCATGAAGCACACCGGGGCCAGTCACTTTCTCTCTTCCTATCCTACCTCACAGGGATGTTGTTCAGATAGATGGAGGAGTATGTATGCCACCTTGAGTTCCTTGGGCAGGGAAGGTGGGATAGTAATAAATTAAATTAATGTTTGTCTTTGCCTGTCATTCAAACCAGGATGCATGGCAAAGCTCTTTCCTCATTAACCATGAGCTGTAGCCAAGGAGCCCAGATTTTTGCATGGTCCCAATAAACCATAGTTTGGTTTACCAGGTCAAGTGAAACAGGTTGGTGATGGGGCCAGTGACAAACAGGCCCAGTGTCAACATCTTGGCTGGCATGAGTAGACCATGGTCCATTGGGGCCACCTGGTCACCACCACAATATCCATCCTTTCTTCTTACTTTGAAGAATGTTATAGTCAAAGATCAGCCAACCAGATACATGCTTGGTTGCAGGTGCTCTGCCCACTTTGGCAAGTTTCTACATACCTCTGGGCACACACACACATCTCTCCATGGGATCTAAGTGTCTACAGCAAAACACCATAGGTACTGGTATTTGCTGCATCTGCAGAGGAAGGGAATTCCACAAATTAGGTGTAGAGCGCTAAAATCCTTTCTGCAAGTGATTGCAGAGCAGACCTCAAGGACGTGTGGCATGGTCGAAAGTGCCTCTCCCTTGGACTTTGAAACAGTAGAGTGACTAGGCAAGAGTACTTCACACCAAAGCAGAACACAGCCCCAGATTCAAATAACTGGTAGTTTGTGCAAATTTCTGAATAATGCTTTTTATAAGGTAGGATAGGGGTATGGGTGTAGCCAGGATTTTTGTTGTGGGGGGGGGGTAGAACCGAGCTATCTGTGACTCAATTGGTCAGTTACTTAAGTATTTTTATTTATTTACTTGATGGGGGGGCTGCCCATGGGTGGGGGAACTGGGGATGAGTGTGTGGAACCAAGAAGTCAGTGGCCTGAAAAACTTTGGGAACCACTGCTCTAAACCTTTATCCAGCTCAACTAAACCTTTACCCAACTTTTGAGGTGATTCAAAGGAACAAGGAACAAATACAAAAGATGCTTATCATGGCTGCCTGCAAACCCCACCCAGGGTCCAAGACATCAACAGTCAAGCCCTAGCCATCGACACACAACTATTCAGCCGGACAAGGCTGCAGCTCTGCCGATCTCGGTTGAGATTCATGGAAAATTGATGTTCTCTTCTGATGCCGTTACTCACATCATGTCCCCTGCTGATCATCACACACCATTCCCCGCTGAGTGTAAATGCTGCTCTCAGAATGTAACACTCTTGGCAGTAGTCGGCAAAAATGGACTCCCCGCCGACGACGGCTGCACCTCACTCATCACGCACTCTGGCTTGTCAATTGAAGTGCTGCTAGGAAGCCCCACCAAGAAGCGATTGAATTAGTCGTGTTAACTCAGCTTTCCAATATGGTTGGCATCACGGGGCGGAAGAACGCTGGTGGGTGGGCAGGCTGGTGAAATGTCTAATGAAATGCAGGGAAGGCACAAGAACACAAGAAGAGCCTATTGGAACAGGCCACTGGCCCATTGAGTCCAACATCCTATTCCCACTGAGGCCAGTCAGATGCCTGTGGGAAACCTGCAAGTAGGATTTGAGCACAAGTACACTCTCCGCAAGGGATGCGGGTGGCGCTGTGGTCTAAACCACTGAGACTCTAGGGCTTGCCAGTCAGAAGGTCGGCAGTTCGAATCCCCGCAACGAGGTGAGCCCCCATTGCTCGGTCCCTGCTCCTGCCAACCTAGCAGTTTGAAAGCACGTCAAAGTGCAAGTAGATAAATAGGTACCGCTCCAGCAGGAAGGTAAACAGTGTTTCCATGTGCTGCTCTGGTTCGCCAGAAGTGGCTTAGTCCTGCTGGCCACATGACCCAGAAGCTGTACGCCGGCTCCCTCAGCCAATAAAGCAAGATGAGCGCCACAACCCCAGAGTCATCCACGACAGGACCTAATGATCAGGGGTCCCTTTACCTTTACCTTTACACTCTCCGCTCTCCAAAATCCCTCTTGATTGGATGTCCATGAGTTCTAGTGTTATGAGAGATGTAGAAAACTTTGTCCACTTTCTCCATGCCATGCATAATTTTATACACTTAAATTGTGTCACCTCTTACTCACCTTTTCTCCAAACTAAAATGCTGCAGCCTTAATAACAACAACAACAATTTCTTACTTATATCTCACCCATCTGGCCAGGCCTCCCCAGCCACTCTGGGCGGCTTCCAACAGGATATTAAAAACACAATAAAACATCAAACATTCAACATTAAAAACTTCCCTAAACAGGGCTGCCTTCAGGTGTCTTCTAAAAGTCAGATAGTTCTTTATTTCCTTGACATCTGATGGGAGGGCGTTCCACAGGGCTGGTGCCACTACCGTGAAGGCCCTCTGGTTCCCTGTAACCTCACTTCTCACAGTGAGGGAACTGCCAGAAGGACCTCAGTGCTGGATCTCAGTGTCCGGGCTGAACGATGGGGGTGGAGATGCTCCTTCAGGTATACTGAGTCAAGGCCGTTTAGGGCTTTAAAGGTCAGCACCAGCACTTTGAATTGTGCTTGGAAACGTACTGGGAGCCAATGTAGGTCTTTCAGGACCAGTGTTATATGGTCTCGGTGGCCACTTCCAGTCACCAATCTAGCTGCCGCATTCTGGATGAGTTGCAGTTTCCGGGTCACCTTCAAAGGTAGCCCCACACAGAGTGCATTGCAGAGGTCCAAGTGGCAGATAACTAGAGCACGCACCACTCTGGCAAGACTGCTTTCTACATAATAGAGTCTCTCCATCCTTTTGATGATTTTGGTTGCCCTTTTCTGCATGTTTTCCAACTCTACAATATCCCTTTTGAGGTGAGGCAACCCAAAGTCGACTTGGTATTCAAAATGTAGTTGTGCCATTGATTCAAAGAAGTCTGCATGCACACGAAAGCACATACCAATAACAAACTTAGTTGGTCTCTAAGGTGCTGTGGGTGGCACTGTGGGTTAAACCACAGAGCCTAGGACTTGCCGATTGGAAGGTCGGCGGTTCGAATCCCTGCGACGGGGTGAGCTCCCGTTGCTCGGTCCCTGCTCCTGCCAACCTAGCAGTTCAAAAGCACATCAAAGTGCAAGTAGATAAATAGGTACCACTCCAGCGGGAAGGTAAACGGCGTTTCTGTGCGCTGCTCTGGTTCGCCAGAAGTGGCTTAGTCATGCTAGCCACATGACCCGGAAGCTGTATGCCGGCTCCCTCGGCCAGTAAAGCAAGATGACCCCAGAGTCGGTGACAAATGGACCTAATGGTCAGGGGTCCCTTTACCTTTAAGGTGCTACTGGAAGGAATTTTTTTATTATGATGTTGGCAGTTTTATTTTCAATTCCTTTCCTAATTATCCCTACGTGGAATGTGCCTTTTTCACAGCTGCCACAAACCGAGTTGTCATCTTTGCCAAGCTATCTGCTATGAAAACAACCAAAGACGGGCAGGTAAAACAGCATCATTTTGCATTCCACCCTGTGTCTGTTGCATGCAGCAGTGTTTCCATTCCACTGAAATTCAGGTTCTGCAAAAACAACATTACTCCGTTCAGGGAAGTTTTAAATATTTAACTCTGTACTGTTTTTAACACTTGATTGGGAGCCGCCCAGAGTAGCTGTGGAAACTCAGCCAGATGGGCGGGGTATAAATTATTATTATTATTATTATTATTATTATTATTATTATTATTATTACTACTACTACTACTACTACTACTACTACTACTACTACTCGGCTCACTGTTTGCTGTGGCCACATTTAATCACATTGTTAAGGTCTCCATCTGGTTAGATGGGAACTCACCTGGGAAACCTACGCAGGTCATCTTGAGTTCTAGCATGAAAGAAAGTTTAACTGCAGTTAAAAATTAAGGTGGTGATAATTTATTCAATTTGCATCTCTCCCTTCCTGCCAAAGCAAAATGTCAATATAGTACAATTTAAAATCAAATCAAAACATATTTAAAACTATTGAAAAACATTTTTTTTTAAAAGAACACCTAAAAACATTGAAAAGCAATTACCGTATTTTTTGCACCATAACACTCACTTTTTTCCTCCTAGAAAGTAAGGGGAAATGTCTGTGTGTGTTATGGAGGGAATGCCTACGGGTAGCATGCCTAAGGATTTTCCTCCTCTAAAAACTACATGCGTGTTATGGTCGGGTGCGTGTTATAGAGCGAAAAATACGGTACATGCCCTCACAGTTAATATTTTCATGGCTGCCATCACCAGCATCTCTCAGCCATCAAATACCATCAACATGATGTGCACTGAGAGGTTGCCTCTCCTCTAAACCCCAAGGTCATCGTCACCTGAGACCCTCCTCCAAGTAAGTCCCTCTGCCACTAGAAGTGTGGCAGCTGGTGATGGATAAAAGGGCTTTTCCAGTACTTGGCCCACAGGTGGGGAGTACCCTCTCCAGGAGAGACAGCTGGTTACCCACTAGTACAGTTGAATCCAGAGACCTCTGTCTGTCACTGATATGCATTCTTCTTTAGCAGACTGCTTTTAAAAATATCATATATAAAAAAATCTGGAGCATTCCATAGATAAGAAGAATTTTATTCTTATCTTTGCAAATGCTTTCCGGTGCTTTGCGTGGATGGTGAAACTGGCATGCCCTAGTGTTCACTGATACTTATCAGATTCCGCCTACTTATTTGTTCCAGGGATAGTGGTGGATCCTGCCTCCACCCTGCTGTTGCCGCCACCGCCAAGTGTTAACATCATGTTAATAGAGCTAGCAAAGCTTCTCTCTGCCTTAACCAGCCTGTTGTCATTTCCCAGCCCAGGAAAACGCCCCAGGAAATGAGGATCTCCAGCTAAATTTGGCTCTGGAAACTTCACTGGGAGTCAAGCAAGTGGGAGAGGCAGTTTTGGGGGAGAGGTTGAGGCCAGGGGTGACCAGGTATCCCACTTTGCAGAGGACAGTTCTCTATTTGAAGCACTGCCGGGTCCAAGTCTAATAAGGGCAATAGCACAGCACTAGAGCATCTTCCCCTTATGTAGAAGGTCACAGCTTCAACCCCCATCATCTGCAGGTAGGGCTGAGAGGGACTCCTGTCTGAGACCCTGGAGAAACATTACCAGGCAGTGTACACAGTGCTAGACTAAATAGACCAGTGGTCAGATTCTGTATAAGGAAAAGACAATGAACCATAAGAAGAGATAATGGACGCATTGACATTGCCCATGGCAGCCTGAAGAGGCACAGAGATCACCTGGTCATAGACTTCCCTGCTATGATGAGATGCATTTATATTTTAACCATGGGGATGATTTCATGGAATCATAGAGCTGCAGAGTTGGAAGAGACCCCACGGGTCATCTTGTCTAACTCCCTGCAATGCAGGAATCTGAACTAAAGCATCCATGACAGATGGCCACCCAACTTCTCCTTAAAAACCTCCAAGGAAGGAGAGTTCACCAGCTCCTGAAACAGTCCATCCCACTGCCAAACAGCTCTTACCATAAGAAAGTTCTTCCTGACGCTGAGTAGGAAGCTCCTTTCTTGTAACTTGAGTCTGTTGGTTTGAGTCCTACCCTCCAGATCAGGAGAAAACAAGCTTGCACCATCTTCCCTTGAGCTATTTGAAGATGACTATCATATCTCCTTTCAGTCTCTTCTTTTCCAGGCAAAACACACCCAACTGATCCATTTTCATATGCAAATATGTGTCATTTTTTACAGTACAGTGGTACCTCGGGTTACAGACGCTTCAGGTTACAGACTCCGCTAACCCAGAAATAGTACCTTGGGTTAAGAACTTTGCTTCAGGATGAGAACAGAAATTGCGAGGCAGCAGTGCGGCGGCAGCAGGAGGCCCCATTAGCTAAAGTGGTACCTCAGGTTAAGAACAGTTTCAGGTTAAGAACGGACCTCCAGAACGAATTCAGTTCTTAACCCAAGGTACTGCATTTCTCTCTCATTTTCAGGCGATGCATAAGCAGCCTTCCTGCTTAGCCCTCTTCTCCCATCTGCATGCTGTGCAGGGCTAAACCCAGGACCTGCCGCTTGCAAAGCAGATACTCTGCCACTGAACAAAGCGCCCTCAGAAAAAGCTCCAGCTGCAAGTTCCATATGGATATGCTGGCTCCTATGCATTCCGCAGTTGCTGCATCAAGTGGCGTTGCTGGAACAGCTGTTCCCTTACCTGGCTTCTCCAGCTCCTGGTGCTTGGCCGCATTACAAATAAAGTACCCAGAATTGTCCCCCAGTTTGGGAAGTAAACCAAGCATGTGGGCATGTGAAGCAAGGCGCTTTGCAGTGTGTTACTTGCCAGGGTACCTGTGCAGGGACACCAGGCACCTGGAGAAAGGTCGACTGTCTCCTGGGGTTCCTGGGAAGCTGCTGAGCAAGCTCATGACAGTGTTCCAAGTACAAGGAGTCCTGGAACACAGAATATCATGGGCATATTAAGCTGCCTTGGGAAACTGCATATTTCAGGGATGCTCCCACCCCACTTGGGACATAGCCATTTTGGAATCCCAGGGAGGAATGGAGACCACACAATTCCGGCTGCAGTTGCCACCATCCAGGTTGAAGGCCAGAGTTTCCAAATTTCTGGAACTGATCTATTATTATTATTATTATTATTATTATTATTATTATTATTAGCCAGGCTATTTCCACATTCTGGGGAGCAGCGAGAGGTTGCTGATCCCAGGCGAGGGGCATTCATGCCCCATCCACTAGCTACAACAAAGAGAGAGATTGAAGTTGTGTGAAATTCGAAACCAATGCAGCACAAGGCGCCAGTGTGGGAAAGCCCCCTTTTGAGCAAGGAGGAGATTTGCCTTCCTTGATGGTTTGCCAGATGTCCCCAGTTTCAGGGTAATATTTCTCAATACTCAGCACCCAAGGGACAGGCACAGCCAGCGTCAAAGTGTCTCCTGTGTTCAGGAGAAGCTGCCAAACTCAGGAAGGGAAAGAAGGAGGACAGCCAAGTCTTTCTGTTGAGACTGGTCTCTCATCAAGATCGCCAGCAGGTTCGGTGCTGAGAACCTGATGTCATATCCCTAAGGCCAAGCTAAACATTTCTATCCCAAAGATCTCTAAGAACGTACCCTGCACATGCTGTAATAACTTCCCCAAAACACAGAATCCCAAACTCACTGCAATGTTGCTTTGGTGCTATTTTATGAAGGCCTCCTTATTAAAGGAGTTACAGTTGCAGGATGCGGGTGGCGCTGTGGTCTAAACCACTGAGCCTTGGGCTTGCCAATCAAAAGGTCGGCGGTTCGAATCCCTGCGACAGGGATGGTGAGCTCCCGTTGCTCGGTCCCTGCTCCTGCCAACCTAGCAGTTTGAGATCACGTCAAAGTGCAAGTAGATAAATAGGTACCGCTCCGGCAGGAAGGTAAACAGCATTTCCGTGCGCTGCTCTGGTTTCGCCAGAAGCGGCTTAGTCATGCTGGCCACATGACCCAGAAAAACTGTCTGTGGACTCCCTCAGCCAGTAAAGCGTGATGAGCGCTGCAACCCCAGAGTCGTTCGTGACTGGACTTTACTGTCAGGGGTCCTTTACCTTTACCTTTTTTATGCCAGTTGCACAAATAAAAGGAAGGACATGCAGTGCATAATTAAACTATGGAACTCACTTCCACAGGAGGCAATGATGGCCAGCAACTTGGATTTGAGGATTTGACAAAACCATAGAGCATAAGGCTATAAATGTCTACTAGCCACGATGACTCTGTTCTGCCTTCATGGCAGGATGGTTCTGAATACCAGTTGTTGGAAACTACAGGAGTGGAGAGTGCTATTGTGCTTTTATCCTGCTTATGGATTTCCTATAGGTATGTGGTTGACCACTGTGAGAACACGATGCTGGATTATTATTATTATTACTGAATTTATATACTGCCCTATACATGCAGGTCTCTGGGCGGCTTACAGAATAAAATCAAAATATAAAACCACAAAATCCATAATCAAAATAAAAACAAAAACTACCCAATAACACCCCCCCCAAAAAAAACACCCCAACATTTTAAAAGGGCATTGGATGTCAATCAAATCAACCAAAGGCCTGGTTAAAAAGGAACATTTTTGCCTGGCGCCTAAAGGTGTATAATGAAGGCACCAGGCAAACTACCCTGGGAAGAACATTCCACAGATGGGGAGCAACTGCAGAGAAGCCCGTTCTCGTGTTGCCACCCTCTGGACCTCTTGAGGAGGAGGCACACGAAGGGTCTCAGAGTCTGGGTAGATTCATATGGGAAGAGACGGTCCTTGAGGTATTACGGTCCTGAGCCCTTTAAGGCTTTATAGATCAAAACCAGCACTTTGAATTGGGCCTAGAAACTAATTGGTAGCCAGGGCAGTTGGACCAGGATCGGTATAATATGCTCAAACTATCTTGCTCCGGTGAGCAACCTGGCTGCTAGATGACTAGATGGGCAATTGGCCTGATCCAGCATGCTCTCCTTTTGTTAAACCCCAGGGAACATCTGCTAGTTAATGCTTCCAATGGGGAGCTAGATAGGTCTGACTCAGTACAAGGCAGCGTCCTGTGTTCCTGTGCTACAGATCATTCTTCTTCAGAGTCAGTATGCCTCTTACGTTCACTGAAGTCCCACATGGGATGGGCATCACTTTCATGCCCTATTTGTCAGCTTGCATCACTATCCGATAGGCCATTCCAACAGAACAAGTTGGGCTAGATTGATCTTGCCCTGACCCAGTAGGGATCTAATGCAATAGCCAAACCCAACTGACCACTCCTCTGCCGCCCACACATGCACTGAAAACATTTCTTCTTTATCGGCAAATCTCCTTCCAAGATTCCCCCAGCCCTCAAAACATCACTTTCCCATTCCCCAGTTCTGATTTCCCCTTTCAAAAATTATTTTACCCACAAATTAATTTCACTATCCAAGTATCCATCCTTGCCAAACTCATTTCCCCTTCCAAAAATTTGTTTCCCAAAGTTCCCACTCAAATACATTTCCCCCTCTCTGTTTCCCTGCTGCCACCCACCCACCCACACACACACACGGCTGGCCAAAAAGAAGAAGAAGAAGAAGAAGAGTTTGGATTTGATATCCCGCCTTTCACTCCCCTTCAGGAGTCTCAAAGCGGCTAACATTCTCCTTTCCCTTCCTCCCCCACAACAAACACTCTGTGAGGTGAGTGGGGCTGAGAGACTTCAGAGAAGTGTGACTGGCCCAAGGTCACCCAGCAGCTGCATGTGGAGGAGCGGAGACGCGAACCCGGTTCCCCAGATTACGAGACTACCGCTCTTAACCACTACACCACACTGGCTCTCTTTGAAAGAAAGAGAAAGAAAGAGAAAAAGTGATTCTCATTGTTTTTGCCTTAGCCCTTGCCAGTTCTTTCTCTCTGAGACACCTTCCCTTCTCCATCCTCCACTTAAACAGGCCCAAAGGTGAAACACTGAGAGGATAGTGAGAAAATGCAGTACCATCTATTCAGCAGCAACTGCTGTAAGGAGACACATAGCAGTGGAATCCTAACCATTTCTCACTCTGCCTAATGGAAGAGCCGGCCCTTCACCTCTGCCTAGGACAGTGGTGGAGAACAACGTGGCCCTCCAGATGTTGTTGGGATGGTTGAGATTGTGTTGAACCCTCCAGATTTACCACTGCAGTATAACTGGCCCATTTTTTGTGTTGCTGTTACAGCCAATGGACCTGGGCTGGCATTTGGTGGCTGAAATTAATCCATTATGTGGCTGGAGTTTTTGTTTCAGCCCATTTTTTTTAAAAGCCTGTGTTTAAGGTAATAAATACATTCCGTTCCAGCTGCTGCCTGGGAAGGCTTGGAAATGCAAAGAGAGTGACACTCCAACCTTCATAACTATTCTATTTTTGAAAAAAAGAGAGAAAAAGAAAAGAAAATCACCAATGATGCCGTGGAGTGACAGGAGAGGGGTGGGAGTCATCATCAAGCTGTCAATCAATTTTTAATTGAGTCTGATCTCAGTCACATATAGACAGCAGCATAAATTGGATTCTAAGGGTGAATTCGCATTGGCATTTCACTTCTCGAAGATGCTGCTGGATGAGTCCCTCCTGTTACAGAGTTTGCAGTAGTTTAAACTACTGTTGGAAAAATCAAGCCATAGTTTACTGCTGTCTCCCCTGGGATACTTGAAAGAGGCAGCATGGACAGTTCTGGACTTCAGATTAACTCCTTGTAACCTCTTGGGAAGAAATAATTGGGTAGAGTGCTCTTTTCAAAGACCGGCATCCTCCATACACCTTAACTCTCAATGTAAGGGAATATGAGATAGCTACGACTTTTTCTTCACAGCACAGAAACAGAGCAAAGGGGAACAGCGCTGGTTTAATCATGCTGCAACAGCAAGGTGAACTTTCCAGCAGCGGAGTGCTTTCACAGGGAATGGGGGAGAAAATTATTGTTGCCTGAAATATCCCAGACCAGTGATTCCCCAGCTGTGAACACTAACGTTCTGAGAAAGGTGCTGCAGTGTGCCTTGAGACATAATGTACAGTGATGATTTCCAGGGAAGTTGAAATCTTGCTCACCATTTTGTGGCATTTTGGTTGGTCATAATAAACTTCATAAAGGTACTGCCCCAGTAAGTTTGGGGAGTTTTCTTATGGCTGCCTTTCCTTGTTTAACTTAATTTTTAATGCACCAGTTTAATGCACCTTTAAAGTACAGTGGTACCTCGGGTTACATACGCTTCAGCTTACATACGCTTCAGCTTACAGACTCCGCTAAACCAGAAATAGTACCTTGGGTTAAGAACTTTGCTTCAGGATGAGAACAGAAATCATGTTGCGGCGGCGCGGCGGCAGCAGGAGGCCCCATTAGCTAAAGTGGTGCTTCAGGTTAAGAACAGTTTCAGGTTAAGAACAGACCTCCGGAACAAATTAAGTACTTAACCTGAGGTACCACTGTATAAAGGTAAAGGGACCCCTGACAGTGAAGTCCAGTCACGAACGACTCTAAACTTGCACTGCTCATCTCGCTTTACAGGCCGAGGGAGCTGGTGTTTGTCCACAGACAGTTTTTCTGGGTGGACAGCATGACTAAGCCGCTTCTGGTGCAACGGAACACCAACACCAGAGCAGCGCACGGAAATGCCGTTGACCTTCCTGCCGGAGCAGTACCTATTTATCTACTTGCACTCTCATGCTTTCGAACTGCTATGTTGGCAGGAGCAGGGACCGAGCAACGGGAGCTCACTCCGTCGTGGGGATTCGAGCCACCGACCTTTTGTTCGGCAAGCCCAAGAGGCTCAGTGCTTTAGACCACAGCACCACCCGCGTCCCATACCAGTTGTATAGACTGGCTTATTTGCTAACGCTTCCCGTTGGTCATTTTAGCTTTCTGTACAGCACCTAACATTTGTAGTCACTCAAGAAATGAAAAGCAAAATGTGCAAGCTACTTTTGTTGTGGTTGCAGGCAAGAGGTGCATCCAGTCCAGAGGCCCATTAGCACAAATATGCACCATCCACTGCCTATGAAATGTACACCCATAAAACTATTTGCACATGCCATCTCCGCCATGTCTCATGCCCATTTTCATTCTAGCTGGTTTATATAACTGAACCTTTTGCCCTGCTACTAAATCAAGGTCACCTGGAGAGCAATCTTACTTTATGCCTCTTCCTTTGTCAGGAGGTCCTTGCGAAACAGCAGTGCAGTCCCAGTTAAGCAAGTTTACGAGTTCCCTTACAAGCCGTCTTGCAAGCGCCTGGCTGCATTATTGCATCCAAGCCTATCGTTAACTACTAATTATTATTGGAGGTGGGTGTGCCTGTCCTGATGGATCAAGGTGTTTTGCTGCTGGTGGTGTTTAAAACTTTTGCACAATATAACATTTTATTATTTATTCTGTTCATTATACTAGTATTTTTAATGAAGAGCGGGTTAGAAGTTGTCTGGAGTCAATGAATAAATCCCTAGATAGCTTAGTTAGCACAGGGGAGAAGGCTGTGTCCCTATATTCAAGCCATCCCATGTGTGCCTGTTTTTTTGAAATGTCCATATGACATTGTCCTTATTCAAGTGGTAGCACACATTCCCCCCCCCCCCATTTAATTTGCATTTTTCTCATGCATGGATAATGCAGCAATTGGGTTAGGGGTAAATCTGAGGTAAAAACTGCAAGTTACCCAGCTGTGGACATTGTGAAGGTGGGTTTATTTGCTTGTTTACATGCGTGGTGATCTGTGGCTGGTTATCACCACATCGATCACCACAACCCCTGCTTCCATTGGCAAGGTGCTCCTTGGTGAGCTTTGGCAAGGTTCGGCAAAAAAACAAAACAAAAATTAGCCTACTGTTTTGTGTAAGTCTCATATATCAAACTTGTATATTGTTTTCTTTAAAAACAAACTGGCTGCACACAATACTACAATGGAGCTCAGGTTTTCAGAATGCAGGTAGAATGGGCTACCGCAGGGGTTCTGCAACCTTTAAGACAAAAAGAGCCACTTGGACCCGTTTCCGAAGAAAAAAAACTGGGAGCCGCAAAACTCGTCATTATAAAAATAACTTTTGTGTCACTTTTCATTATTATTTCTTTGTTTGACCCCTCAGAATTACTCCTCCTCATAGAAATAAACGTTAAATTAACAAGTTACCTTTTTGTGTGTACCAGCGTACATGCCCCCTTTCAATGCAGTGACCAGCGTACATGCCCCTTACAATGTAATGGGTGGGAAGGTGATGTCGGGACGGTGCGTGACTAACACACGCACCGCCCTCATGCGATGTCACAGCCAGTACAGCGCCCGCCACAGTGGGGAGTGTCGGGGCGCACAATGTGCCTCCTCCCCTCGCTAGTATCCGCCCCGGAGCCGCAGCAAAGGTGTAAAAGAGCCACATGCGGCTCCGGAGCCGCGGGTTGCAGACCCCTGGGCTACCGGCAGGACCAGGGACCACACAGACATCTGTTTCATTTTTTTATACCACTGTATTTTACAGGTCTGATATAGCAGAAAACCTGTATCTCAATAAGTAAGAAAAATATTCTTTTGGGAGGGGTGTGTTATCCTGAACTTTACTCTGGATTTCCTTTATTTAGACATCATGCCACTGGTTCGCTTCAAGGTTTAACTTATCAAGTCTGCTGTTGTAATTTGACATGTATAGATATATTATTTCCAAAGAAGTGTGCAATGAAGATGCATGGTTCGCTCAGGTGTATTGCTTTCTATATGATCTTTGGAATCTGTCTGTATTATTAGGTTGGGGAGGTTGTGTGTGTGTGCGCGCGCGCATACGTGCACACTTTTTTTTTAATTGGCTGCACACAAAGGTAAACAAATGTCTGTGTGCGTGCCCACAATGTCAACATTCAGATTGGAACCTCCTTGGAGCAGGGACCTCCATTTTTTTCTGCTTAATGTAATCTATGTATTGGGGGGGTGTATATAAACAAATGACCAGCTGAAACATGCCTGCAATAAAATAAACATTTATCCCATAACCTGTGCTTCATTTATCATGTAGCCTCATGGGTGAGTGTGGGCATCCATCTGATAGGAGCTTGGAATTCACCAGTTTATTTGAAATTCCCCACTTTTGCTTTCTCCTCCATAGTAGCTCCACTTCAAAGGGAGTGTTCTCCTCTTATCACAGACATGTCAGTGTAAACAGTGTAAAATTATATTTCCATTAGTTAGTTAAAGGCAGCTAGGGGTGAGAGGAGAGAGTGAGAGGATTGTCTCCTTACCCTAGAACATATAAACTCTCATAATTAAACTTTTCACCTTTCCAAGTAGCTATCTGTGTATTCCTACACAGTGGGTGGCTTGCTCTGCAGACATATTGACTTGGAACAATATACAAAGGAGAAATAACTGAATGGAATTCATCTCTCAATGGCTTCTTTTTTAAAAAATAAGTATGTATATTTGCCTGTACACCTTTCCAGCATTCTCCAATCCCCATCCCTCTGCCAAAGTAGCAGCTAGGTTGCAATTAAATGGAATTAAACACTCCATTGTTTCTGAGAAGATGAAAATGCTGCACACGTCAGTAATACGCCAGTTCAACTCTAAGAATTCCTGCCATTGGGCAAGAACAACTAACCCCAAATCCGTATGGCCAAGCCAGGGGCAGGGGAAAAACTTCTAATTTTAGGAAGTGTAACAAGCTTCCCAGTTAGAAGCTTTCCTGTAGTCAAAAGTAAAAGATGGCGGCCTTAAATAGATCACCATCAAGTGACCTACTTTGGGTTCTGGCACAGCCCCCTCCAAAGTCTAGGGTGTCCTTCCTATTGATTGCAATGTAGATTTTTATGAAATTATTAAACATCTACACAATGACACACTCTGCTGGTTTAGGGAGAAAAGGCACAGGAAAAATGTTGCCGTGCGCCTCAGCAGCAGAACACATTTAAGGTGTAATCCTAACCACACATACTTGGAAACCAGGCCCATTGAAACCAATGGGACTTCCTTCTCAGTAGCTATACCTGTTGGATCAAGGTGCATAAGTTAGTTCAAACAACCAAATTAGTACGAGTATATGTCTTTAGTAGCCATGCTCATGGGATTGTTTCACTCTTTTTAAATGTCTTTAACGGTTTTTAAATGTTCTATTTTTAGTTGCGGGTTTTATTTAAGCATGGGCCTTTTGGAAGGAATATAAATTAAACAAATAAATAGCCTGCCTCATAGGGCTGTTACGAGGGTAAGGTGGAGGAGGGAAATGGGAGAGTCATGTACAGTGGTACCTCGGGTTACAGACGCTTCAGGTTACAGACTCCACTAACCCGGAAGTAGTACCTCGGATTAAGAACTTTGCTTCAGGATGAGAACAGAAATTGTGCAGCAGCAACGGGAGGCCCCATTAGCTAAAGTAGTACCCCGGGTTAAGAACAGTTCCAGGTTAAGAACGGACCTCCAGAACAAATTAAGTTCTTAACCCTAGGTACCACTATACACCAACTTCAGCTCCTCAGAAGAAAGGTAGGATATAAATATAATGATAAATAAATGTTCCTAACACAACCACAGTCCTCATGAATTCTTCCTCTTTTAGCCTGCACACACAACAGGGATCCAGTTCTGTCTTGGATCTCCTTAACAGGTCCAATGCACCTGCTGCTTTCTTTTCTTTTAATTTTTGCAGGAGCGTATAATTGCACCGCGCTTTCTCATTCCTCTGCAGTAGATTCCTTGCCAGGACTGCATTCCTCGGCTTCAGGCTGGTTTATGTATGGCTAGCCACACTTGATGACTGCAGCATCAGATTATGTGTTCCATATGCAAATGGCCTGTTAAGACACAACACCCACCTCCCCTGAAACACAAGGGAATCGGTTCACATGGGCAGCTGCCAGTCATCAAGCAAACATTTTAAATGACAGAGTATGTATGTGTGAGCCGGCTATTAGGCTGCAATTTAATTGAGTGGTATCATTAGGTGGTGGGTGGGATGAGATGGATGGATGGATACAGACCATTTGCACTAAACATTTAGAGCAGTTTCATACTACTTTAAATAGTCATAGCTCCCCCCCAAAGAACCCTGGGAAATGTAGTTTGTTAAGGCCATTGAGCATTATTAGGAGACTCCCTTCGCAGAGCTACTGTTCACAGAGCTCCTTGGGAAGAGGACTGACTGTTGAAGCAATTAGAGAATTGTAGCTCTGTGCAGAGAATAGAGGTCTCCTAACAACTCTCAGACCCCTTAACAAACTGCAACTCCCAGGATTCTTGGGGGGAAGCCACAGTTGTTTAAAGTGGAGTGACACAGCTTTAAATGTATAGTGCAGATGGGGTTGTGGCCTGTATCCACCCCACCAGTGATGCAACTCAATTAAATTGTGGCCTAGTAGCTCCTTGCCATTTAACCTTGCCATTTCCCTGCTTATTTAACTTATATGCAGAATTCATCATGCGAAAGGCTGGGCTGGATGAATCCCTAGCTGGAATTAAGATTGTCGGAAGTAATATCAACAACCTCAGATATGCAGATTACACAACCTTGATGGCAGAAAGTGAGGAGGAATTAAAGAACCTTTTATTGAGGGTGAAAGAGGAGAGTGCCAAATATCGTTTGAAACTCAACATCAAAAAAAAAAAGATCATGGCCACTGGTCCCATCACCTCCTAGCAAATAGAAGGGGAAGAATGGAGGCAGTGAGAGATTTTACTTTCTTGGGCTCCATGATCACTGCAGATGGTGACAGCAGCCACAAAATTAAGAGACGCCTGCTTCTGGGAGAAAAGCAATGACAAACCTAGACAGCATCTTAAAAAGTAGAGACATCACCTTGCCAACAAAGGTCCGTATAGTAAAAGCTATGGTTTTCCCAGTAGTGATGTATGGAAGTGAAAGCTGGACCATAAAGAAGGCTGATCGCCAAAGAATTGATGCTTTTGAATTATGGTACTGGAGGAGACTCTTGAGAGTCCCATGTACTGCAAGAAGATCAAAGCTCTCCATTCTGAAGGAAATCAGCCCTGAGTGCTCACTGGAAGGACAGATCCTGAAGCTGAGGCTCCAATACTTTGGCCACCTCATGAGAAGAGAAGACTCCCTGGAAAAGACCCTGATGTTGGGAAAGATGGAGGGCACAAGGAGAAGGGGACAACAGAGGACGAGATGGTTGGATAGTGTTCTCGAAGCTACCAGCATGAGTTTGACTAAACTGCAGGAGGCAGTGGAAGACAGAAATGCCTGCCGTGCTCTGGTCCATGGGGTCACGAAGAGTCGGACACGACTAAACGACTAAACAACAACAAGCTCCTTGCCATGGTTGCCCTTGTAAGGACTCAGCAGAGAGGATGGGGACAAAGCTAGAATTAGTTGGCTCTGTGTATTATTGGCTCTGGCTCCACCTACTGTTTGGACTCCCTGCTTTCCACCCCACCAGTACCCCATGGGCGCCACCAGGACCAGCAGTAGTTCCTAAGCAGTCTTTGAAGGCAGCCCCACCTGAGGCATAATACAGTAGTCTAACCTGAACGCCAACCAAACAAGATTGTAGGCACATTTGAATGAGACTTACTTGGTTAGCCATTGACAATAGAACAGGTTTCTTGAAGAGGTAGGGCTTTCCCGATCAATGCAGATTAAATTATTTTTGGGGGTGGCAATGTTAGAACTTCTTGCTTGAATTTGAACAAATACCAAAGGTGTAGCAACAACACTGCTAGCACTTAACTCTCCTTTTTCCATCCTACAACGTAAATTATCAGTTAAAACCCACAATTTACTCTTTACAGTTAACCAATTATCATAACTGGCAAACCATGAGACAAAGAACTAGATTTGTTAAACCTTGGCTCGTTTCCCAAGCACTAGCTTTAAAAAAAAAAAAACCTCTGAAATGTGAATATTTCATAGGCAGTAACATTTTTCACATCTAATACCTAAGAAAACTTGTGTAAAAGTGTAGCATTTAACTCTGACTCTTCTTAATAGGACACTTCCTCTACTTAAATGCTTGTTAGCTAGCTAACTTTTCATTTGCAAAGAATCAGCTGCTATTTGCAGAAGCGACCCATCTGCTTTTGTTCCTAAGGCTGGAAGTGTATTAGACTTTCCTCCTCCACCCCACCCCCTTCTCCTTAAGAAGTTTGGATCCCACTGCTGATAGCTCCAGGGAGCAATTACTGGGCAGAGTTGGCCTACTCTTCATCTCGTGTCTTATCATTTAACTCCACTGGGCAGAGCAAACATACTCAGCAATGAGATTTTACCAGTAAGCAGTGTCGACATTATCACTTATTAGATACTATGCAAGCAAGGGAGAAGAGAGCACGAGAGCCCTTTTTAACAAGCCACACCTAGCTCACAATCAGGCACCACTGCTGGTAGCTGCATTAATTTCCACCTTTGCAGCACTATTCTTTAAGTAATCAAGCTGCAATTCCTTTGTGTACTTTATAGATTGCTCTGATATCTGCTGACTTCAGTCTCCATTCTCCATCTGTAAAAAGGGTCAATGGTGACCTATCATGGACCATTACTGAACACTCTGGAGGATTTCTTACATTCAAGCAGTACACAACTTTATGAAATAAATAAATAAAACCATTTATTTTTACTGACTTGGAATAATCAGTCTGATTAGCTAGCTGACAATTCTGTGGATAGAACTCAAAGTGCCTTCCTTGGCTGCATTATCTTTCATAAAAGTTATTCCCCGGCCACCCTGGATGCAATACAAACTGCCCCTTGAGAAATATTTTTGCTCTAGTCTAGGCACACCTGGGAGACATTAACCTCACTGGGTGACCTTGGGCCAGTCACAGCCTCTTAACCTACCCCACAGGGTCGTTGTAGGGATTGAGGAGGGAGTAAACCATGTACAGTGGTACCTCTGGTTACATATTTAACTCATTCCGGAGGTCCATTCTTAACCTGAAACTGTTCTTAACCTGAAGCACCACTTTAGCTAATGGGGCCTCCTGCTGCCGCCGCACAATTTCTGTTCTCATCCTGAAGCAAAGTTCTTTTTTTTTTTTTTTTTTTTTAAAAAAATTTTTTATTGCGTTTCTTTCCATAGGTGAACAAATTTGTTTGGACAACAATATACAAGAAACATTTTCCATATATATAAAGAAAAACATAGAAAAAAGAAAAGATCATTATGAAATTTTTTCGACATCTTTTTGGACCTCCTCGCATCCTCTCAGCATTGCGTTCATCATTCTACCCAATTCAGCAATTTATTATCTTATTTCCCAACTTATTATACCTTTGTATTTATTATGTTACCAATTTCAAAAATTTGTAATTTAATTTTAACACTCTTAATAAACATAATATTTTGTTTCTAATTTGTCTCATTTTTTTCCATCAATACTTACTTTATCATTTACTTAAAATAAATTGCAGAAGCATAACGTTTCTTAATCGTGCACAATCTTAACACTCAAACAACTTATAATGTTTTTGCAAATAGTCCTTAAATTTTTTCCAGTCCTCCTCCATTGTTTCTTCGCTCAGATCTCGAATTCTGCCGGTCATTTCTGCCAACTCCATGTAGTCCATCAACTGCGTCTGCCAGTCCTCCAGTGTGGGTAAATCTGGTGTCTTCCAGAACTTTGCGATAAGAATCCTAGCTGCTGTGGTTGCATACATAAACAAGGTTCTGTCCTTCTTTGGCACCTTCCGGTCCACCATGCCCAGAAGAAAGGCCTCTGGTTTCTTAGAAAAGGTATATCTGAATACCTTTTTCAGCTCATTATGTATCATTTCCCAGAAGGCCTTTACTTTCGGGCAGGTCCACCAGAGGTGAAAGAATGTCCCTTCTGCCTCCTTACATTTCCAACACTTATTATCAGAAAGATGGTATATTTTAGCCAACTTGACTGGGGTCATGTACCACCGGTATACCATTTTCATAATGTTCTCTTTCAAGGCACTACATGCCGTGAATTTCATGCCGGTGTTCCATAACCTTTCCCAGTCCTCAGACATAATGTTGTGTCCTACATCCTGTGCCCATTTTATCATAGCAGATTTAACTGTCTCATCCTGTGTGTTCCATTTAAGCAGCAAGTCATACATCCTCGAAAGTACCTTAGTCTTTGGTTCTAGTAACTCCGTCTCCAGTTTCGATTTCTCCAACTGGAAACCCACTTTTTTGTCCATTTTGAATACCTCTTGAATTTGAGCATAATGTAACCAATCTCGCACCTTACCTTTTAATTTGTCCTGGCTTTGGAGCTTCCAATTGTCTCCAACTCTTTCAATCATTTCCCAATATTTTGGCCAATGGGCCTCCATATTGGGCTTTTTTTTAGAAATCTTGGCTTCCACAGGTGATAGCCACCTCGGGGTCTTGTTTTCTAATAAATCCTTATACTTCATCCAGACGGCAAAAATTGATTTTCTGACAATATGGTTTTTGAACAATTTATGAACCTTCGCCTTGTCATACCACAAGTATGCATGCCAACCATACACATTATCAAACCCCTCCAGATCTAGGACATCGGTGTTTTCCAACAGGAACCAATCCTTCAACCAGCAGAAGGCTGCAGCTTCATAGTACAACCTTAAGTCCGGCAGGGCAAACCCCCCTCTTTCTTTTGAGTCGGTTAGTATTTTAAATTTTATTCGGGGCTTTTTGCCCTGCCAGACAAACTTAGAAATATCCTTCTGCCATTTTCCAAAGCATTCCATTCTGTCCACGACCTGAAGGGTTTGAAATAAGAATAGCATTTTTGGCAAAACACACATCTTTATAGCTGCGATTCGGCCTGACAAGGTAAGTTTCAATCTTGACCAGATATCCAAGTCTTTTTTAATTTCCAACCAACATTTTTCATAGTTATCTTTGAAAAGGTTTAAATTTTTGGTGGACAAGTATACCCCCAGGTATTTCACTTTTTTAACCACACTTAGCTCTGTCTCTTTCTGATACCCCTCTATCTCTGTAGGTGTCAAATTTTTGACCAAAACCTTAGTTTTTTGTTTGTTTAACTTGAATCCCGCCACCCGACCAAACTCCAAAATAAGTTCCAAAACTCTTTTTGTGCTAGATACTGGCTCCTGTACTGTCAAGACTAGGTCATCTGCAAAGGCTTTCAGTTTGTATTGTTTCGCTCCGACCTCTATACCTTGCACCAACTGGTCCTCCCTAATCATATTCAGCAATACCTCCAGAACAGAAATAAATAGCAGAGGGGATAAAGGGCACCCCTGTCGAGTCCCTTTTTCAATTAGAAGTTCATCCGACACCACATTGTTCACTATCAACTTGGCTTTTTGCTCTGAATAAATTGCTTCTAGTCCATTTTCAAACCCCCGTCCCACTCCCATCCCCTTCAGGTTTTTCTTCATAAACATCCAAGAAATGTTGTCAAATGCTTTCTCCGCATCAATAAAGATTAAAACAGCCCTTGTGTTTCTGATTCGCAACAACTCCAATATATCAATAATATTCCTGGTGTTATCAGACATGTGTCTACCAGGGAGAAAGCCTGCTTGGTCCTTGTGAATTACTTCGTTTAAAACGTTTTTAAGTCTACTTGCTAAAATGTCTGCAAATATTTTGTAATCCACATTCAGGAGTGAGATGGGACGGTAGTTCTTAAGCTGAGTCTTTTCCTTCTCTGACTTGGGAATCAATGTGATGAATGCTTCTTTCCACGTTTCCGGTGCCCTTCTCCCCTCCATAATCTGGTTGCAAACCTCCAACAACGGTTGTATCAAACAATCCTTCAGAGTCTTATAATATTTGGAGGTGAGACCATCTGGGCCTGGAGATTTGCCAAGTTGCATATTTTGGATGGCACCTTCAATTTCCTGTTGAGTTATTTTACTGTTGAGAATTGATCTTTTATCTTGACTTATTTTAGATAGTCCATTTGTCCTCAAGAATTGGTCTATTTCCGATTCTTTCTGAGGCCCCTGTGCATAAAGCTCCTTGAAGTATCTGTGGAAGCACTTTCTTATTTCTTCTGGTTTCTGAACTATTTTTCCTTGAATCTCCAGGTTTGTGACTGTGTTTAGCTTTTGTCTTTTTTTCAATTGCCAAGCTAACAACTTTCCACATTTATTTGCTGATTCAAACGATCTCTGCTTCATTTGTTTAATTTTCCACTCAATCTCTTGATTAATCAATTTCGAATATTGTGCTTGATGGAATTTGATCTCTCTTAGCACCTCTTTTGACTTCGGATTAGTTCTCAGCTTTTTCTCTCCTTCACTTATTTTCTCTAGAATTTTTTCCTTTTTTCCATTCCAAAATTTTTTCTTTATTGTATTCTGTTGTATCAGAAACCCTCTCATTACAGCTTTGCTTGCGTCCCAGATTATTCTTTTCTCCACCGTAGTGTTCAAATTTATTTCAAAGTAGTCCTTTAGCGTTTTTTGGGCCTTCTTAACGATCTCTTGATCTCTCAGCAAGGTGTCATTCATTCTCCATCTGAAGGATCCAGTTGGGAAAAGTCTCAATTCCATTTTTAAGGCATTATGGTCGGAGCAGGTTTTTGGGCAGATTTCCACTTTTCTCGTTTTCGGGGCCAGTCCTCTAGATATCCAAATTTGGTCGATTCGTGTCCATGACAAGTGGGCCTCAGAAAAGAAGGTTCCTTCTTTACCCAAGGGGTTCCTTGTCCTCCAAATGTCAATCAGGTCCATATTGTCTGTCATTTCAAAAAAGGTTTTAGGAAGTCTACCGTCTGTTGTTAAGTTTTGATTTTGGGATTTGTCCATATTTGTAGACACCACCCCATTCATATCTCCCATCACGATAATATTAGAATAGTCCAAATAGTCCATCATTGTCTCATGCAGCTTCTTGTAGAATTCTGATTTTCCATCATTTGGCGCGTAGATTCCTAATATCAAAATCTTTTCCCCTTGTGTTTGAATTTCAATTGCGAGGATTCTTCCATGATCATCTTTAAATAAAAATTTTGGCGACAGGTTCTCCTTTGCATAAATTACAACACCTCTTTTTTTAACTTTGTCTGATGAAATAAATTCTTGGCCAAGTCTTTTATTGATTAATACTTTCCTGTGGAGCCTAGTCACATGTGTTTCTTGCAAACATATTACATCCAATTGTTCTTTTTTTAGGATATGAAATATCCTTCTCCTTTTTTCCGGAGAATTCCCGCCATTTATGTTCCAACTAAGTAGCTGCAGAGACATCCTGTTCTATTTCAGATGTTCTTAAGATGGGGTGTCTTCCTTTTGTTCAGATCCCGAAGGTATAGGCGTTGGCCCACTTCCGGGCGGTGCTGGTGCTGGTAAAACTGGAAGCCAATCCGCTCCTTTTTGGAGATCTTCTCCGTGGTCGTGAAGGAACCTTTGGTTATCTTCAGGTGTTCTTATTTTAACCTTCCTTTCTTTGTAGGTGAAGGATAATCCCTGTGGAAACTCCCACCTATAGGGGATTGCGTTGTGTCTCAGCAATTTTGCTAATTCTGTATAGGTGGCTCTAAGGTCCAACAGCTGCCTCGGGATATCTCTGTAAATTTCCACTCTTTTGTCTTGTATTTCAATTGCTTTTTTGAAGTGAAGGCCTAGGATCTTGTCTCTCTCTTCCTTTGTTCTTAAAATTATCAAGCAGTCTCTGGATCTGTCTTTCCTTACCAGTCTTCCCAATCTATATGCCGAGACAATCCTAAAATCCGTGTCTTCCTTTAAACCCCAGAACTTCGAGAATTCCTGTGTTAAGTATCCAATCAAGTCTCCTTGCTCGAGTTCTGGAATACCTCTCAATTTGATGTTGCTCTCACGATTTTTCAGTTCCACCATTGACAGATAGACTTGTTGTTCACCCACCTGTTTGTGCAGGGGCCTAACTTCTCCTTTTATTTCTTCAACCTCTTTTTGTAGGACTCCCACTTTCTGGATTGCTTCTCCAGCTAATTCTCGATTTTCCGCTGTTGCTCCTTGCAATTTCTCTATGGCTTGCGTGTGCTGGGAAACTTGGTCAGTCAGTTTTTGGATCGAGGAAGTTGCTTTATCTATCTTCACAGACTGATCGTCCACCTTCTGATTTAAGCTTGATAGTTGCTCCAATATTTGTTTTAATAGTGTGTCTGACCCACCTGCTGCCATATCTTCCTCAGTGGACTTCTCAGTTATTTCCCCTTGTTCTCTATGAGACACCAGTACCGCTGGAACCGACGAACGGCGTCCTTGGGTCAATGTTGTTTGTACAAATTGTGCTGGTCTTCTTTCCTTTTCCTTTTCTTTTTCCTTAGCCTCTTTAGTTTCCTTTGCTTTAGACGCTCTTGTTCTCCCTGCACCACTCATTACACATCTGTCAATGTTCAAGGTCAAATTGTCTATTGTTCCATGGGAAAGACAAATTCAGGAGTAAACAGCCAGTGAGATGGAATTCAAAACAAAAGTCAGTTCCCAGGATTTTGTAATCCGAAAGCCCTGTAGGGGGAGTGCCACCCGATTTCAAAGACAAGGAAGGAAGTAATCCGCCATTAAAGTTCCAAATTGTTTCAAAACAATAAATTCGTTAATCCAAAAGTCCCTTCATAAATTCAAGATCTCCCAAAGCACCTTTTATAAATCGACAAAGTTTCACGAAAGGTGCTTGTAACAGTATCCCAATCAGTCTTTTCTGCTCAAATGTAACAATTACTTTCTAACACAGTTTGCAACTGTTTCCGCAGTTTGACACAGTCTCTCTCTCTGGCAGCCCGACAATCTGGCTCTTTAAAAATACAGCCCAAAGAAGAAAAAAGATAGGAGGAAAGTCACCATCTGCTGCTTCTTTTAGTCAATGTCCGTTTCCACCTTCAGCTCAATAAAATAAGCAAAATTTATGGCACGAAAAAGTTTAAGCTTCCCAAAGTCCCGTTTCAAATGCTTCCGTTTCTAAAAGCTTTGCTTTGATCTTGTCAGCAATGTCGGAAGACGGACTTCCCTTTTCTCGTCTCCCGCTTTCAGCCAAATTAACCGAATTTCTTTGCCAAATTTTAAACCCCTTTACTCACGGGTATGTTGCTTGCAGTTTAGCGTTGATTTTAGGAAGAAGGATCAGCGCTCATCTGTAACAGCCGCGCGGCTTCGCTTCCGCGGAAAGAGCGATGAACTCACAGCACCGCTACCCCTCCTTCACTCCGGGTCTCCTTACGGGGTCCCTTCTGTGCTTTCGGAGCAGCTTCTGGTGCCCGCCGAGTCCCACGGCCACGGGCTCACTCTACCCGTGGTTTATCTTGATGGGTCGTCGCTATGCCGCAGCGAACGACCCTTTTCCGCGGAGCCCCTCTTCAGAGCCCGAAGAGGACCGCCATTACAGTTTCGCGCCGCCCCCGGAAGTCTCCCTGAAGCAAAGTTCTTAACCTGAGGTACTATTTCTGGGTTAGTGGAGTCTGTAACCTGAAGCGTCTGTAACCTGAAGCATCTGTAACCCGAGGTACCACTGTACTCCTTGGAGAAAATGGTGGGATATAAATGCAATAAATAAGCTCTCCTGCTTACCTGCTTAAGAAAGCTGGAGGGGCCAGCCAGATAGAGATATCAGTTGCCAACCTTGCATCAAATGAGCTCCTCGTGGCTGCAGCTGGACCCGCACCAGAAACGAAACATGCCTGGTGCCTGGCTAATTTTGAACACTGATCATCTCCAACCTTTGGCCATGCTGACTGGGGCGACTGGAGTTGAAGTCCAGTCATATCTCAAGGGCACCATGTTGATTTGCTTACTGAAGGTGGTAAGAGGGCAGCCCCACGAGGGGTGCAAAGTTGGGTTCTGTCCCTAGAAGATGCTACTGGAGAACAGGTGTCTTCTTCTTCTTCTTCTTCTTCTTCTTCTTCTTCTTCTTCTTCTTCTTTTGCCTTTGGGCTCATGTGTGGTTGTTATGGCTGGGCATCTGCTCTCAAATACCTATTCCTGACCCTGGGGCCCATCAGATAGGTACCACTCAGTGGAGGCTGGAGAACAGAATTGCAGGATGACCTGCTGAGTGAGCTGGAAGTACAAAGGGCAGAGCCCCTTCAACCTTGATTTCCAAGAACACCACGGCAGGTTACCCACCATCCCATTCCTGAAACACAAACACACTTTCAAGGTAGGTGGGCCTTTTGGGCCCAAGTGCAAAGTCAACCCAACCTCAGCAGCCATGACCATTTATTTATTTATTTATTTATTTATTTACTTACTTACTTACTTACTTACTTAGGTTATTTATAAACCACCCATCAATTTTAAAAGATAGATGATAGAATTTGTATCCCACTTTTCCTCCAAGGAACTCAAGGTTGTATACACACATATCCCCTATTGCAGGTAAAGAAAATGCATTAAATCCATTAGTGAAGCTAGCATGCAATAGCACCCAGCTTAATAAAATAGATGTCTGAAGGCAGTACCTATAAGAACAAATTGTTTGCCCCATCCTAATTTCCCAGTGTATTCCAGAGCGTGGGTTCCATTTCCACTTAAGAGAACTCTGATATGAGGCTAGTGGCTGATCAGTCGCTGTGATAACACAAGGCCTCTCAATGGCACAGACATCACAGCTGGGGGCTCAAAGCTCAGAACAGGATGGAGAAAGACTCCTGGGACTATAAAGATACAGAAGTAATGCAGGAGTTGCACTCCCTGTCCCTGTGTTTTACAGTTCAAAACTGGTTTGGAATACAGCAAAAAGCAGTACCAGGGATTTTTAAAATTATATTAATATTATTAGGTACTTTTATCCCACTCTTCAGATGAAAAAGGGCCCCCAAGGAAACTTGAAAATATCAGTGAGAATACAGTCCCTGTTCTCAGTCTCACAATCTATGATGTACAGCACTAAAGGAAAAGGGACTGGGAAGGAGGAGGGAAAAAGCAAGATGCTAATTCTTAGATACAAAGAATTTGTACTGAGCAGCAGGAATTGGGGCAAGGATTGCTAAAGGCTGCTTGTATTTCATCAGAGCTAATGGAGCGGCCCCACAGCCCTCTTTCTCTCAATCTCTTGTAGCCTGATGGAATGGATACGATAGATCAGGGCTATCAAACTTCCAAGAGACTGCAATTGACCTGTTGGACAGCCCAGCGCTAGATGATAGTCGAAGGAGGAGCCTGATGGAGCTGGTCTCTCAGCAGAGGAAATTGACTCAACAGAGCCAGGCTGATTAGTGGTGTGTTGCAGTATGACATTACGAACATCTGGTTCCCATTCATAAAATACATTAACAGGGCTTCTGGTCTGACACCTCCAGGGCACCAAGATTATTTGGGGACGATCTATGTGTATGAGTTATATTATATAGCTTAGCAGGCATTTATATGTGTATATAATCATATCTGAAGTGTAGTCCATAATAAGTTTTAGAAGTTACTATTTGGTTGTGAGAGATAACGTGTGTGGTTTTTGTTTTTTTAAAAAAATGCATTGCAGTAGGGGGAGAAAGGTGACAAAATATTGCCCACAACAAACTCCAGGCACAGTGCAGCCAAACCTATGCCATTTAGGCTGCAATCCTGTACTTAACTTACCTGGGAGCAAGCCCCACTGAACTTAAAAGAGGGCTTGCTTCTGCTTAGCAGCCTATCGAAGTCGCAAAGGCATTTCAAATCGAGCCATTCTTGAACAGCTCAGCACTCAGCCCTCTTACTTGGAAGCAAGTTTAATTAAACTCAAAGGGGCTCGGGTGCTTAGGGCAACTTGGCTCCTTAGAAGTGATACGATTGTTCAAAATGCACCAAGGCTAAAGACGAACACAAGTGAACCCTCTGATGAAATCGTTGCAAATTCAGGCAGTTTTGCATGATAGGGGTTTTGTTTTGTTTTTTACATCGATCATTAACGCTTAAACGGTCTTCTCTGTGGGAGGGTAGCCGTTTCATGCCGCCAGATCGTGGGCAAGTTGTGCTTTACACCACGGTAAATAACTACCCAGTCGTGGGCACGGCGAGACCCACAGGGACTAGCTCCTGCCCCCCAGCATAAGCGCGCAAAGAAATTGCGAGTCCACCCGGACTGAAGGAGGACTGGAAACCGAGTGGTTCACTGAACCCTTAATGTTCGAGGTTTCCCAGAATGGGAGCTAGGATTTAACAGCGGATCTTGCTCCCCAGAAAATGTGCCCAGCCCAGCGAAGGGACGCGCCCCTTCCATACACGCATAGCCCCAAAGTTGCGTCCTCGACGGGGCGTCCGGCTACTTTGCTCCACGTGGTTCCCTCCGTGCAAGGCGAAAAGCAATCTGCAGCGGCTGGAAAGTTTCTCTCTCTCTCCTCTTCTTCCAGCCTTTCCACTTTTCGTTTCCGACGAACCAACTCCGCCCCCCCCCCAAAAGGCGACTCCTCCTGCTGCTGCTGCTACTACTGCTGTCCCTCCTTCGCCACCCTCTTGGGCTCAGCGGAGCGCTCGTTCCCGAGACGGCAGCAATTACGGCCCCAGCGTGAGCTCCACACCAGCGCTAAATGAAACAGCAGATCAATTAAAAAATAAACACTCCGTCGGAAAAGGAAAGACAACCCCCTGGGACGGCCGAACAGGCGCAAATGAACCTGCCAGGCTGCCTGAGCGCCGCCCGGCGCCCCCCTCCCCGTCTCTTTCTCCGCCTCAGCCGCCTCCTCTTTCCCCGGCCGCCTCCTCGCTTAAGGTGGCTGGCGAGGATGGAGAGGCCCGTGGCTGCAACAGGTGGGGGTGCAGCGCGGGGTCGCCCGACAGGCTCACCATTCGCGCGCTTGGGGGACAGCAGCAAAGCAGGTGCACCATGCCCCACCCCCGTGAGGATTTCTTTAAAAGGATTTGACATTTCAAAAAAAAACCAAAAGCAAACATGAAACGTGGCATTTCTGGGGCGTGGGGTGGAATCAGAACTCCACTGCACGCTCTACCTGCTTTTCTCTGCTATAAAGACTCTTAATCTCAAAGTCGTGGGTTTGAGCCCCACTCTGAGCAAAAGATTCCTGCATTGCAGGGGCTGGACTAGACGTCCCTTGTGGTCCCTTCCAAACTTTGCAATCCTATGATTCTATGATCCCACCTAAACCAGGAGGCGTCCTACTAACCCAGATGGAAATAATGTGGGAAAATCAGCTCCTGTTATAAATCCGTGTTTTATTTTAAATTTTTATTTCACAGCATATTTTTGCTTTTATTTTGAATTGCAAAAGGTCGAGGGCCATA
Organism: Podarcis bocagei; assembly: GCF_964188305.1. Classification (NCBI taxonomy): domain Eukaryota; kingdom Metazoa; phylum Chordata; class Lepidosauria; order Squamata; family Lacertidae; genus Podarcis; species Podarcis bocagei. The sequence goes on along the minus strand of NC_138137.1, from coordinate 44,385,652 downwards.
CACTTTTCAATGCTTGAGGCCTCTACATGTCTGGATCCAGATCTGCATGTGAGAGACAGACAGACAGACAGCAAAGCTCTTCTCTTTCAGGACTCTGGAAATGATCCCCAAAGGAACCTAAGGCCACCATTTGGGCTTAATGTGGGTTGGGGCTATTTTTAAAGTGGGGGTGGTAGGTGGCCTCTTTAAAAATATTTCTGAACTGCAGTTCCCATAATCTCTGACCACTGCACATGCTGGCTGGGGCTGAAAGGTGTTGTGATCCCACTCCTCTTTTAATGGCTAAGACAGTTATTATCTTGGGGTTTCAGTATCTAACCTGTTACTCAGCGTTTAACCCTTCCATTTGTGATACTTTGCTTCCAATTTTTATTTCATTTATTTGCCAAAGGTGGGGTTGGATCACACCCTTAATCATGTGCTCAACCTGTATAAAAATTCTGAAGGCAAATACTTCCTCCATTGGCACAGAAGCTTTCTGTCACTATGCTCCTAGTTATGGATCCCCTCTTAAAACACACACACCCCTACTAAAATTAATTTGAATAGCAACCAATAACCCATTAAGTGTGCAAAGCCACATTTGTATCCTTCTTCTAGGTTTATTCATGCTCTCCGCTGCAATCTGACCATGTGCATCTCTTTGTGCCAGAGCTCTGATGAATATTTGTTCTTCCTTTGACTGTGTTTTCACTGGGTCACTTCAGATCAGGAGCGTCCATCAGCTCTTCCACACCATGGACCCATGATGTTTTCATATGTAGCACTCATGTGATAAAATGGAGGGGATGTAAAAATTCAGTTTCTAGTCCTCATGGTGTATGCAGAATATATTTAGAATACGTGTCTCTGCATTGGGGGTTTATATATCCTCGTCCCACAAGCTCCATGGCACCAGAGCAAAGGCTCATCAACTCAAGCATGCTACTCCCAGAGACCAATGAGAAACCCATGGGAAGCCCACAAGTAGCACATGACTGCAGTAACAGTCTCCTGCTCACAGTCCCCAGCAATCGGAGCATCCTCTCTCTGATCCCGGATTTAATATACAACGATCATGTAGCTGTTGGTGGCCATGAATTTGTTTAATTCCCACTTTAAAGCCATCCAGGCTGGTGGCCACCAGTACAGATTGCAGTTCCCTCCTTTAACTATGGCATAGGACAATGTATTTTCAGTCTACTTCAGATGACCCAAGGACATAGTAACATGATGGCCCAGCCACTTGTTCATGCCATGCCCAGTTTTACACACCTCTTTCATGCACCCCTTACACATCATTTCTCTAAGCTGCAAAGCTCCAGATGTTTCTCCATCCCTTTGATGATTTCGGTGGGCCTTTCCCAGCTCCATTATATCCTTGTTGAGGTGTGGCAACCAGAACGGCAGTATTCCCAGTGTGGCCGCACTGTAGACTTGTGACAATATTGGCATTTGATCTTCTTGACCCCTTTCCTAATGGTGCCTGACGTAGAATTTGCCTAACTCTTGCCAGCTCTGCAGGCTCCCTTCTATTCACACTGAAGGAACCAGCACTAGTGGAAGGTCCAAAGCTCTATGCTGGAGTATGTTCAATGGTCCAATGTTCCACATCTCATTTCTTGGATTAAAATAGATCTCAGGAGGCTGGGCTAGAGAAAAGCTTTCCCAAGATCCCAGAGAGCTACTGCCAGTCAGAACCAAGGTAGATAAGACTAGTGGTCTGATCTAATATAAGAGCTCCCATTTATTTATTTATTTATTTATGAATGAATGATATGTTTTACTTCCAGAGTTGCCAAAGTGTGCAGTGCGACTCCATGTATGATCTGCTGCTGCCAGTGGCCAGAATATGGTCAATTCATCCTAAAAGTGTCCTTGTATAGAAGGGCCATAGCACAGCAGTGGGACATCTGCTTTGGACACAGGAGGTCCCAGATTCAGGCCACAGCATCTCCAGGCAGAACTGGGGATGTTCACTGTCTGAAACCCTAGACTGTACTGAGCTTGATGAACTGTTGGCCTGACTTGGTACAAGGCACCTTCCCATGCAACTTCCCTCTGTGTTTGAGACTCTGAGCAGAACCATTTTGCAGCTGCTGAAATAAGAAGCTTCATAGTTCCTGGGCTTTGGGTCACTCTGCCTGGGGCAAGCAGGCAGACAGGTCTTGTTAACTCCCTCTTTCTGTTCTTCCCATGCCCCTATCTGGATGGAGCAGCTGTCAAACCCTAAGCTCACTGTAAAAAAATTCCTTCTAGTAGCACCTTAAAGACCAACTAAGTTAGTTCTTGGTATGAGCTTTCGTGTGCATGCACACTTCTTCAGATACACGTGTGTATCTGAAGAAGTGTGCATGCACACGAAAGCTCATACCAAGAACTAACTTAGTTGGTCATTAAGGTGCTACTAGAAGGAATTTTTTTTTTTTTTTTACTATGGCAGACCAACACGGCCACCTATCTGTAACCTAAGCTCACTGGTGAGCGAGACTGAAAGCAGGCAAGAGTATGGAGGTAAGGGGAAGAAAAGGGCAGCACTCCTGCTGAAAGTTATTTTAGCAAGCTTTTTCCTCAGTTATTCAGTGAAGCAATGGGAGACACATCTCTGTGCGCAATGATTTCTGCTTACTCATCGGTTAGGCAGATGAGTGGTGGGTCAGCAGGGAAGCAAATGTAGAAAAAGTTTAGAAGTGGGGGGTCCATTTAAGCACACTTGCAAAACATTATCTGTAGTGGAAGATAAGTGCCATCAAAATAGATGGGATTTGTGTCTGCTTAATGGGCTTATCATGGGAGCACATGAGATCCCTTGCGCCTGCATGATAAACCCATTAAGCAAAAGTAAATCCCATTTCAAACTTGTTAACTGCACAATTTGCTTAGTACACATACTAAACAACACACTTCCTATATTGTTGCTTCCTGGCCTCTGAAGGAAATTAACATAGCAAAAAGGTGCTATGCCATTAATGAACAAAACGCTTAACATCAAAGTCAGGGTCTCTGCCCCAATAAGCTTACAATCCAAAATTCAGACCAAGAGAGGCAAGAGAGGATGGACACGAGAAGAGACAGAGTCAGAATACATGTTAAGTCACACGCACTTAGGTTTAGCTTTCTGTGGTGCCATCAGGGCAGGACTTTGGGGCCAAAGACCAGGGCCCCCAACTCAGTGGATCAGGCAGGATAATCCTTAAGCACAGTAGGACTGGTTGGCTTGCCAACTTTTGAAATAAGCGAACCAACACACATTGCTACCCAGAGAAGAGCTGGAAGACCATTAAGCCCAGAGCCCAAATTGTGACAGTGGAAATGGTGCGATTAGCTAAGGAGCGTAGGAAGAGGGGTTTTTGCAGAGGTCCAGGAGTAAGGCATCTCAGGCCCAGGGAGTGAATGTGACCCCCATACCTCTCTGTCTGGCTTGCTGGACTCTCCCCAGGCCCCACCCCTTCACTAGCCTTTCACTTTGCACCCCCAGGTGGTTTTGCCTGGCTGGAAAGTGTCCTTTAGCTCTTGATGCCTCTTGCCTGTCTTGGATGGAGGATACAGAGCGACGTGTGTAGAAATTAGTCTCCTGGGCAATGCAGCCTTCAGGACTGTGTATAGAATCATGGAACTGTAGAGTTGCAAGTGACCACAAGGGTCATCTGGTCCAACCCCTTGCAATGCAGGGATCTTTTTGCCCAATGTGGGGCTCGAATCCACAACCCTGAGATTAAGAGCCTCATGCTTATAGAGATGGGGTTGAAGATGATTTCCCACTTCTGGTATGGGGCTGGAGTGGGATTTTTTAAAAAAGGTAAAGGAGCCTTGACAGTTAAGTCCAGTCGTGAACAGCTCTGGGGTTGCGCCGCTCATCTCGCTTTACTGGCCGAGGGAGCCGACGTTTGTCTGCAGACAGTTTTTCCAGGTCATGTGGTCAGCATGACTAAGCCGCTTCTGGTGAAACCAGAGCAGCACACAGAAATGCCATTTACCTTCCCACCGGAGCGGTACCTATTTATCTACTTGCACTTTTTGGCGTGCTTTCAAACTGCTAGGTTGGCAGGAGCAGGGACCAAGCAACGGGAGCTCACCCTGTTGTGGGGATTCGAACCGTCGTACTTTCGATCGGCAAGGCCTAGGCTCAGTGGTTTAGACCACAGCACCACCCACGTCCCTTTGAGTGGGATAGGCAAGTCCATATTAAATAAATACATAATATAAAAGGTGACTGCCAAGATTTGGAGGGAGGGGAGAGAAACGGCCTGAAGGATGAATATTTTCTGAACCTGGCAGGGAAGGCAGTGAATAAACTGGTGCCACCTGCTGCCAACCCACCCAGACCAAAAAGTACTGGTGCTCCACATCCCAGTGAAATCTACATGGCAAAGCCAGCAGCAGCAGCTGCTACCATTAGCCGCTCCAACTAGATAGATTCCATTTGAAGAAGCGCCCCATCCCATCCCCGTAATAGTCCCAAGAGAGCGCCTCGAATGCAGAATTTGCAGGACAGGACACAGGACACCTGTTTGCTACACTGTTTATTAACTAAAATGAAACGCTGTTGCATGCGCCCCCGCTGAGCTGAAGCATTTCAAGCCTGGGAAAAAGTGTTTTTGTAAGCCCCACTAACAATGTAACACAGAACTTCTGGGGAAGAAATCTTCATTTTTATCATATGTGAATTGAATACTAGCCACTGTAGGACTGGGAACGGGTGTTTAGCTTGCGTGTTGTTTGGAGCAGAATCCCCTTTTTTATGCAACTTACCTGCCAAAGCGTTAAAGCGGGACATTTACACTTTTTTTAAAGAAAAAAACAGCGAGGAACCGACAGCGAGCCCAGGGCCTTAAAGGGCCAGCAGCGACAGTCGCCTTCCCACCCCGGTGCGAAACCCGCTCCACCTTAAGCGAGCCTGCTGGGTCGGGGTCCCCGTTCCCCGCCCGGAGCCCTCGTGATAGGTAGCTGGGACAGGCGAGGCGGGGCCTGGCATCCTCCTCTATAAATATCCCTGAGAGCGCGGCCACCGGATTGGCGCTGCTGGAGCTGGAGCGAGCGAGAAGTTGTGCCAAAGGGACTGGCGGGGCTGCCGCCGCCGCCACTGCCGCTCCGCGAGCCTCTCTCTCTTTCTCAGGTGGCAGCGCTTCTTCGGGAGCGAGCGAGCGAGTGCTGCAAGTCTCCAGCAGCTGCTCGGGGATCGGGAAGGCGACTCGCTGGGCGCAGGGGGACCGGCGATCTCCCGGGAAACGCGGGGAGCGCGCTGAACGCCGCCGCAGCTTTCGGGGCTCCTCAGCCATCTTGACACGGCACGGCTGGGGGAAAGTTGCGGGAAGCGAGCAGCAGCAGCAGCAGCCGAGCCCGTCCTTGCGACAAAGCCGAGCGGGGAAGAGATGAACGCGAGACGGCGGGAAGCGGACTGAGCCGAGAAGGGAAGGAGCAGGAGGCGCCCCAAAGCGGCGGGGGATCCCCCGAGCCGCCGCTTCTGCCGGGCCAGAGGGCGCACTTGCTTCGCGGGAAGGAGGCGGCGAGGCGAGCTGGAGCTTGGAGAGGTGGCGCCCGGAGCAGCGGCGGAGGAGGAGATCGGCTTGGCAGCGGCAGCAGCAGCAGCAGGAGGAGGACCGGCGTGGCTGGCTCGTTCGGCGCCCGAGGAGTCTGCCTGGACGCGCTGCCGCCGCCGCCGCCGCTCCGGGCCGAGCATGGAGCGCAGTTACCTGTTGGCCGTGGCTTTCCTCCCGCTCTTGCTGCCGGCTTGGTCGCCGGGGCTGCCGCGCTCTAGCTGTGCCGCCTCGGCCGCTTCTGCCGCCGCGGCTGCAGCCGCAGCCGCCGCCGCGTCGTCCTCGTCCTCTTCGGCGTCTTCTTCGTCCGCGTCGGCGTCGTCGGCCAAGGAGCTGTCTTGCCAGGAGATCACGGTGCCCCTGTGCAAAGGCATCGGCTACAACTACACGTACATGCCCAACCAGTTCAACCACGACACGCAGGACGAGGCGGGGCTGGAGGTGCACCAGTTCTGGCCCCTGGTGGAGATCCAGTGCTCGGCGGACCTGCGCTTCTTCCTGTGCAGCATGTACACGCCCATCTGCCTGGACGACTACAAGAAGCCGCTGCCGCCGTGCCGCAGCGTGTGCGAGCGGGCCAAGGCCGGCTGCGCGCCCCTCATGCGCCAGTACGGCTTCGCCTGGCCCGACCGCATGCGCTGCGACCGCCTGCCTGAGCAGGGCAACCAGGACACGCTCTGCATGGACTACAACCGCACCGAGCTCGCCACCGCCGCGCCGCCGCCCCCGCAGCCCAAGCCGCCGCACCGCAAGCCCGCCGGCGGCGGCGCCAGGATCCCCGGCGCGGCCGTCCCTCCGCCGCCGCTGCCGCCGCCCGCCGAGCCGCCCCTGCGCAAGGCCCGGCCTCCGGCGCCCTGCGAGCCGGGCTGCCAGTGCCGCGCGCCCATGGTCTCCGTGTCCAGCGAGCGCCACCCGCTCTACAACCGCGTCAAGACCGGCCAGATCGCCAACTGCGCGCTGCCCTGCCACAACCCCTACTTCAGCCCCGACGAGCGCGCCTTCACCGCCTTCTGGATCGGCCTGTGGTCCATCCTGTGCTTCATCTCCACTTTCGCCACCGTCTCCACCTTCCTCATCGACATGGAGCGCTTCAAGTACCCCGAGCGGCCCATCATCTTCCTGGCCGCCTGCTACCTCTTCGTCTCCTTGGGCTACCTGGTGCGCCTGGTCGCCGGCCACGAGAAAGTGGCTTGCAGCGGCGGCGCGGCGGCAGGTGCAGTGCCGGCGGGCGCCGGAGGGGGCGCTGCAGGAGCAGCCGCGGCAGTCGGAGGGCGCGGGGCGGCAGGGGGCGCTGCGGAGCTGCAGCCGGAACTAGCCGTGGCGGAGCACGTGCGCTATGAGAGCACTGGCCCTGCCCTGTGCACAGTGGTCTTCCTGCTGGTGTACTTCTTTGGCATGGCCAGCTCCATCTGGTGGGTCATCCTGTCTCTCACCTGGTTCCTGGCGGCTGGCATGAAGTGGGGCAATGAAGCCATAGCGGGCTATGCGCAGTACTTCCACCTGGCCGCCTGGCTGCTGCCCAGCGTCAAGTCCATTGCCGTGCTAGCGCTCAGCTCGGTGGACGGGGACCCCGTGGCGGGCATCTGCTACGTGGGCAACCAGAGCCTGGAGAACTTGCGGGGCTTCGTGCTGGCCCCCTTGCTGATATACCTGGCCATCGGCTCCATGTTCCTGCTGGCGGGCTTCGTCTCGCTCTTCCGCATCCGCAGCGTCATCAAGCAGCAAGGGGGCCCCACCAAGACGCACAAGCTGGAGAAGCTCATGATCCGCCTGGGCCTCTTCACCGTCCTCTACACGGTCCCGGCCGCCAGCGTGGTGGCCTGCCTTTTCTACGAGCAGCACAACCGCCCCCGCTGGGAGGCCACGCACAACTGCCCTTGCCTGCGGGACCAGCAGCCCGACCAGGCGCGCCGGCCGGACTACGCAGTCTTTATGCTCAAGTACTTCATGTGCCTCGTGGTGGGCATCACGTCCGGAGTGTGGGTCTGGTCCGGGAAGACTCTGGAGTCCTGGAAGGCGCTCTGCACCCGTTGCTGCTGGGCCAGCAAGGGGACCGCCGCCGCAGTGGTGGCAGGGAGCATCGGAGCGGTTGGCGGTGGTGGAGGGGGCATGGTGACTGCCGCTGCAGTGGGGGGACTGGGGGGCGGAGCGGGGTCCATGTACAGCGACGTCAGCACCGGCTTAACGTGGAGGTCTGGCACCGCCAGCTCAGTCTCATATCCAAAACAGATGCCCTTGTCCCAGGTGTAAAAGACGGAGTTCTTGGGGACAGGTGGGGAGAGGGTGCAGCTGACTATATTCCCTGCCTCCCCTTCATTCCCAAGCTTCCCAGTGGCCTCTCCAGGTGCAGGACGGATACAGCTGCTGGAGGCTGTCAAGTGCCAGGCCAGCTCCTCCTCAGCCCCCTTCCTACACTCCTTGTCTAGAGTCACGTGCTCCATACTTCAAGGCACCAGCCTCCCAAGCAAAGGACTGTCCTTGGACTGGCGGGAGTCCTCTTGGTTGTTGGATGGGGTTCCGTCTGCTTTGCTTTTTCTCCTCCTTTCAAACTCAAAAGGTGACATCAAAGCAGCAGGTGTCTATCATAGGACTGCAGGGTTTGGGAAACTTTCTTTTTAAAAAACAAAAACAAAATGACTTTCTTTTTTAAAAAACAAAATCAAATGAACAAACTGGCAGATGCCTTAAACACATTCAAGTTGTGTCTTAATTATACACCCCAAATAAATACGGGTTTCCTATGTTAAAAGATGTATTTATATAATTATTTGGTACCTTGTACAAAATGTGTAAGATATGTATATAACCCAAATGCTTTACAGTCTGTAAATTTTTTTTGTAAAAAGAAAAAAGTTTAGAGGCTTACCACCAACTGCTCCCTCTTAAGAGCAAATATTTGAGTATTCTATTTTGTCAATAAAATAATGATAAATGATCTGTTTGGGAGGGGAAACATCCCCCTATCAATGCCCTGATTATTCCTGTGGGTTGACTCTCGAGTAAGTGTGAAATTTTGCATATCATCTAAGAGCAGAATTGAGTAGGAAAAAATCATGGGAGGCTTAAAGGGTTTGCACCTTCAAGATTTAAATGGCCTTGTTCCTCTAAGTCAGGGTTGGATAATCAGTGGCAGTCCAGATGTTGCTGTCCAACTCCCATCAGCCCCAGCCAGCCTGCTCAGGGATGATGGGAACTGAAGTCCAGAAACATCTGAAGTGCCACCGATTCCCCATCCTGTGCTTTACTAGTGTTCCTCTAAGAAAGGTGTGGGGAACCTTTGGTCCTCTAGCTGTTAATGAACTACAACTCCCGTCAGCCCCAGCAAGCATGCCAATGGCCAGCCTTGATGGGGGGTGTAGTTCAGCAACTTCTGGTGGGCCAAAGGTTCCCCACAGCTGTTCAAAGACAAGGAGAGGGAGTCTATGGTTTCTCCATATGCTGTTGGACTACATCTCCCATCATTCCTGACCACTGGTAATGCTGACTGGGGCTCATGGGAGTTGTTATTCAGCAACCTCTGGAGGGCCCATGTTCCCTCTCCCTTAAGATTCATTGCCAACTCAAAGGAGCTGAGTATGATTTGACAACAGGGAGCAGCCTTGTTAACTCAAAAGTGTACAAGGGTTCCCAATCCACAAGCAGTTTGCTTTTGAATAGTGCCATCTGAAATCTGAGTCAGGCTGGGAGGGGCAGCTGAGGCATTTCGCCTCAGAGCTTTGCTTTTTAAACAGCAGAAAATCCTCAGGGTGGATGCAAAACTCCATGCTCACTATGGTGAGAGAAAAAAAGAAAAGGAACCATTCCAGAGTGGTTATCCAAACTGCTTCCTCCCAGAAACTTTTCAGGTCTCCTTTAGAGCAGATGTACTGGAGACTCGAGACCTTCCTTGTGGGCCATCATTTCTCTTGCAGCCGTTTGCTGCCCTGTCACAAGGAATATAAACAAGGGCTGGGTATTCGTCTCTCTTGGCTGCTTTGTTTTGACTTCTGCCCAATGAATGTTGCTTTAGGAATGCGAGAGACCTGCATGCTCCATTTTGCCTGTTTTTGTCCATGCTTGTTGGGGTGATCAGCACCTGCCCCTTCTGCAGGCTGAGGCAGAATTGCTAAAGCTGGTTTAGGGAAGAAAAGTAAGCTGAGAATTGTCAGAAGCTTTTTTTTTTTTTTTTTTTTGAGTGGGGGGGAAGCACTTAGGGATAGGTATCTCCCTTCTGGGAGACTGTCCTTGTCAAGGCTAAAGCTAATTGATTGGGGTAAGAGGCGGTGGAATTAGCAGAATGCCTGGGTTGGGGGAAGCTGAACTTTTTACCTGTCTACACCAGTGGCTCAGAACATCTCCTTTTAAAGAGGAACTAAATGAATAGGGTTAATCTGTCAGGATCTTGGTTCCTTTTGTGATTGGGGAAAAACTTTGATCTTTTCTCTAAATGTACTGCATAGGAGTGTGTGGTGTGGCTTTCTTTTCTTTTTTCCCAAAAAAATTCCACCTCCTGCCCAGATTCTCTTGTTGCAAACCAATTGGCCACCACGGAGTCCTTCAATTAAAAAGAATGTGGGGTTTGCTTTTTCGTTCTTTTTTTTTAAAGGGAGACTTGTAACAGTTTGTGAACACCAGAGGAAAAGGAGAGAACAGCCTTTTAAACAGATTTTCCTAGCATTGTTAGTCAGACTGCAGGCAGTAAGGCCCACGTTTTAGAGTATTATAAAGGTGGGGGGGAGGAGGTAGAGTAATCCATGAATACTCTACAGGTGGCCTTCTTACAATTGCTTCAATTTAAAGCATTTCTTTTTGCAGAGAACAAAATTCTTCTCTATAGCCACTAATTGAACCAGAGGAGAACTATTACCAACCAGACATAGTGTGTGTGTGTGTGTGTGTGTGTGTGTGTGTGTGTGTGTGTGTGTGTGTTAAGGGAAATCTTCAGTGCTTGAAATTCTAGCACTACAATATTTGTTTTATAACCAACATTTCAATACACAAAAAGCTATATTCTGCTTCATATTTGTATGCCTGTGGCTTCTGTTATATCTTCTAGAATACAGGCTCAATGGATCAGGGGGCATGTCAGCAGTAAAAACAAAACAAAATGAAACTGTCCCAGGACTGTTTGGTGGTAGGCAGCCATTTTGCTTAAGGCCAAAATTGCAAACGGAACTGTGAAAAGGGAAGACGGGTCTACTCCTTTCCCCCCCAGTGTGGTGACATATTAAGTCCCCTGACACCACTGAGTGAGAGAGGATAGTCCTGGTATATTTTTCACATCACATTTGCTTCCATTCTGCCAGTATTATCTTAGTTGTACTTTGAGCAGACCCATTGAAATTAACAAACATGACTAATTTCAATGGGTATTCTCTGAGTAAAACATAGTCGAATGCAACCCATTATTTATTAAACAGGATTTATATACTACTTAACCATCAAAACCTCTAAGCAAATTTACATAAAATATAGAATATACATTAAATTCACCAATAAGACCATACGTTAAAAAAAGTTAGCCTAATTCCCCCCCCCCCAAAAAAAAAATCAGTTTTAAAATAAGCGTTATGAAAGACATGCTTAAATTATGTGTCTGGGAAGCTTTGCTTAAAGAAAAAGAGTTTCTAGTAGGTGCCCAAAAAGGTTCAGTAAAATGATTATCCATGGGCAGGGAGTTCCCAAGCCTAAGTTCTGCCACAGTGACAAATCAATTCCTTGCAAGTGCAGAACTACTATTGTGTGACACATCATTTCTCTTCCCTTCCTTTAAAAATCCCCAAACAGGGATTTCCTCATTTGATTATTGTTCCCTGTATAAGGGAAAATGTAAGATGGGAAATTAACTTACCGCATGTGTTTTGTCCAAAGAAAATTTGTTTGTTTGTTTTTTGGCTCCTATGTGATTTCAACTGCTGAAGCAGAACACAACCTGCTGAGTTAAAATAGCCTGGTCAGCATTTTTTTTTTTTTAGTGAGATGGGGGTTGAGGAGTGAAGCTGTTGCTTTGACTTGTCCAAGCAGTAAGTAGCTTAGAGTGTGCATTTTCTAGCAACTAAAAACAAATGGGGAGCAACTTGTGCTCTTTCCAAGAGACGTTGTTGTTATTGTTGTTTAGTTGTTTAGTCATGTCCGACTCTTCGTGACCCCATGGACCAGAGCACGCCAGGCACTCCTGTCTTCCACTGCCTCCCACAGTTTGGTCAGACTCATGCTGGTAGCTTCGAGAACACTATCCAACCATCTCGTCCTCTGTCGTCCCCTTCTCCTTGTGCCCTCCATCTTTCCCAACATCAGGGTCTTTTCCAGGGAGTCTTCTCTTCTCATGAGGTGGCCAAAGTATTGGAGCCTCAGCTTCACGATCTGTCCTTCCAGTGAGCACTCAGGGCTGATTTCCTTCAGAATGGAGAGCTTTGATCTTCTTGCAGTCCATGGGACTCTCAAGAGTCTCCAGTGCAATACAATGACGTACAGCAGGGGTAGCCAATGCTTGGGACTCCCAACTCCCATCAGCCCCAGCTAGTATGACTGATGGTCAAGGCTAATGGGAAGTTGTAATCACCACTTTGGCTTACAGGCTGAAATAAGACATAGTGTATTGTAAAGTCATCCTTGGATTAAGCCCACTGGAATATATAAACTTGACTAGCTTAAGCCCACTGACTGCAATGGGTTTACTCTGTAGTATATGATCAGTGGCTGGATGAATGCAAAAGGTCCTGGAGAAACTTTGTTACTGTTGTATTCGTTGGCAGGATTGTTCTTTTTCCTTATAAGCTGGAATAGTACTAAGAAATGCCATTTTTGTCTCACCACAGGTCAGTCACTTGAAATCTTAGGAGCCCCGAGGGTGGAATCATAGAATTGTAGAGTTGGAAGGGACCCTGAGGATCATCTAGTCCAACCCCACAAAATGCAGAAATATGCAGCTGTCCCATATGGGGATTGAACCTGCAACCTTGGCATTATCAGCACCATGCTCTAACCAACTGAGCTCTCCAGGCTGAACTACAGTGGGACTGTAGGTTATTTCACATTTCAACAACACGTGTTTCCACATGTGAAGTGCCCTTTACAGCTTCTTTAAATCCCCGTAATTAGTTGCAAATCTAGGTGGTGGTTGGTTGGTCCTTTAAGAAATACTGCTTTTCCCCAGTGAACAGATTGGGCTAAAAAGCAGTGCAAATAAAAACAAGCCTGAAGGAATCTGTAGAAAGCTGTGAAAGTTCCATGACCGCAATGGAGAACTCCTCACAGTTAAAACAAATTGGATAAAATTATAAACACCCTACAAAGTGGATGTTTCTCAAGATCAGTCTTCTTAATTAGTCAAGTTGGCTTCTTCTTGAATTTGACTTTGAGGAAACTACGAATTTAGAAAAGTAGAGGAAAACGTCCTGTGAATAGTTAGGGAGCAGTGCCACTTAGTGGCCACGCAGGAAATTAACCCCAAGCAAAGTGGAGCAGAAACGTTGCTTGTGAATAACAACTTACTTGTGCTAATTTAAATAGTATGCACTCTTGATAAAAAGAATGAAGGGAATTAGGTGCATTTTAACATTTGGTTTCAGAACAGGCAGTCATAATTTGCTGCGTCTTCCCACCCCCACCCCCACTTCTTTAGATTTGCTTTGCATAAGAAAAATACCCTGCGCACAACTCACTTTAATGTAGGAAAATTGTGTCAATCCATATTATGGACTGCATACTTGTCGTATCACCAGTAAGCTAATTCAGGCTTACATGGCTGCTGCATGGATTAGTTAGTGGGTATTTTTACTATGTGTGGTATTACAAGTAAATTCTACTCAGAGTAAACCTATTAAATGAATCAAATTTAGCCATGTTCATTCATCTCTGTAGTGCAGCTCTGAGGAAAACCTGGTTGAATACTATCTGATTTTTTGTATTCATATGCATAGTTTAAACTAGTCTGCATTTAAATTTATTTTAAAAAGAGTCAAGCTGCAATATGCTGAAGTTGTATTCAAATCAATGGGGTTTGCTTTCAAGTGAAAAAGCAATAGGACTGAGCTGGACACTTAAGGAGAAAGATACCAGAACAGGCTTCAAATCACACACCACAGTTTCCCTTTAAAGATTTCACTTCCTTTTGCTTACAGTTCTGTAATCACAACTACTAATATTAATTACCACTCTCTTCCTACCTACACATTGACCACTCTTTTATTTCTTTAGATTAGTTCTGGGGAACCTGCAGTGCTCTCTCCCATCATCCCTGACCATTGCTGGCTAGGCATGATGGGATCTGAACCTCTGACAAGTCACAGGTTTCCCTTCCTTGGTGTAAGGAAGAGAGTTAATCAATGAACATCTAGGCAGAGAATGACATTAGCATTTGTGACCACAGAAATTACTGTGGATTAAGTATTCTGTATTTAAAAGTTTAACATTGTGCATGCACAATCCCGTGCGCTATGTCAAAAGAGGTTTGCTCCCTTTTGTGTTTAGAGATGTGGCTGATGTGGGCCCAAACACTACAATGTTTGTATTAGCAGAATGGCAAAGTTGTATGGCTTTTTAAACTAACCAGTGCAGCATATGTCCACTGAGGGTACTATCAGCTATTGGATCTTTGCAGCTTGCCTTCTTTGTTTCGAGTTGGTACCCTTAACTTTCTCGAAATATAAGAATGTGTGCCCATCATTCCTTCAGTCTCAAACTCCCAAGGAACACTGTTACTGGCAAAAGTACTGAGAGTTCCCTCTTGGAGCATTGGTGGAGACACAGAACTCTACAGGTTTTCCGGGTAAAAAGTCCCCTGATTCTGGTACCAGAGAAGAACTTGCTCATTGGGGTGAAGTACTGATTTCTTGGTTCTGTGCAAGTTGTAGTCTGGGAAATAAATGATCTGCCTCTTGCATTCTGGGCAAGTTGTCCAGGATTGTGTATCAAGAAAATGGCCATGGAGCCCATCACTGCATGTGACAATTGCGTTTGTGTATTCCACAGCAAGAATTCAAACTAGGAAGTTGCAAGTGGAGTTTCTTAGCCTTCTATTTACCATGTGTACATTTTTAAATAGGTAGCATAATGATGAGCTTTCCCTCTGCTTTTCTCACACCAGAACCACCCCAGTTTCCATGATGCTGTGGACATTCAGTAGGCATATATGAGCAGTTTCCCCAGGTGCAACCACTGGTCTGGATTGCATGTCACAAAAACTGAAACCATGACTTAATGCACATGTGCATGTTCCTGGAGAGGAGCTCACAGCCACTTTGCTGCTTCCTGGTTATTTGCAGCACAGACCTAAACCATGGTTTGCGTGTCATACACAACCACAAGCCATAAAGCAGGTATGGGGAAACTCTGACCCACCAGATGTTGCTGAACTACAACTGTTATCACCCCTAATCACAGGCCACACTTGCTAGGGCTGATGGGAGTTGTAGTTCAGCAACATTTAGAGGGCCAACTCCTGTTGTAAACCATGGGGCAAACCTCGGTTACAGTACATGGTTATTACACTCAAGCCAGGGTTTGGACAACAGCCTAAGCCATGTTGTGGCCTAGCACAAGGCAGTGGCATAGCAGAATGACCAGGGAGGAGCAATCTAGATATAATAGCCACAAACCCTCCAAGTGTCCTATTTTATAGGGACGTCCCTGATTTAGAGAAGCCGTCCCAGTTTCTGATTTCATCCTGGAATGTCCCACTTTTCCTTAGGATGTCCCTATGTTCATTGGAGAAATGTTGGAGAGCATGGAGTTACCTGACCTCCAAGCCATCTGAAGGCAATCTTGTATAGGGACCCGTCTGGCGTGGCTGGGGCAACCCAGTAAGATGTGTGGTATATAAATAGTAAAATTATTATGGAATGGGGCATCCCTATTTTCCTTAGAGAAGTGTTGGAGGGTATGTAGCCATGTTTGCACTAAGCCATAATTCGGCTCCTGTAAAAAGTGGGTTCACATCAGGCTCAGTGAAGAGAGGAGCTACTTATACCCAACAGAAGATGGTCAGCTGGCAGAAAAGCCAAGAAGGAAATGGTGCACAATAGATCAATGGGAGCCCAAAGCAAAAAGTATACCCAGGGAAATGTTAGGACTGGGTGAGGTGGAATCCTATTTAGGACTAGCAAATTCATTCAGTGTATCAATCTTTTAAGGGTTGGAATGGCGTGGGACTGGCTGGTGCTCTGAACTCCAGCCTGCAAACGCAGCAATGTTTCATTTCAGACTCCAAGGGGAAAGTTGGGCTGCAGGTTCTGTCTCTGAAAGTTGCTCCACCTACATCATCCAGTTCTGATTTTCTGATGGGGCATCTACTCTTCTAACTGCAGGAATGGCAGATACGTGGGACAACTGCTTCCCGGTCAGGCCTCTAAAATGAGCCTGTGGGAGAGCAAAGCCTCTTTAACTGGATCTCTATCATGGTTCATTGCCCCCACAGACCCCGTTAAGAGCATCTGCAAGCCCCTGGAATCTTGCACCACTAGTGGAGACTGGAGTGGAGTGTGACAATAGCTGCAGGCATGCTTGTTAAGAAATATTGCCAAATGTAAAGGCTCTAGGCAAACCAATATCCTACCCTATCTGGCTTCAGAGAAAGTTGCCTATATGGTGTTGCATGAGCAAGAAGTATCCTAATGTTTTCCCTTCCATGGAATAAGAGAACAGAACTTTGCACCATGCCCTCTGCTGGTAAAAAGGATGAAATTCATAAATATCTAGTAAAAGTGATTCAACTGAAAGGAAATGTATCTTCAGGCCAGTTAGCTATGATAATTAACCAGTTTTTGTTTCATTTTGAATCTATGTAGAGAACAGCCACGTACAAAAATTTATATTTTAGGGATTATTATCCTACTTCAGTGAGAACATTTGGAATAGTAACACATAAACGCAAGATGTGTAAAATATTAGCAATATATTTTTTTTAATGCTATAATACTAAAATCTCCAGCTCATCCATAACTTAATGAAATGAAAACCTATTCTTGATTTTAGAGGTAACAGTAACTATCAAAGAGGTTTAAAAAATGTATAAACCCACTCACCCAATACACTACAAGACAAATATCTCACATTGATGTTTTAAAACCGTGAATTAATTGTGGTGCATTTCAACCCAATACCAGATTAGCAAAGCGTAAGAGGGTCAGAACTCCTACCTACCTTCCCTGGTAACCCTTGACCAAAACTCAAGTTCAGTCTTGAAACCACCCTTGTCTGAAAAAAAGGCAGTAGCTAAAATGATTAATAAGAGAACAGGAAAGAGAAGGGAAATAAAAGAAAATCAAATTGGGCAGAATGAGATAGCCTCCCCATTTCATTCACAGGAAATTCATCCAGATTTTCTAGAAGAGTTTTGATTACACTCTTCCGTTATAAGCCAGGCATCCTTTTACAGTCTGGTCTATCAGACTCATCCTAAAACATTGGGCAGTTTGCAATGCTGTAGAATTTATCAAGGCCAACTTTTGTATGAATCCAGTTGTCAATGTAGCAAGAACATGTTCAATAACTTCTACACTGCTAAGATATCTGCTAGTTCTTAGGGTGGACAACATGGAGGTAAAGGGTTGAATCCAATAAAAGCCATACGAAGAGTAGACCCATTGCAATTAAACATCTACTGACTTATTTGCAACACCAAGGTTTAAATCTTACACTCTTCCAATTCTTCTAGAGAGTAGTATGTCAATTACCTGATTGTACTAAAGGGGAGATTTCATTTTAATAGCACAGACAGGCCTGCAATTGCACTTCTAGCACACTTTGGGGATAAATGGATCAGAAGCAAAGCTTTCCAAAATTCCAGCAAGAGAAAAATAAATAGGGCTGAGCTATCAGAATAATCCCACTCCACAGCTATATATTTCTGTTAATGTTGGACGTCATGCAACCAAACCAATTGTCATGATGCAAGTTTGGAAGATATATGTTGCCATTTGGAGCACTGAAACCCCATCTCTGACCATTAGACATTTTAAACCAACCTTAAATTTTGAATTTTTCAGCAGGCATCGTCCCCACACTTTCAAGCATACGTTTCACAAATGCTGAAGATTAGATGCTTTCTCTTTCAAATATAAAAGCTGACGTTCGGAGCACCTGTTCTGATCTACTACATTCTGTGCACTTTTACAGAACACACGCTTTTCAAGATGAATTATTCTTTTTTAAAAATACAAAGTGGTATGTCTTCTGACACCTAAGTGATTCCAGAATGAGTGAAGAAATGTTATGTTTTATGTTGTGAACTGCCCTGAGATCTGCGGGTGAAGCGCAGTATATAAATTTAATAAATAGTAATTATTATTTTTTTAAAAAAAAATCTGAAATTGTGAATGTCGGAATATACAGGAAATGAATGAAATATTTGTCAATGCACATTTTGTACACATATTTTAATGGTTAATGAGCAATGGCGAATGGACATAAACAAACGTGGGGCATTTCCTCTCTCTCCCCCAACTTTCCTTTTGTAGCTACTGCCATGTATGCACTTCTAAATTGTTCAAAAGCTGAAAATAAAAGGACTGCTACTAAGCATTCAAAACATACTGCTTACAATGACTTCTCTGCAACTAAGCCAAATCTCACACCAAAAGGCATGCAAGTTCCATCAGAGCAATCAAGGCATCCTGGGACCCCCATCCTCAATCCCTCCTTGAAAGCGAATGGGCCCTTTTTAAAACCAGCTTCTTGAACAAGGGGAATCCAAGCTATGCGACTCCACGATCCAAAACTTGGTGCGTGGATTTGCTTTAGAAAAAAACCAAAAAAACAGTCATGCCTCATGTTACGTCCACTTCATGTTATGTTCTTTCAGGTTATATCCCGTGGCGACCCAGAAGTACCAGAAAGGGTTACTTCCGGGTTTCACCGCTCGCGCAGGCGCAGATGAGCAAAATGACTTCACGCACATGCGCAGAAGCAGCAAATTGCAACCTGTGCGTGCGCAGATGCGCCTCTGCAGGTTGCATTCTTTTCACGTTGCAAATGGGCCTCCAGAACGGATCCCGTTCACAACCAGAGGTACCACAGTATTCTATTTCTGCTATTCAGAGGAGGAGATGCAAAAGAGAGAGATAGGCAGAGCAGTAAAGACCACAGAAATTCTTGTTAAAACCACTTTGGAGTTCTGAGAATTCAACAGATATTTCAATCTGCATTTTAGAGCTTATGTTGTGATCATTAAGTCCAGAAACATGTTGGTGGGTTTTTTTTGTAAGACACACACACACAAGCCAATATTCTCATAGTACTGAATTTTGCCTCAAAAATGCACATTCCTTCATTCTTAACAGGGGCTTTCCCTTTTATGATTACCTCCTCACCTCTGCTTTGGGTCCCCATCAGCACCACTCCCCCATCCATGCATTGGGAGAAAGATCTGACGATGGGAGCCCCATCAACATGCACAGGTTCCCTGTGTGACTCTGTACCCCAACCGCACAGGATTCTAAATCACACGAGGAGCCTGTCTGTGCAGAGCAGGATCCACTCCTCAGACCTTCTTCCCGATGCAGATTGGGTGGCCAGTTGATGGAGGGGCCACATCCAGCAACCAGAGCCTTGCTGCCCCCCCCCTCATCCAATTGCAAACATGTGGGAAGATTTAGTTATTTCCCTTTTTGCTTTAGATACTCTGTGCTTGTGGCCAAAATTTATAAATAAGCACCTCCAGATGTAGCATGCATGTACACTTCATTATCGAGTCTCCCTAGTAAAAGAAAACAAACCATCTAGCTGCATGCACAGAACGGCAATACGTATATTCAACCAAGGAGACTATTCCTACACTGTTCTTTAGATTGGCAGTATTTGGTAGTAGTTTTTCTGCCACTCTATTCTGACATTTTACACCCATTCGGATTTTTTGGATCTGGAGCAGCCAGCACTGCTGCAGACAGATTGGACATCAGAAGCCTTTCTCTCAAGGGAAGAATAATGAACCGAGGGCTTGTGGCTACTTGCAGGCGAATGGGCTCCATAACGGCACCCGTCCAGGGTTTTAAAAACCAACGCTCCTTTGAGAACGCCTGGCGGCTGCTCAAATCTCAGTTGCTCACAGGAGATCTCTGGCTGCTCACTGTCATGGAAAGACACCCCTTTTCCCTCTTGGTGGGCAGATCCAACACACGATTTGTTGCTACTGTTGCTGCTGTTGAGGTTAGGGCCATTTTTTTGCTGAGGATTGAACACAGCTTGAAAGGAGCACACTTCCTTCACCTCTCGGCCAAGCAAACAGTTGCTGCAGTTGTCAATGACGGCTGTGTTGCCTTGGCCCCCCAGCAAATCGTTGCTTAGCTTGTCCCCTTGGTGCAGCAGGCCAGGACTGCATTTCTCTCCGGCCGCGAAACTTTCTGACAGCAGCTTCCTTCTCCGATTCCTCACAGCGTTGGTTCGGAAGGCAAAGCCCAGGTCAACAAGGCTGAGGAAGAATGAGAGGCTGCTGAGCCCCCAGATGAAAAGCATCATGATGGATTTTTCTGTGGGCCTGGAGATGTAGCACTCCACGTAACTTGAACAAGGGGCTTGGTTGCAGGAGAAACGTCTTGGGACAAAGAATCCAAAGAGGTAATAGTGCCCCACTCCAAAACTGGCCTCTGTCAATATTCTCAGAAGAAGGTGAACTGCATACGCCCTGGAAAAATCAGGAACAGCCATTTCGTTTCCTGTATGGGCGACTCTGCTCCTTTTCCCTTTGGACGATTTCTTTGCGACTTTGCCGCCCGCCGAAGGTTTGATCTCTTTGTAGCGACGGTAGGCTGCGGAATGTGCCTTCACAACCTGCCTGCACACTTTGTGCAATACGTAGACGCCAAAGATGGCGTAAGGGAGCAAGACGGACACGGTCTGAATGAGCCAAAAGCGAAAGTGGGACACGGGAGCAAAAATGTCGTAACACACATTGGAGCACCCTGGCTGTAAAGTGTTGCAGACAAAGCGTTCCTGCTCGTCTTGGTAGAGAGGGTAGGCTGCTAAGAATATCACCATAAACCTCAGCAGGATCACAAGAGTTAACCAAATCTTCCCTAGAAAGGAAGAACAAAGGGAGACATGTCATCGCTAAAGGAGTTGTGTCGTATTGTAGAATCCCTGCATATTTTTTACCCTGGTTGGCAACCACACACATACACACACACACACCAGCTTCACCAATTGGCTCACTCATACACCAGCCAACCAGCAGGCAAGAGGGTAAATTACGGTTGCCATATTTCAAAAAGTGAACACAAAAGTTGTTGAGGTGTTGTTGTTGTTTTTTGAGAATTTAAGTTTTGAGCTATTTTTAAGGAAATTCGCCAAAATCTAGACTTCTGACATGAGTTGCCATACATCCGGATTTCCCTGGAGATTTAAGAGATTTCCGCCTGGACACTGTTTCCGACTGCCATATTCCAGCTATGTCTGGGAAATTCCAGATGTATGGTAACCCTACTCTAGATATTCCATGCATACAGCAACAGAGGGCTTTGGTTAAGAGTTCACCCCTGACACTCAGCTGATCACACCATTTATCTCTGTTGTCATGTATATAGGAGCCAACAGCTGAGATGCACAGACTTGAGCCCCACGTTGGGCAAAAGATCCCTGCATTGCAGGGCTTGGCAGTGGCGTAGCGTGGGGGGTGCAGGGGGGGCCGGCCGCACCGGGCGCAACATCTGGGGGTTAGGGTTAGGGGGCGCAAATCCATGGGTTAGGGGGCGCAAATCCACGGGTTAGGGGGCGCAAATTACTTGCCTTGCCCCGGGTGCTGACAACCCACGCTACGCCACTGGGGCTTGGACCTGATTATCCTCACGGACCCTCCCAACTCCATGATTCTATGATAAATTCTATGATGATAAATTCTGTGAAGGCTCTGTTGCTGCTCACATTGGGAACAGGGGGATGTGAAAGGGTTTTCACTCACATCTTGACTCGCATGGCAGAAAGTGGCTGAGGTGCATAATGTAGAAATCCTTGAGAAACAAAATGGAGATCGGAGATTATCAGCCTTCCACAACCTAACCGACTGAAAACATTGTCAGACTACAACATGCTGTGTCCTCATTAGCCTGTGTTCTGTCCACCCCAGCGCCCACTTTAATGTTCTTTTCAGAAGGTTTTTCAATACCTCAGCAAAACCTGGGGTTCTTTTGAGCCTCCTGCAGTTCCTCCAGCACCTCATGGATGGACCACTTTGGCTATCTGGGGTGCAGCACTCAGATAACAGAGTTTGCTATTATTAAAGACGATTTGAGGATTTCTCCTAAGGTGCACATGGCAACATTTCTCAGGAGACGCTTCCCAATTTTGAAGCATAGGTGGTTGCTCTCCCTCAGGTGAACATTTGAGAGAAGCTTTTTCCCCTTCCCCCTTTTTTAAATAAAGCATAGGAACAGAAGTAGCTGCCTTATGCTGAATGAGAGCATTGGTTCATCTAGCTCAGTATGGTTCACACTGACTGGCAGAAGCTCTCTGGGGTTCTTTCTTAGCCCCGAGATGCTGGGGATTGAACCTGGGACATTCTGCATGTAAAGCAGACACCCTACCATTGAGCTATGGCCTTTTGCCCAAAGACTTGGAAGTTCTGCACAGACAGAAATCGGAGGGTCAACAAGCCCAACTTTTCATCACAAGAGAAGAGAAATGGAGACGGAGGAAATGCAAAGCTTTGGGTATGCACTCTTAGTACTGTCCTTGCTTGCTTGTTTGTTACCTTGAGGGTGGAGCCCCATTTCCTGGCAGAGGAAAAAAACCAGGGGAAAGATATATCATAAATACATAATTTTAAAAATATAAAAATTCGGCACATAGGTTTGGGAACACAAGGCATCTCAGCTCTAGAGAGAGCCAATTCTAGAATGCCTCGAACCCATTAAGAGCTTAGCAATGACCTTCATTAATTTATTTACTCCAAATTGCTGTAGGCAATGTGAGTATAAACACCCACAGAAATCCCTCTCACCAAGAGGACTGACAGAATCAAGTTTTTCGATCAGTGCAAAGTTAAGGGGGAAACCAGATGTACACATGCTAGCTATTGGCCTCAAAAATCAAACAGAGGACTCAGTGAGAACCTGGTTCAGTAATTGCCATCAAATTACTTCAAGCCTCCTTATTTTCATCTGGGACCTGCACTGTTGAAATGATTGCTTAATAAAAGTGTAACTAGGCTATCATGCAAGGCGTAATAAGTTCATGCTCTTGCATCTGCATTTGTTTTCATGTGCTATTTTTCTAGAAAAAGAGGTGTTCTCCTATAATGGCATCTGAGAGGTGCCGGAACTGAGTTCCAGTGAGTTCCGGCTGGAAAAAAGCCCCAAAACTACTAATGAGAAAGACCAAAAACGGCCCTAAATTTAAATAAAGGATAGACGTCAAACAGCAATATCAAGCAAAATTTTCATTTACAAGCAAATGTTATTAAAATGCAAACGAGTGAATTCTAGAAACAACCAAAAATACACACGCACAGAACAAAAACCAGGACACAGTTTCCAGGAACTGGGTGCCAACCCTGAACAAAAATTAAGATGTGGGTTTTTGTTTTTTTAATACTCACCAATAATCGTCACATTGTAGCTGACAGCAATGATTAAAAAGCCGACTGAATCCCAACATTCCATGTCTGAACTCACTTGCAGGGATCCCCCACTTACTGAAGGAATACGAAAAAATTGAGCATTTTCAAAAACCACGGCGATCTAAACAGAGAGGGCAAAAAACATTCGAGAGCTGGCCAGGAACAGGAGTAACAAAATCCTCTGCAGAGAGAAATGAGCCTTCCTTAGGAGACCCAGCTAAATACCACAACTTCACAGTCCTATTGATTGCTCTTACCTCTGCCCCGACAACTGCAAGAAGACAAAAGGCAACAGGAATTATCTCTGCCATTGTCGGCTATTCTTACTCTCCCGGGGCATTCCAGCCTCCTGAAATTGCTGGGATAGTTCAGTGGTGAAAGAGAAATCAAGCAGTGGAAGAAATAATAGAAGCGGCTTTGTTTCTCCCCCGACAAGTGATAAAAATGGATAACGTGAGGAAAGAGGATACTGAAACATCAAGTGTTATGTCTGCGAATGGCATTTTCCTCTACAGCAGCGCCATATGAAATGAGAAATAAAATCCAGCTTCCAAAAGATGGTCACACGGTAGCGTCACCAACGGAAATCAGTGGTGTCTCTGCACATTCCTATTTCACTTTCCTCAGTAAATGAACAGGAAATTTATTCCTGTGGGACAACAAAGCCCTGAACTTGGGGACATGAAACCTGCCTTACTCCCTCAGCGTTGGGCGGCCTGGTCTTTAAAACCACGAACGCTGAGAGGTGGCGGCAAAAGTGTGTCTATGTGGAATGCCTTCCGCAGGTGCTCAAAATATACAGTATCTCCTTCCTCAAACATTCTGCCCCTCAAAGAAAATTAATGGAAGAGGTATATGAAATCAAACATGGAGAAATAATAAAACTTGGTGGATCAACCAAATAAAACTGAATTTCAGAAGGTTCAGGTCAGACAAAAGGAAATATTTATTCACTCACACTGCCCAGTTACAACTATGGCTGTGGTGGACACCACATTGGAAGGCGATTTTAGCAGGGGATTACTTACATTTATGGATAAGGCTTGTCAATGCCCACTAGTCATGGTGGCTTATATATTACCTCAAGTATTAGGGGCAGTGTGGCAGTCCCTGTGAAACACGAATGGAAGAGAGATATTGCACTCACATCCTGCTTTTCGAATTTCCATAGATAACCGATTGACAGAGTTGGCCCTATCATTAGGCAAAGTGAGGCAATCGCCTCTGGCGGCAGATGGAGGTGGCAGGGTCAGCACTCCCCAACTGTTAGCACCATCTGAACTGTGTCTCCTCAGAAGTATGCCCTAATGAATTCAATTGAACATATGCCCAGATATGTGGGGCTAGGATTACAGCCTCCATCATACTTAAAAAAGCAGATCCAATAAAACGAATTATTTCAATGGGATCTAATCTACATAGGACTAAGTCTAGATACAACATATTTCAATGGTTTTACATCTGTATTATTTATCATGTTCTAGCTGAGGGAGTTTAATTTTAACCTATTTTTATTTACATGTCCTCTGTTGCTGTATATGTCCATATCTCTGGTCTGTGACCGTAATAAATTGATTCAGCTCTGGGATTGGTTTAGGTGAAAGGCAGTTCAGAATTGGAAAGTAAAAAAGGAGTATTACAAAATTGATAACGAAGCCTATGTAAGGTGCTGTTCTTACCCCATCTTGCATATTATATTTCCTTACGGCAGGCAAGGAGGATCTCCAGCCCATAGACCTAATCCAGATAACCATGCCTCTCACTCCACTCCCTGGAACTCCCATGGCCCATTTCCTGCAAACCACACCACTTTCCCCTCACCTCATCCCCATCCTGTGCCAGCAAGACAGCCATACGGGAAGAAAACAGTTTTTAAGGCGGTTCACTTTCTATCCTGCCTATCTGCCAGCTCACCGCATTTCTGTGCTGGCCTCGGAGGAAGAGACTTTCCTTCCTTTGTAGTCAGGGCTGATATCAAGTGAGCTGGCACAGAAGGAACGATCCGTCCTTCTTCCATCATCCCACTCCCTTGTCTGAATGGAACTGCTGGCCTAGGCTATGAGACTGTAGCACCTCAGGTTAGTTTTATGGCATTTCTCCATGCAGTAACTAGAGGAGGGTACCCAAGCACATTGCTGCTTTGCAGCATTCACCAAGCGTTTATTATTTTGGTGATGGGGGGGGGGGTGTCCTTGCAGGTGCATTATTAAAGTTGCTTAAAAATATATATATATATATATATATATATATATATATATATATATATATATATATATGTCACCACTGCAGAGTTAAAATAAGAATCCTTTACACATTACTGGGTTTCTCCAGTGACCGTGTTAAAAGACAAAGCTCAAATCTGTTTATTCAGTTACTGAATGAAGATACTGTTTTGTGTGTGCTTCACCCCCTCCAGCCATTTGAGAAAGAGAGATGGTGGCAAGATGGGCCGCTGGATTTTGGCAAGAAAAAGTGATATCCACAAACAGAGGCTGCATTTCAACTAGGGCACAGAGACCAAAGCGACGATAATGAACTGATGCTATGAAACAGGTTTACTTACCTATAATTTTGCCTGTTCTCTTTTAGTAGTCGCACACACAGGGCTGCGAGTGTGTGGATCATGGCAAAGAAACAACCAACGCTTCGAGAGGCATTATTTGTCCTTCCCCTGTTGCAGAAAGTAACAAACACCTTTCCCCTTAATTCTTTTTTGACGGTCTTAGGAGACTGCGTAGAGACCACATTAAGGACGCGAAAACACAGAGATCGGGGGCCACACTACTCATGTTGCTTATCCATCTTCCAGCCGTGCCAAAAGGAAACTCTGGGAATGCAGGGTTTAAAACTGTGTTCAAAATCTATCTACTCTTTCAGGTTGAAGGGAAGGGGAGCAAAAGGTGAGCCAGGCAGGGTTCCTCACCCCCCCGGCCCCCAATTTCTAGACCAAGGGTGACAACTCCAGTGGAGACATGGGAAGAGTAGGAGAGGATTCTGTAGTCGCAAGTGCTGGAGAAGGCCTGTTCTCCACAGTGATTTTCACTATTCTGGATCATTTATTCTGGGTTTGGTAGTCATGGGCAGGAGCCAAAAGTCCCCCCTCCAACCACTGGACATTTTATTCAGCCTCCTCTCTTGCTGCTGAGATTTCAGCAGGCTTTCCCTATATCAGGGGTCAGCAAACTTTTTAAGCAGGGAGCCAGTCCACTGTCCCTCAGACCTTGTAGGGGGCCGAACTATATTTTGAGGAAAAAATGAATAAATTCCTATGCCCCCAAAATAATCCAGCATTTAAAATAAAAAGAAACATTCTACTCATGTAAAAACACACAGATTCCCAGACTGTCCGTGGGCCAGATTTAGAAGGCGATTGGGCCGGATCCGGCACCTGGGCCTTAGTTTGCCTACACATGCCCTATACCTTTGCAAGTATTTTTTCATATCTATAAAAGGGAAATACCACAATACAACATGCTAAGCTTCCACCAAGACCAACACCAGCTCCGCCAAGACCACGTGTTCAACAATGGTGCCACTTTGGGGCAGAAGACCAGAGTCCCAATCAGGAGAATGGACAGGGGGCGCCAAATGTACCAGAACTGGCTGAACTCATTTTGAAGGAAGCAAGGTAATGCACTTTACTATCTAAAGAGCTCTGTCCTCCCAGTAAAACCAGCAAGTGCAGAGTCTACAATTATCTAAATGCACTGCCGTTTGCCAACGCTTCTTTGCAAAACAATGTCCTTTTAGATCAGTTCTGCTTATAGCTGGAGCGGTGTGATGCTTAGAATATTGGACTAGGATCTGGGAGACTAAGGTTCAAATCGCCACTCAACCTTGGTTCAGTCAGTGTCCTTCAGTCTAGCCTACCTCTTTGGATTGTCATGGGGATAAAATAGACAGAGGAAGAAGTGAGCTTCTTGGAAGAAAGGTGGGATGTAAATAGAATAATAAACAGATCAAATTTATGAGTGCATAATGGGGTTTGCTTTTTGAAATAGGGGTACACCTTTGTAATCACAGCAGTGAATCAGTTTGAAAACACAGGGCAATATTAACAAGCCAGAATTTTTCAGCAGTTTTTAGCAACCTTTGATGAAAGGGAAACAGATCTCCTAGGAACAGTAAACTCTGGAATCATCCAGAGAAGAACCCTAAAAAATAATAATGCTCAAGTACTGCAAAAATGTAAAATTAACAAAAGTAAAAATAAAACCCACATTTAACAGATTTTGTTTTGTTTTTTAATTTTTAGTGCAAGAAACATAACCAAGTTAAATCACAGAATCAGTACTAATTGAAGAATATGGAAAATTCTCCTATACAGAGGTAGAATCCAGTGCACAAGGCTAAAACGATATCCAATATAGTCTAAACAAGACTGAGCCAGGTTTTACGGAATCCACTTGAAATTTTACAATAAATAGACTATACAATCTTTAAAGTTGTTTAATAAATTTCACAAAATTATAGTAGATGCATTGAGAACTTTACATAATGCAAACCTTGCTCTCTTTCTGATCTTCCCTTACACCAGCCTTCCCCAGCCTGCTGCCCTCAATATGTTTTAGATTACAACTCCCGCTGGTCCAAACCAGTTGTAGTCCAATGCATTTGGAGGGACTTGGTTGGGGAAGGCTGTCCTATACCCATTGCAAACTGTGCTTGCTAGAAAGTCAGCCCCAAAATGTTCTGCAGACTGTTGATAAAACAACTCCAGGTACAATCACATTTCTATTGGGAGAGGCGCCGTAACCCAATTCTAACGAAAGCTGGCCTTTTTCACTCTCGCTCTTCTCTTCTCTTTAAAGAATTTTAAAATTTGAAACATTCTAGTCAAGGAAAAGGCAAAAGGGTCACCCTCAAAACTTGATAGAATCAAAGTTTCGCTATATTGGCACAGTAATAAAAATAGTAGCAACAACAACAACAAAGTAATGAGAATTAAACTGATTGGGGAACATAGATGGGCAAAACCTTCATGTCATGTAATACATGTTAGTAGAAAACTCTACTTAAGTTATTAGCAATTTAACCTCATCAGTGTGTGTTACCCTTTTAAGGCAGATAGCATAACCAAGGACACAGTTGTCTGATAAAAACCTTTAATGCTCTGGAGTCATAAGCATATTTAGGGAACGCAGAGGGAGCGTCATTCTGTGTTCCTGATTCGGCACTGTGGAACCAAGCTAGTAGCATGGTAAGTGTCTTCGGGAAGGGAAGGGAACCTGGGACTCTTCTAATATTGTACTACAACTCCCATAATCCCTGACCGTGTTGGTTGAGGCTGGTGGGAGATGCGAGTCCACCATCTGGAGGACCACAGATTCCCCATTCCTGTCCTAAGAAAACCAAGGTCTCCTAGCTACCCAGGACTGGGGAGCTGGCTGTGTAGGTGATAAGAGCCTCGACTGTAGGCCTGCTGGGAACCAGCATGTCTAAGCCACCCTAACTTGCACTTCTTAGTCAAGATCCCCAGACGGAAACATGAATTCACACGAGAGAATTAAGCACTTTCTGTTTCTTATGCAGCAGCTCACACCAGTAGGGAGCAGTTGTTCGGTTGCCTCTTTAGTAACAGGAGCTGTCGCAGAAGAAATCAAGAAAAAACTTTCAGGTGTGCAGACATACCTCCTCTTTGGCATCCTGCAGGGATTGGAAGCAAAGAGCTCCCCATATTCAGAGCCGCATGGATGTGCTCTTGTCACATGAAACAGTTGGGCTGGAAATGTCTAGTGAACAATTCCTAATTGGGGTTTTAACGCTCAATGAGACCAGATAAAGAAATGTGTAAGGGCATGTCTCCTGCAAGAGATGACACTGAAGCTAATGGTATTAGCTCAGGAAGATAGCTTGTCCTGCACAACACCCAAGGGGAGCAGGGTGCAAGTACACATATGGAATAGGAGTTTCTGCAGAAGACGCTCTGGTGGAATGTGGTGTGCATGGTTACACTCGAGGAGTGCATGTAGAGCAAGTGCCACACATTGAAGACGAGGTCTCGTCTATTTCGCTGTGGCTTGCACAGGAGAATTTGTGGAGCTTCAAGATCACGGAACTTACTGCACAACTGATTTTGGTTTTTGTTTGTCTTATGCATCGTAAAATGGCATCCTTCTCAAAATGTGCAAAATAATTCATAGATGCTTATATAGAGCACAAGGCTTTTTCCCCTTTCCTTTTTTTCAGAGATAACGTGATTTGCTTTATATAAAAAAGGTATTCAACTCATTTATCCCATTAAGAAAAAGAAGGGTGGGAACCAGTAGTAACAACAACAGAAGTACAATATAATCAACAAAGCAACAAAATTTTCTTCACAGTTTGCATTTTGTTTAAATTTCTAGAAGCACCTACACTGGGAAATGCATTTTAACGGTTTTTATTCTGAAATCTAACCTGTGACAAAACACTTGGTAAAATTAATATAGATTTCTTCTTCTTCTCTTCCTCCTCCCTCTTCTTCCATTGACCCTTTCCCACTAGAACAGAAACTCTTTTTTTCATATTTTTTTCCTATTTTATACAAACAGATTGGTTTCCATTTAAAGTAAACATATAAAAAACTTGAGGCTATTGCTTGCAACATTGAACCAGGAAGTGAAGGAAATCATCTGTCTCTGCCATACAAAATAAGATTCTCTCTCTCTCTCTCCCACTTTCTCTCTCACGTAATCTCTGCTAAATCTCTAAATGCAGTGAAAAAACTTGCAAACAAAAAAAGGACTACTGCATCCAATGCAAATTTCACCTCCTTGGCCCAAGTTCCACTCTCACCTGGATCCTTCCAACAACCATAACTTTATAGTAAGGAAAAATAAAACTATCCCAAAGAACATAGGAAGGCACATGCAGCCACATATACTATGAAGCAGCCAGCATCCGAGATGCAACCTGTGGGAACGCATCATGGACACGGTCGCTATAAATTAAAAAAAGAAAGAATTCCAAACAATCACCTGATCTTTTTTTTTGTATACTTTTGGTTCAGCACTAGAAATCAAGTCAAATTTTGTTTTTTCAAAAAATACAATAAAGGCATACGAGAAACAAAATATGCATAATAATTAAGGGGAGGAAAGGCTAATAAAACAGCTTATGAAGGGAAGCCTAGTGGATGGAGTAGGATGGAGCCGATGGGAGAGAAGAAAACAACCGATGGCGTCTGGTTCAGAGGCCTGTGCTACAGTAGATACTGCCTTCTTCATACTTGCTGCTTTGCAGAAGCAGGAAAAGCGACTCCCAGACAAACAGCAAGGGAGGAATGAAAAAAGATATAAAAGCCAGAAAGCCAATGGAAAACACTGAAGAGAAAGTGAAATACTTTCAAAATCCTCTCTCATAGTGCTTCTTCCAAGCCGATCTTGTGGTGTGTTTTTAAAATTCCCTCTGCTGAGGATCTTTTTCTTTTTAATAACACACACACTTGCTTTTCTGTTCTTCCAAGCATATGTATGTAGTTTGCCTTTTCCTCACATAAAAAAGGACAAATCTGCAGCAAAACAACAGAACCAGCTTTCTTCCGAAGTTCTTCCCGATGTACTGACGTCTCTCTCCTGTCCGTATATTTATTCTTGTGTGCTACGCAACGGGGGAGGCACTGTAAAGGCAGATCTAAAAACAAGAATAAGGAGAAGGGGGGGAAGAACGAGGGGGGGGAATAACAACCCCCTCCCTCCCAAAGTTGATGATAGAAACAGTATATTTGAGGACTATCCAAGGCTTCAAACATTAGGAGATAATCGCAGGTGACCACCTAACTACAGTCAGATTGTCCGAACTGACTGACCGTTTCTTTGCTGATTTCCTGAAGTCCTTATACTTGTCTTCACAGAAGCGGGAGATGGCCTGTAGGGAGATGGGCAAGGGAGAAAGGTCAGACACGTGAAATAGTCTAGTACTGACTGCTCTGACTGGCAGCAGCTCTCTAAGGCTTCAGGAAGAGGAAAGTCTTCCCCATCCTCTGCGTTCTACCTGACCCTTTTAACTAGAAATACCAGGGGCTAGACCTGGGCTTTGCTTTCCCCAAAAACCTGGAGATGCCATGGCTTTACTTTGGGACCTTCTGCTTGCAAGCCCATGCTCTGCCAACTAAGCTATGACCCCTCCATCTTTCTTTGTAATCCAAGCCTGGCGAAGTTGAGACCCTAGCAAGCCAAAAACAGCCTGTCTGCCATGCAGCCCACCCAGGTGCTCATTAACCCCCTTCCTGTTCCATTACTCCAGTTTTGTAGCCCATCCAGATAGGAGGAGGAGTTTGTATTTGATATTCCGCTTTATCACTACCCGAAGGAGTCTCAAAGCGGCTAACATTCTCCTTTCCTTTCCTCCCCCACAACAAACACTCTGTGAGGTGAGTGGGGCTGAGAGACTTCAGAGAAGTGTGACTAGCCCAAGGTCGCCCAGCAGCTGCATGTGGAGGAGCGGAGACGCGAACCCAGTTCACCAGATTACGAGTCCACCGCTCTTAACCACTACACCACGCTGGCTCTGGTGGTTAGCAATGGCAATGATCCCACTCTCTCTCCTGTGACATCCCAACTTTGCTCTTTCATTTATCTTGCTATTGTACAGTATGACACTGTTGTAAATTGATTGCTCTGTTTATTGTGTGTACACACACACACACACACACACACACACACACACACACACACACTCTTTTTAAAGCCTACACTCAAGTTTTTCTAGTGGGCTTCCATTTTGTTTGAATTTTTTTCAGAGAGTGCAAAATAAAAGGTCAGCTTGCCACATCCACAAGGTGTTTGTGATGGGAGGAGATCAAGGTTCTCACCTCAAGTTTATATGCCCTGTCCCTGCTGAGCGGCTCCAATGGAAAGCTCAGGTTGTTTGCTTCTGCCAGGGATCGCAAATCAAAATAATACTTGGCATAAACACTGGAGGGAACATTAATGTTGAACTGCAACAACTCAAGAAACTGGCGTTCCAACTCATTCCTGCAAAATAAATAGCAAGACACGTTTTAAACTCTTGACCCGAAGGACAATAATTTACTTTGTCTTATAACAGGCAGACGCCAGAGAAAGAAAACGTATTTTAAGCTTGTCACAGACATCTCATGGGAACCTGAGCTATCTTCAGCCCAGGCAGTTTGGGGACAGTTTCTCCTCCCCACCCACCCAAACGTTCAGGTTCAACAAGAGGTTGTCATACGTAAGCTTTTATCTCATGTTTGTTAATGGACTATCAAGCATTCATTTCCATTGCATGCTTGTGGCTCACTTCCCAGCAATGGCCAAGTATGAAATTTAACAGCAGATGCTCAGTCGTCAATACAAAAAAAAAAAAAAAAAAAAATGTATTAGATCAGTCATGTGCTTCAGTTGCTTGTGATTTACTTGGTCAAACAAGTTCCAGCACATTTTGACTTGTATAAGGAATTTTGGACTGTAACAGGACTACACAATATAATCTGTAGGGGAATCAAATTCTCTTTGTTTCATGAGCTTTTAAATGGGGCTTTTTGTATACTGTTGAATTTCATTCCAAAGCAGCATCTGTTCCTCAAGCTAACACACATAAATATAAACAAGCTCAGATCGACTTTCCCCATTTTTGATGTACCTGTGTAGGAAACGCCAATGCTTCACAATGGAAGAAGAGGTATAACCAGAACACCCTGAGGCAAAGGGAGTGTAAGCCAAGGAACCATCCTACTTTGATGAAG
Organism: Podarcis bocagei; assembly: GCF_964188305.1. NCBI lineage: Eukaryota > Metazoa > Chordata > Lepidosauria > Squamata > Lacertidae > Podarcis > Podarcis bocagei. Next base: position 44,352,921 of record NC_138137.1, on the reverse strand, counting down.
TCTGAAAGCCGCTCCTTCACTTGCCTCCTCTGCTCTCTTCCTCTTTCATGCATTTGACTAAAGCTTCCCTTCCTCCTTCCTCTGTAAAACTAACCCATGTCTTCTTGAAAGTTGCAAAGATTTTAGAATTCTGCTTGATTTCTGTTTAGGTACACCAAGGTACATCAAGCGTGAGCAATTGCAGTCACCTAAGCAGACCATAAAGGAAACCACTCTGCAATGTTACAGATAGGTAGCCGTGTTGGTCTGCCATAGTCAAAATAAAAAAAATTCCTTCCAGTAGCACCTTAAAGACCAACTAAGTTAGTTCTTGGTATGAGCTTTCGTGTGCATGCACACTTCTTCAGATTCGTGTGCATGCACACTTCTTCAGATTCTTCAGGTATCTGAAGAAGTGTGCATGCACACGAAAGCTCATGCCAAGAACTAACTTAGTTGGTCTTTAAGGTGCTACTGGAAGGAATTTTTTTTATTTTCACTCTGCAATGTGTTGGACTGCCATCATTCAAGCCTGCAGCGAAGCATAACTAGAATAAGACTATCAATGGCTACCAGCCAGCATGGCTATCATCTACTGTCCAAGGTAGTGTGCTTCCAAATACCAGTTCCTATGCAGCAACGGGAGCTCACCCCGTCGAGGGGATTTGAACCGCCACGACGGGGTGAGCTCCCGTTGCTCGGTCCCTGCCTCTGCCAACCTAGCAGTTCGAAAGCACATCAAAGTGCAAGTAGGTAAGTAGGTACCGTTCCGGCGGAAGGTAAACGGCGCTTTCGTGCGCTGCTCTGGTTCGCCAGAAGCGGCTTAGTCATGCTGGCCACATGACCCATAAAGCGAGATGAGCAACCCCAGAGTCAGCCATGACTGGACCTAATGGTCAGGGGTCCCTTTACCTTTACGGAGTGGTAGTTCTATTAGCCATTGTGAGAATGCCAATAGTTAAGACAGAAGACCCATCTAACCGGATTGAATCCAAGTTAAATTCGTTTAACTTCCTTCTCTTTGAAAAATCAGCGGGACTTAAGTTATGGCTAACCTCCCATTGATTTAAATGACACCTAATCTCAACTAATTTAGTCTAGCTCCAACCTTGTTTATTTATCTGTTGTGCTTATTTCTCTACCAAATAGCTCCAAAAGTGGTGTGCAATGCAGGATGGCTCATCATAAGAAATTTAAACAACAACTTTTTTTTTTTTTTTTAAAAAGGAAAAATAATGGTCAGTTCTATTGTACATCATGGGGACAACAGAAAGAACAGTGAACTCACATGTCCTCAACGGTGATATCTTTCAGAATCTGACAGTAGTCCACATTCCACACGGCCTGGTCATCCCAAACTTTTGATGCCAGTAGAATTGCACCCAGCACAATTCGCTTCCAGTTTGCTGGACATATATCTATCTCCGCATAAGTTAAAAGTCTTTCAAGATATACCTGAAAAGACACAGAATTTTCATTCATTCATTCATGGCACTTTGCGAATAACAGGTGTGACACATCTCTACCCCAAGGGGGCTTACAATCTAAAAACAGACAAAAGGAAAACAACAAAAGATTGGGGGGGGAGAGATGGGTAGGCAGGGTTTTTTTAATTTAAAATAAGCACAATGTGTTTCATTTAAACATACTGTGGCTTAATAATAATGAGGAAGATAATGATGTCAAAGTTGGCCCAAGTTATTGGTAGAGAGAAGGACTGGCCAAATCCAGTTCCTCACCTCTGGATTATGCACTAGAGATTCATAAGTATATATCTATTGCCACTGGAATTTTCCCTCTCCCACCAGCTGCACATATAGTACCTTGAAACACAATCCTATGAAATTAATTCCCTCCATTCTCCTTGTGATTACTTGCTCCATATGGCCCCAAATACCAGATTGCTGGTACTCTGTCAGCATCACTTTACTGCCACATAATTGTTCCCTGGAGACTTGTCATGCAAACTACATTTCAAAAGTTTCCTATACTTTCCTGATACAACATTCATGGGTCCATATTCAAGAAAAACCACAGCAATTTAGCCTCCCTTTACTGCTGGTATTTTCAGACTCCTGCAGAGAGACAGCTTTCATCACTACTGGTATGGCAATACAGCTTCAGGAGTCATAGGTAAAAATCAAGGTAACTTCGAGCATTGCATTTTCAAATCCAAGCCATCTAAGTAAGTGGGGGAAATAGTATTCTGAGGTATTTAGCCACACGAGAGTTTAGCATAGGCAGGACTGTTTGGAGGACAACCATGAATTAAACAGGACAATGTAGAACAGCTAAGTGACAATCAGCAAAAGGCGCTTAACACAGGTTAGGTTCCTACACAGAAACCGAACACAGGTATCAGATGCAAAGTTAGGCTGGGTCCCCGACTTGCCCTAACCATGGTTAAAACTGCTGGCAATGGTTAACTTCCCAGAAGGGGAAATTTGTATTCTGGAAGAGAGATAAGCCCAAAGGGAGCACATGATCTCTTCAGCTGCTTGCAAATGTAACCACGATTAAAACAATCATCAGTGTTATTTATTTAGGAGACCACTGTAAGCAGATGAAAACATTAGCAGGATTCTAATCGCACTTGTAACAAATGCGATGGATAAAAGAGACAGATATAAAATATAGATTATGATATAATATGCAGTTGGAAACGCTGACATTAGGACCCACAGAGGGGATGGGGGGAAGTCGAGAAATTAAGAGAAATCTCTGTACAGTGGTACCTCTGGATGCAAACGGGATCCGTTCCAGAGCCCCGTTCGCATCCTGAAGCGAACGTAACACACGACTGTGCATCTGCATATGCGCGTGTCGCGTTTTGCCGCTTCCACGCATGCACGTGACGTCATTTTGAGCGTCTGCACATGCGCGAGTGGCGAACCCGGAAGTAACACGCTCCCTTACTTCCGGGTTGCCGATGGCGGCTAACAGATTGAGGTTGAATCCTGACAAGACAGAAGTACTGTTTTTGGGGGACAGGAGGCGGGCGGGTGTGGAGGATTCCCTGGTTCTGAATGGGGTAACTGTGCCCCTGAAGGACCAGGTGTGCAGCCTGGGAGTCATTTTGGACTCACAGCTGTCCATGGAGGCACAGGTCAAATCTGTATCCAGGGCAGCTGTTTACCAGCTCCATCTGGTACGTAGGCTGAGACCCTATCTGCCTGCAGACTGTCTCGCCAGAGTGGTGCATGCTCTGGTTATCTCCCGCTTGGACTACTGCAATGCGCTCTACGTGGGGCTGCCTTTGAAGGTGACCCGGAAACTACAACTACAACTAATCCAGAATGCGGCAGCCAGACTGGTGACTGGGAGCGGCCGCCAAGACCATATAACACCGGTCTTGAAAGACCTACACTGGCTCCCAGTACGTTTCCGAGCACAATTCAAAGTGTTGGTGCTGACCTTTAAAGCCCTAAACGGCCTCGGTCCAGTATATCTGAAGGAGCGTCTCCTCCCCCATCATTCTGCCCGGACACTGAGGTCCAGCTCCGAGGGCCTTCTGGCGGTTCCCTCACTGCGAGAGGCCAAGTTACAGGGAACCAGGCAGAGGGCCTTCTCGGTAGTGGCGTCTGCCCTGTGTAATGCCCTCCCATCAGATGTTAAAGCGATAAACAACTACCTGACATTCAGAAGGCATCTGAAGGCAGCCCTGTTCAGGGAAGTTTTTTATATGTGACATTTTAGTGTATTTTTCATCTTTGTTGGAAGCCGCCCAGAGTGGCTGGGGAAACCCAGCCAGATGGGCGGGGTACAAATAATAAATTATTACTATTATTATTATTATTATTATTATTATTATTATTAACCCGAAAATATTCATCCCGAAGCTACTTCAACCCGAGGTATGACTGTATATGGAAATGTAATTGGTTTTGCTATAAATCTATACTTGAAAAATCAAATAAAAATGATTTCTACATATATATATAAAATAAAACAATCATCAGTGTCAAATCTGCCTTGGCCTCTACAACTGGCAACATCAGATGCACTCAATTAAAACATTATATCCTATATCAGAAGAAGCAATATTTCTACCGGTTCTAGTGCAAAGCAAGTAATTCCAGGTGTTCCTGCAGTATACATCATCCTCCACTTCAGAAATATGTGTGTTATTATTTACACACCCACTTCACACCCATCTTTGTGTTATCTAATAGTAAGTGCCTCTTGGCCAAGGTTGCTAGAATGCAAGGTGTATACACCTAATGACTGTTTCCATTGATGTGTGTGTGTGTGTGTGTGTGTGTGTGTGTGTGTGTGTGTTTGCTGTTCGATGCTTAGGAAAGAGGTTTCAAGAAATAGAGCTTCTTCTCCAATCAAGCAATAGTCAGTGTCTCCAGGGAGTGTTTTTTCCAGGCTTCAGGGCCTGAATCCTATCCACTAAACTCAACCAATGTTATTGGGGGAAATTCAGTATGTACGTCAGCAAATTGCGCTCCAAAAGCAGTATTCACGAGCCTGTTCTTCATGCTTCATTGCAGACTGCCCTAGTGAGCATTCCACTATCAAATATCCTCATATAAAAACACCTTATTTAAAGATGTCCTAATTGAGCTTAGTCAGCTGTGGTTTGTAGCTCTTAAACATCTGAGGCAAAAAAAATACTGCTTATGGGCTTCTCATTGGCATCTAGTTGGCCACAGTGAAAATAGAATGTTGGGCCAGATGGGCCTTTGGCCTGATCCTGCACGGCTCCTCTTAGGGTTTTCTGGCAGGCAGAGTGAGAAGTCACTTCTATGTTTTCCCCCAGAGCTAACTTTCCACTTATTCTATGCTCAACATTGCATGTTGAGTGAATGGTGTTGCTGGTATTCTAATGCATGGCTGTTGCCACTCGCTTATATTACTGCTCCTGGCTCATTGCAACGGAGTCACGGGATACACCAAGATACTATTTTAACAGGATTACCTGTTCACTCAAAAGCAAGGCCCAACTCTGTTCAAAAAACCTAACTCCCAGGTATAGTAAATGCACATAGAATTTCATATATCTCAAGCCTTTCTCCCACCTGTTATATATGGGTTTGTTTGTTTGTTACCGAAGATATATATATATTGCTGTACACCACCCTGATATTTTGTGAGATGATGGTATAGAAATATTCTTATAAACAGATAAAAGTAGTTCAAAAAGTAAAAACAAAAAACCTAGCTATTTATGACTGCGTTTTAGTTTAAAAAAAAAACCCCAAAAGCATTTCAGTCAGCAATTTGAAAAATAAAATTCATAACATTCAATTAATGTTCATTAAGGCTTTTAATGCATGTGGGATCATAATTTAATTGTCTTTCCCTCCCATTTTAATTTCATCACCTATTAGAACACAAAATCTCTTGGCAGCTTTGGAAGCGGTGAGAAAAATTACATAGTTTGTGCTTAATTATGACTCGCCTTTTCTTGTAGAGTTAAAACAGGTTTTAATTGAAAGAACTTAATTAAAGGCACGGAGGGCTGGCAATTTGCCCCTCACTTAGTTTTTCCCTGCTGGAGACCTGTCCTTCCAGTGCAAAGGAAGAACTCACCTAGCTGAGTGGCTACAGCAAATCCCACTGAATCTGACAAAAGGCTGTGCAGAGGAAGTCCTGAGCAGCAGCCAGCCCTGCTGTGCACTACCTTGAACTTCTGGGAGGAAGGGTGGGGTAAAACCGTGCTTACATTTTTATAATTAAAACAAGCTATCACCAGATTCTACCTACAGGGCAAATCTGGAGATTTCTCCTCAGATGAAACATCTGAAGAAAACAAAAAATATTTCAGCGCGATTAGTGAAATGTCTCAAGAGGGGTTGACACATCTCTTTTGTCCGCATGCCAACACAGAAATATGCAGCTGCAGATTCAGGTCACCCTTTGGTCTATTGCAGAGAGATCAAGCAAGGAAGCTTGCTCACAACTAAAAATGTTATGTGCAAGAAAGCAAATGTGTGGAGTAAATTCAACTGCATTGTTAAGGTCTAAGTTCCCTGGACAAAACTGGTTGATAAGTCTCAAAGTAGGACCAATTCAGCCAGCTAGCCCTGGGGATTATCTAATTGATTTTTTAATTTTTAATTTTATTGTTATTCATGTTTTTATACTGTATTTTATGCTGCTTTTATAATTAAGTGTTTTAAATTTGTTGTTAGCCGTCCTGAGCCCGGTTTTTGAACCGGGAAGGGCAGGGTACAAATAAAAATTTATTTATTTTATTATTTAAAAGCCAAAGCACACAACAGGCCTTGAATCCACTTACAGTATGAAGAAACCTAAGGACAGAGAGCCTCAGAACAATGCTCGGAAGAGTTGGGGGTTCATGCTTGTAAAATGAGAACCACAAGCTAACACAGAATGATCATTAATTCTTCAAACCAGGATTTATTGGCCTAGCACCACCCACAGGCTCTTCCCACTGACAGGATTTTGGAAATATGTTTGATGTGGTTTTGGAATCCTGTAAGGAAAGGGCTAGTAAATGTTCTTTGCGTTCTGTTCCTGGCAGGCCTCGTCACAGAAGGGGACCCAGCCAGGTGTCTCCCAATTTCAAAGCAAGGAGCACAACTTCTTGTACATACAGTCCGAGGTCATGTTTTCCATCTTTCCAGATGTAGGGCTGCAGGGCGACTGTGCAAATGGGTCTTGATTTAGCAGCAACTCCGCAAAGAACATGGATCCAAGTAGCTTACAATTGGAGACTGAATCTAGTGATGGTAGAGCAGCTGGCCTTCTGTAAAGCAGGGTTGAGTTTAAGCAATTCCAATTAGAGTGATTTATTCCGGTGTATGGAACAAGAATGGGGGGAACTTGGGTGAGGAATACTGTATCCTCTCCCCTCCCATGCAGTCCCATATCCAAATTCCTTGGGTGAGGGGAAAAGAACCCTCTCCCATTCCATGGAATGCCTCCTTGCAGACTGACACTCAAACTCATTTTTCTTCCCACCACAAGTCTGGATGGGGAGGGAACTTCCTTGGATGGGACTGCCAAGTAGGTTTCTTCATATGCTTGTTTGCAGAGAGGTACAGGAAGACGTGGGTGGCGCTGTGGGTTAAACCACAGAGCCTAGGAGTTGCTGATCAGAAGGCCGGCGGTTCGAATCCCTGCAACCGGGTGAGCTCCTGTTGCTTGGTCCCAGCTCCTGCCCACCTAGCAGTTCGAAAGCACCTCAAAGTGCAAGTAGATAAATAGGTACCGCTCCGGTGGGAAGGTAAACGGCATTTCCATGCGCTGCTCTGGTTTGCCAGAAGCAGCTTAGTCATGCTGGCCACATGACCCAGAAGCTGTACGCCGGCTCCCTCGGCCAATAAAGCGAGATGAGCACCGCAACCCCAGAGTCGGCTACGACTGGACCTAATGGTCAGGGGTCCCTTTACCTTTACCTTACAGGAAGACAGCACAGTGAAATAGCTCCTCCACAGCAGTCCGTAAGCATGCCCAAATTATCAGACATCCCCAAACCATATTGACCTCAGAGGACTATTTTGTAAAGATGATCAACAAATAACCTGAGGAAGGAAAGAGAGTTGAGCTCTCTTTTCTTTAGAACAGATATGTAATATTATTTGAAAATTATGAATAATAAAAAATGTGTAGCTTTAAATGGAAATGGGTTTTTTAAAAAAAAATATAGGCAAAACTTTCTTCAGCACCCTTTACAGAGCTAAGGTCATTTTATTACTTTAGGAACATAAAATGCATTTATCTATGATTCTGTTATAGAATAAAATACAATTTATTTAGACGCTGATTGCAAATTTAATTGGCGTTCCTTTTAATTTTGGTTACGAATGGAGCTACCCTAGCTTCACTTAGTTTTTGCCTGTTTAAGAGAAGCAGGCAAAAGAAGAAGCTGAAAACAGAAGAAACCATCAACATTACAGTAAAAAAATAAAGTTATTGTGTATTGCTGCCATCACATCTTATTTGACCAAGGGGACAAAAATGAAGGTACAGTTTAAAGGGAGCATAAAAAAAACCAACCCACACCTACCTACCTTCCTTCCTTCCTTCCTTCCTTCCTTCCTTCCTTCCTTCCTTCCTTCCTCTGATCTTCCTGCAAATTGCTCAGGATTGCACATGGTTACCTTTTATCCTCACAACAACACTGTGAGGCAGGTTAGGTGAGAACATGTGATCAGCCAGTGACAGGATTTGAACCCAGTTGGGACCATCCTGTGTTTGGGCTCCCCTTCCTTGGTGGATGACCCTGGCTATTTGAAAGGGGAACTGCCCTCAGAGCAGATCCCAGAAACTCCTTACCTACTGGAAATGCTTTTGCAAGAAGAGCTATGCAGCCAGTAATCCTCTGGCCTGAGAACAATGCACTGGTCTCCTTGGATCTGGAGGAGTCCATTTCAGAAGCCCCAGTGCAACTGAAGTCTCACCTTCTCTGTCAGACGTCAGTCTGCTGAAGAAGGCTGGGGCCCTTTAAATTAAGAGGAACCTCTCACGAAGGCACAGGTAGCTACTGAGACACGGTCCCTATATAAGGCTCATTCCAAGTGTAAGAGGCTGCTGAAGAGACATGTCTCCACCAAGCAGTCAGCGTGAGCCCTGCCTGGAGCTGTCCAGGGTACAGGGACCTCTGCTGAGGTCTCCCTGGCTGCAATCTTCTAGCCATTGATGCCACACACTGGGAGATATGGAAAACAGGAAGACAGTAGAAATCAGAGCAATGGTGAGACTATAATAATCCACAGTAGTTTTGATTAAGCGAGGAGGAGGAGAAACATTCATATTTTGCAGCTCAACCAATGAAGTAATGAACAACTGAAAGCTAAGCTAGACAACTTCAAGGGTTTTGCTCTGCCTCATCTTAAGCTGGCACACATGTGACACTGCTAAATGATTATGCCACATGACTGAAAGGCCCTGGAACATATCCAGCGTAGCTGAGATCAGATAAGAGAGTCACAGTGGCCCAATAGACAGAGAAGGGGTTTTGCATGCAGACAATCCACTTTCAAACCTCATGATGGGGTCAGCCAAAGATTTTGCATCTATAAAACCTTTGCTCTTGCAGCTCCCAGCAACTGGTACTCAGAGCTATATGAGCTCTGCCTGTGGAGGCAGAACGGAGCCATTGTGGCTGATAGCCATCAATAACCTTAGCCTTCATGGATTTGTCCAATCCTCTTTTAAACTCTTTAAGGCTGGTGGCCATCGTGGCATCAAATCCCATATTCCAGATGTGTTTTGTGAAGAAATAGCTGAACCTTCCAACGTTCACCTTCCTTGGATGCATGTGAGTTTTCCCACACCGTGCATATTCTTACATGCCTTTATCAGCCCCCAGTCCTTTACTTGCCTCCCTCCGCCCCCTTGTAACGAAAAAGCGCCTAATAGTGTAAGCTCAGCTCCTGAGAGCTCCAGCCCCTTGATCGTTTTGGCTGCCCTTTTCTGAACCTTGTCCAGCTTTGCAATAGCCTGCTTGATCTTTAAGCAATAATGGCTTATTTTTAGGTGGGTGACCCTCGCCCTCAGCTATCAACATTGCTCGATAGTCCAGCACGCGCCAGCAAGACGCGTATGCAGGATTAATTCTTTTTTTTAAAAAAAAGACCTCACTTCGCATCAGCCACAAATGTGTGCCAGTCACTCACGCAGCCCTTTGTGCATCCATCAGCTTTTATTAATGCTCCTGTCTGTTGTTGACAGTTGTCCAAGATTCTTTGCTTGAAGCTATAATGATTTACAATCAGCTGCACACAAACATGGAAAAGTTCCAGACTTCAACATCCATAGGATGCCTGCACGACTCCATCCCCCACCTGTGTATTATATGAATCCATCACCGGGGCAGAGTGTAACAGTATCCCTTCGCACAGCCAAGTTATAATCTAGGCTAAGCCCTCTTTAAATAGATTCCCTTACTGTATACAGTGGTACCTCGGGTTACAAACACCTCGGGTTACAAACACTTCAGGTTACAAACTCCGCTAACCCAGAAGTAGTACCTTGGGTTACAAACTTTGCCCCAAGATGAGAATGGAAATCATTTGCTGAGGGTGCAGCAGCAACGGGAGGCCCCATTAGCGAAAGCACGCCTCAGCTTAAGAACAGTTTCGGGTTAAGTACGGACCTTCAGAACAAATTAAGTTCGTAACCAGAGGTACCATTGTATAGCAATGGCTACAACTTTCCTCCCCATTCACACACACCCACACCCCAAAAAACACCACAATCATAGGTGCCTTGCTGCATACAACAACACTCAATCTCTTTACAAGAAAAAAATTGTACTTCACTGCCCCAAGGGAAAATCAACTATTGTGATATGCCATGCTGATCATGTTCATGCCTAAAGATGGGGTTCTTCTTCTTTGGCGATCGCTCGTACCCGAGTAAAATTGTCTTCCATGAACACAGTCTTAACAGTGAGTCCATAAGTGGCTGTGGAGGCCAATTCTGGGTCCACACATCCTTCCACAGTGGGGACATTGGTTTCTGGGCAGCAGTTGATCATGGCGTGGATTTGCCAAGCGTGCCTTCCTATTAGCACGTTTCTCCCTTTCGTCCTGAGTTTGAGCGTCTTCAAAGCCCATGACACCTTTGGTAAAGGCTGTTTGCCAACTGGAGCTCTCACAGGCCAGTGTTTCCCAGTTGCCAGTGTTTATACTACATGTTTTTAGATTTGCCTTGAGAGAGTCTTTAAACCTCTTTTGTTGACCACCAGCATTAAGCTTTCCATTTTTAAGTTCAGAATAAAGTAGTTGCTTTGGAAGACGATAATCAGGTGTCTGAACAACAAAGTTTCAACAAAGTTTGCTTCGACGCTCATGATCTTTGCTTCTTCTGGTACACTGGCATTGGTTCACCTGTCTTCCCAAGTGACATGTAAAATTTTTTGGAGACACCGTTGATGGAATCTTTCGAGGAGTTGGAGATGGTGGTCCATGTTTCACAAGCATGCAGTAAGGTAGGGATGGGCACCTGTAATGGGGCATGTGGTTTTACAATATGCCCTAAGAGTGTGTACTACCAGAAGCGGCATCGCTTCCCAAACTTGGGACTCCAGCTGCTGATGGGACTACTACTCCCACCTTTCCTAGCTAGCAGGACCAGTAGTCCAGGACCTTCTGCACACGGAACAGATGCTTTACCAGTGAGATATGGACCTTCCCCAATGAGTTATGGTTCAGCCTAGAGGACGGCACGGTGGCTTTGCATACTCACCAGGGTGACAATGGCACATTCAGCAGTCAGCTGAGCGGCGCTGAACAGTGTCCGCACAAAGCGGTAAATCTGCTTCTGCTCTGGGTCATGTTTGTCATAATCTGGCGGCACTTCGGATTTCTGCAGGAACAGCATTATTTAAAAGGTGAGCAAACTACAATCCATGGCTTTGAAGCAATTAACAGGGGTGGGTAGAATGCACCTCAAGAAGAAACAAATGAAAGAATGAGGCAGATGATCTTTACCGTAAGGGGGTGGAGGTTTTCATCAAAAATATCTAGGAGCATCCTTCCATCTGTATCCCTGGAAAGAGAGAACAGGGGGAAAAAGAAAAATACAAAATTGTTATGACATGGAGGGCGAAAGGGGAGGAAGTGGGAAACTATTATTATGGCAAAATGAAAGAACTCTATACACTGGGAATCACTTCTCTCTCTGCTCCAGTAATGTATATGAAAGAGCCACATGGCTGTGGACAATAATAAAGTTTCATCTCATGCAAATATTGCCCTACCATGTTAATTAATCAATTGCTTAATTTCCAGAATAGCTGGAATAACATCCAGATGTTATTGGACTACAACTTCCATCAGCCCCAAGCAGCAGGGCCAATGGTCAAAGATGATGGGAGCAGGAGTTCAACAACAATGGGAGGGCACCAAGTTGGGGAAGGCTGCTCTACAGAAACAACTACAAGCATTACAGAAACTTGTGCTTATAATTTTGGTTGCGGAAGCACAAATGTAAATATTGTTGACAGAGGGTTGTTTTACTATTCCCAACTGGTGGCCCGTGGACCCCAGGAGGGACCTGAGCAACCCACCCAGGGGGTCTGTGGCACCATTCACATAACAAAAACTACCATAAAGATATCAACATTTTCAAAAGCAGGGGGTCAATGGTTTAGGTTTTGAAAAAGAGGGGGTCCACCATACTTAGCTAACTGGGAGCCACTGCTTTGGACAATTAAAAAAAAACCACACACCTCAAACTGTTAACATAATGTGAAAGTCTTTCCCACTTATGTTATGTTTTAAGTTCTTGTGAAACTTCACACAATGCATAATAGATGTGTAGAATTCACTGTCATTACATGCAGGGGTGACCAACACTTTAGATGGATTTTAAAAAGAATCAGTCAAATTCACAGAGGATCAGGCTACGAATCATGATGGCTAATGGCTATATTTACTGTGATGTACTCTGCACGAGCTTTAATTGGATTTGTTCACAGACATCTCACAGACCGCCTGAACGAAGCTGATGGTCCACCAGTGGCCCATGGACTACAGTTTGGGAAATCCTATTCTACAGGTTGTGGAGGGAGAATCTGTGCTGAAATACAGAGAAGAAGTGGAATTGCTCCAGTCTTAAGTCACTGATTGTTCCGCAATAGAACTGTTGCAAAAGGCCTCTCTTAGTGAATGGGATTTGTTAGGTTGGTTTTTACATATATCCATGTTTTCAGCTTTTATTTTGATTTAGCTTTACATTAGTTTTAATTTTTGTATTATATTGTAAGTCATTTTAAGATTCCATTTCATTAAAAAGTGACTGAGTAATAATGATGATGATGATGATGATGATGATGATAATTAATAATAATAATAAATATACTATTTCCAGGATCAGAGGCAGTTTGTTATGGAAAACCTGTTGCTATGGAACAATGGGAGAGGGCTACTGTCTTCCTGCCCTGTTTGAGGGCTTCCCATGGGCATTAGCTGGCTGCCTGTAGGGTCAAAGAGGATGCTGGACTTGATAGGACCTTTGCTCTGAGCCAGCTGAGAGCAAAGCACAATATCCCCAAGAACCAGCAGAGGGCGCATGGAGAACGTGCTGTGTACTGATAACCACAATAAGATTCCCACAGCAATTTCCAGTTGAAAAAAAATACTGTTTTTACCAGTATGTTTCTGAGCACAATTCAAAGTGTTGGTGCTGATATTTAAAGTCCTAAACAGCCTTGGTCCTGTAAACCCGAAGGAGTGTCTCCACCCCCATCGTCCAGCCCGGAAACTGAGGTCCAGCTCCGAGGGCCTTCTGGCAGTTTCCTCACTGTGAGATTACAGGGAACCAGGCAGAGGGGCTTCTTAGTAGTGGCGCCCTCCCGTAAAATGTCAAGGAAACAAACAACTATCTGACTTTTATAAGACATCTTATAGGCAGCCCTGTTTAGGGAAATTTTAAATGTTTTAAGTTGTACAGTAGTACCTCAGGTTAAGCACTTAATTCGTTCTGGAGGTCCGTTCTTAACCTGAAACTGTTCTTAACCTGAAGCACCACTTTAGCTAATGGGGCCTCCCGCTGCCGTTGCGCCACCGGAGCACGATTTCTGTTCTCATCCTGAAGGAAAGTTCTTAACTTGAAGCACTATTTCTGGGTTAGCGGAGTCTGTAACCTGAAGCGTATGTACAGTGGTGCCCCGCAAGACGAATGCCTCGCAAGACGGAAAACTCGCTAGACGAAAGAGTTTTCTGTTTTGGAGGTGCTTCGCAAAACAAATTCCTATGGGCTTGCTTCGCAAGACGACAATGTCTTGCGAGTTCCTGCTGGGTTTTTTTCCTCCCCCCCTTTTTTCTAAGCCGCTAAGCCGCTTATCAGCTGATCCGATCAGCAGATAAGCCGCTAAAAGCCGCTAAAAGCCGCTAAAAGCCTCTAATAGCGCTAATAGCGCTAATCCGCTAATCCGTCAATGGGCTTGCTTCGCAAGACGAAAAAACCGCTAGACGAAGAGAATCACAGAACGGATTCTTTTCGTCTTGCGAGGCACCACTGTAACCTGAAGCGTATGTAACCCAAGGTACCACTTTATTCTGTTTTTAGTGTTCTGTTGGGAGCCACTCAGAGTGGCTGGGGAAGCCCAGCCAGATGGGCGGGGTATAAATAATAAATTATTATAAATTATTATTACTGGTTAGGTTGTTAAAAGACAAAACCACCACCACCAGCAGCAGCTGCTGCTCTTATCCGCCCCCAAGCTTATGCCTAGCTCATCTCCAGAGTTCTGAAAACTATTTTTAGAGCACGCCTAAGTTTGTGATAATCAGTATAGGAAGAGGGGGAAATTAGAGCAAGGGGAGAGAGAAATGGCAAAGGGAGCATAATCCCCAAACCTGACTTTGAGCCATCAACCCTAGTTAAGGGCCAACTAATATTATGTCTGCAGAAACACCAAGAAATAAAAAGGGAATCTTTGGCAAGACTTCCAGTTTCTAGGAGATGGGATTTTAGTGGCTTTGCTGCCCCGCTACTTCAGGATGTGAGTATATTCTCCTTCCACCCTACACCTGCCCTGCATTCCTGCTCTCTGTCTAAGGAACTTGCTAAGCTGGTCTAAATTCTAAGGAAACTTAAAAGCCACCATCAGAGTTACGCAAGCTCAGCGGACAATGAACATTTGATGGAAGAAAGTTGAGACCTGGCCTTATTTTAAGAGCCGCATCCAATAGTGTTGTTACAGTGTTTGGAATCCCAGAGCCATATGGGAATGGCCAATTTACACGTTTTTTATTCTGTCATTGCTCTTCCAGGTGATAATCAAGTAGGGAAGGATTCATATCACGGTTGCAGAGCAAAAGCTTCCAATAGTGTTGTTTTTGTTGTTGTCATCTGTAATGGGTATGAGTTACTCGTGCGTAAACTGGTGCCTTTCTCGGTTAATTTGCCTTGTTAAACCTTTCTGACTGCACAGCCCCTTCTCATCGTGGCTGCCTCAGTCACTGGCAGAATCCGTCAGTGGGCGTTTCTTGAACCTCTTCCAACATAAAAGTTGTTTGACACCCAGTCTCCTCCTCCTCTCACTGCGCGGGAGTCTTCTGCGCAGGGAAGGCGTGGCGTAGGACCTGGGCTCTCCTCACTGATGTCCAGTGAAGAGTCCTGGAGCCCTCTCTCCACTTCCCCCGTCTGCCTCCCTTTATCCCTGGTGTTGCGCTGATTGGCTTCCCCCTCTACTGAGCTGTTTCTCCCCCTGCTGCTGGGTCCTTCGCCAGCATCATCTGGGAGCCTCCCCTTCGCCTCTCGGTCCAATGTCAGTTCCCTGACATTATCTTAAAAACATAAGGCGAGCTTGTTGGATCAGGACAATGGTCCATCTAGTACGGGACATGCCTGGGTTTTGCGATCTTTGAGGGAAACCCTTCTCTGAGTTCAATCACCCTTACAGGCAGGCTTGATGGGGATGTGAGAGAGGGTCTTTTCGGTGGCTGCTCCCAGGCTTTGGAACTCCCTCCCTAGAGAAGCTAGACTAGCTCCCTCCTTGCTGTCATTCCACTGGCTGGTGAAGACGGCTTTATTCAGACAGGCTTTTGGGAACTCACTGCTTTTAATAAAATGGCTGGTGTCATGCCATCATTGCAATTATTGGTATGGTTTTAATAGATGTTATAAATGCATATATGTTTTAATCCTATTAATGTTTCATTTTTTAAAAATTGATTTTCTCTTATGTTTTTAGCAGTTCTTATTTGTGTATGGGCAATCTATCCGGAAGATAAAATCGTTTTTCGAGGAGTTAATGATCTGACTCGGTTGCCCTCTTCCTGCCCTCTGTTCCTTCTCCCTCTCCTTGTCTCTTAAGTTCTTTGATGGCATGAGAGCAGTCTTTAGTGTCCTAATCTGTTGGAAGTAAGTGATAGGGCTAGGTACCTTCTTTGATGCTGGACATTGTTTGGAGAAAGTGAGGCATTGGGAGAGGGTGGATAATGAATAATCTGCATGTAGCCAGTCGGGCAAACCACACAGGTCAGCTATCTATAAATCGGATGCTTGTGGGAAGAGTTTTAGAGAGAAGCTTGTGCACGGACTGACAGTTGTGGGGCTGTGCAACCTGAGGCTACCTGGGGAGTCACTTCGCCGCTTCTTGAGGGCTTCCAAGTGGCAGATTGAGGTGCTTGCTTGGTATGTATATATTGCTTGCGGTTTAGAATAAAATCTTTAATCTTGTCACTAACTTGTGTTTTGTATTACTTCTGATACCCGTTTTAAAAGAACCACCTTGCATTTGGCAAGAGAATTTGTAAGCTACCTCGAGTCCCATTAGGGGGAAAAGGCAGGGTATAAATAAAGATAACCCTGTTCTCACAGTGGCTGACCAGATATCTGTGGGACAAGCTGGACATGAGTGCAACACTCTGCCTACCTGTGATTACCATCAAGTGGTATTCAGAGGCCTAATGCCATTGTAGAGCATAGCCATTGTGGCAGGCCGCCACTGATTACCTTGCCTTCCGTAAATTTGCCTAATCCTCTTTATTATTTATTTAGATTTCTTGCCTGCCCTTTACCACAAGGTGCCAAGGCGAACTACAGCCATTTCAAAATACAATATTTAAAACAGTTTAAAACAAATTATAGTCAATTTGATGGGCCCTAGAAATATATATATCTCAAGTTTCAAAGGCCAGGGTAGAGGGTTCCAGGTGCAATCTCTGGTGTCTGCTGACAGGGCTAAGAAAGACCCCTGTCTGAAGCCCTGGAGAACTGTTGTTGCCGCTGAGGTAACATATGAAGTGGTCCTACACCAGGTATTATTGCTTGCACACATTAACTATAGGCAATTAAACAGAGGGCAAGAGGAAACTAATGAATGGCGGGGCAGGGCAATAATTGGGTCTCCCAACATAAACGTACCTGTTTCTGATGTGGTAATATATTGCAAGAGCTACACTGTAAAAGAAAACAGAGTGAAAATACAGAGTTAGTGATCTGGGATACAAATTTAATGTTTTCTACAAAGTCACATTACTAAGCTTTGACAACCATTTTTAACCTTCCGAGAAGGCTCAGACAACCTGTAGGAACCGTTTCTTGCCAAGGGAGAGAGCAGGGATCAATAAACAAAGTGGTGGATGTTAACCTGTAGCACGCAGGGCTAGCTCCCATCAATCTGCGCAGCACTAAATAAAGTGCTTCTTCAGATCTTTGAGAGAAGCGCATTTTAAAAGAAATTGATTCAAAAGAGGAGAGGGAATTGAAACCGCCAGCGGTGGCAGAGGTCTTCCGTGTGCCGAGAGCAGCATCAGGCGGGTGCGGGGCAGGTCAACCTGCCTTGCAAGTAGTTCAAGTGGTAGCTTGGGAATGCAATACTTTTAGGGGCATCAGTGAAACTAGCACACCAGCAAATCTAGTGCAATTGGAGCGGTGCATCCCAATATCCTTTGCAGCACCACAAGCAAAGTGTAGATACTTCGACTTGCAAAATATTTTGGACAGGCCATGGAGTTGCAATGGGGAGGAACAAAAGTGGAACGGGAAAAGGGGACAAATTGCAGAAACTGACAGGGATCCAGCACAGAAACTTACAGAGAGGTCAGATGCAATTGCAGCAAGGAGGACAATTTCTGAACTGAGTGAAGGAGGGAGAGAGAGAACAGAAAGACAAACCAGCAATAGGGGGTATACTTGGTATAAGGATATCAGTTTGGGGAGAAGAGTTTTATCAATTGACTATGGAAAAGGAATAATAGCAGGTAATCTAGAGGAGGAAGCAGTAAGAACTATTGCTCTAACTGTTCAGAGGAGATGAACAGAAAACCTAAAAGGAAGCAGAAACACAGAGAAGATATTTTATAGTATCTACTTCTTGAACAACAATCTACTTCTATTATAAACAATTTACTGTTTGCTAGTCTTATCTGGGCTTGCAACTTCCCACTGTGTCCTTTATAGACACGTGTGTGTGTGTGTGTGTGTGTGTGTGTAGCTAGATTTTCTCCTCAAAAGGACTTTTACAAGAAAACCACTATTTTTCCAATGCATCATGAGTTAACACAGACAGCACGGTCCAATTATACTATGATTTGCCTTTTATGGGGTTTCAAAAGCTTTTGGGAGCAAATTGGGGAGGAGAGGAAAGATAGGACACAAAGGGGTTATTTATGCCTCTTCTAGAAGTTTGCACAATTTTTTACAAACAAATATGCTAGCATTTCGGTGTCATGGTAATTGCAAAGCTCAACCACAACTTTTGAATATAAACACCAATGATGTTAATGGGTCAAAGGTTTATGGTGTGTTTGCATCCACATGTACATATTGAAAGTCTGAGCAGATAACTAAAAACCTGACTGCAGCAGCAAAATCAACGGTTTCCTTGTGGAAAAACAAATGTTTGTGTTCATTGATGGCACAGTTCTTTCACTATAGCAGTTTCACAAGTGTACAATTTGGGTACAGCATACTTGAGCTATACACTCATACAGTTATTCACATGGAAAGTTCAATGTGTGCACAATCTTGTGTTGCTGTATACACAATAGCTGAACTGTACAAAACCACTCTTTCACACAAACACCTGCACGTGTGTAGAGATAGCTTGTACCTGTGTTCAGTTTAATGTGTAAAACAACAAAACGTAGAAGACTTCTGAAGCCAAATGTTGACTTCAAGAGTTCAGACCACATCTGAACAAGCCAGCAAGCATGTGGTTTATTACTGGAGTGCTTCATTCAAAGCAAACCCAGCTGTTTCGGACTACAACTCCCATCAGTTCCAGCCTGCATGGCCAAATGGGCAAGGATGATGGGAGATATACTGCAAAAACATCTGGAGAGCACGCACCAGGTTGGGAAAGGCTGGATTAGGTCCTCCCTCCTCTTTTGGAGTGCCTTTGTTATAGAAGCAATTATGCAGAAATAAGTAAACAAAAACAAAAACATGCCACCATACCCACCTTTTAATTGTATACTTGAGGTTCGGCTGAGTGACTGTGCTGTCATCCAGGAAAATAGTGGAACAGGAACTGTATTTCCTTCTCAGTTGACCAGGAGCATGCTAGAAGGCAAACATACAAGAATAGTGGCAGTCATAGGCGCCGACTCCATGGGGCTTGAGGGGGCCCGAGCCCCCTCAAAAATTCGTTTGGGGGGGCTCTGCCCCCCCAATAATCTCCGGCGCCCCTCCAGCAGAGCGCCATCACCGCCCCTCCCCCAGCCCAAAATGCACAGGGTCGGGCTGCATGCCTCCTGCCCTCCCTCCCGAGCAAAAGCTCCACCCAATTTCCTTCGGAGCTGATTAATAGGCGCAGCATGCTCTCCCCTATTCGCTCACGAGGAGGCGGCGCCACTTTATTTGCATATTCATGAGCTTATTTATTATTCATGAGCTTTCCCGGGCCCCCCCAATATTTTTTATAAGTCCGCGTCCCTGGTGGCAATGACGTTGGACCAAAGGCATTCCTTAGACAGCACAACACTGAGTAAACAGTTCCTCTCTGTCTCTTGCACACACACGTAGGCACACTCAAGTCAACAGGGGTCTGGGAATTCTATTTTTCAGGGCTTGGGTACCTCATGAATCACACAGAAATGAGACTTTGCTAGTGGCTCAATAAAGTGAATGAGGATAATTTGATTCAAACACACACACAAATGTTTGCATGGGTTCGTAAGTAGAACGCAACCACCACACTTTCATTTCAAAATACAATGACTAAAGGACTGAGGACATTGGTTTGCTTATTATTTATTTCTTTAAAGGCATTTCTAAACCCCTTAGTATTTTTAATTTTTTTAAGCCGTGTACAATAACAACAACAACAACAACAAAGCAACAAACAATATTATTAGAACAAAAACAGTAGTATAAAAGCATATAAACACAAATAAAAGGAGGAATGCAGGGAATTCATGTAAATTATTTTTAAGGGTCTGGTTTTATGGGTCAGGAAAAGCCTGGGCAAAAAGAGGGGTCTTTACAACATGACTGAAGCAACTAATAGTTGACATTTCAAGTGTGTGAGATAAAAAGCCATTCTATATTACAGGGGAAACAGCAGAATGTACTTGCATTTTATTCACCACCCTATGATATTCTTCAGGCTGCAGTATCAGGAGTAGAACTTTCAAAATGATCTAAGTGGTCTATACAGGATCAGATTATATTTCAAGTAACTTGGTCCAGAGTTGTTCAGGGATTTATATGTTAACAACAAAACTGTGAACCTGACCCAGCAGCTCATCAGCAGTAGCTGATCACACAGATGCTCCACACAGCAAACCCAGCTGCTGTCCCTCTCCTGAAGAAAGTCCTCCATCAGAGCAATCAAGACCGATTTTGTCCCAAAACCAGGCCTGAGCCCATACTGAAGTGAATCAGCATACCGTATATACTCGAGTATAAGCCAACCCGAATATAAGCCAAGGCACCTAATTTTAGCACAAAAATTGGGAAAACTTATTGACTCGAGTATAAGCCGGTTCACCACACCACAAACCTGGTGGTGGTGGCAGCGGAGGAGGAAGAACAAGCAGCCCAAAAGGGCTGCTTTCAGGCTGCTCGTTCCTCTGGAGCAGCCTGAAAGGACCCTCACTCAAGTATAAGCCGAGGGGGGCTTTTTCAGCATAAAAAATGGGCCGCAAAAGTCGACTTATACTCAAGTATATACGGTAATCAGTTTCCTTCGTGAGTTTCTGCAGCTGGACTGCTACCACCTGCGGAAGCACCTTACCCAAAAAAGGAGCATTTGTTACTGTGGCAACACACACACACACACACACACACCACTCCTGGACCCACCTATCCAACTCAGCTAGCTTAAATAAAGTCATGATGCACAGGGGTCAAGGGAGCATGTTATACAAGCATTTGGTCTACCATTAAACTGATCCCCCAAGACCAGGCAAGAAGTTGTGAATCTGTTATAATGGGAGCATTCAACTCAACAAGACGACAAGTTATTTTATTGCCTAAGTTCCAATACAGTGGTACCTCCGGTTACGAACTTAATTCATTCCAGATGTCCGTTATTAAGCCAAAATCACTTGTAACATGAGGCGTGCTTTTGCTAATGGCACCTCCCGCTGCTGCCACGCTGCTAGCATGCGACTTCCGCTCACATCCCAGGTCAAAGTTCACAACCGGGAGCATCTACTTTTGGGTTAGCAGAGCTCGAAACCCGAAGCATTCGCAAGGAGGACGGTAAGTCCACTCACCACATGGAATAGCTCTGCTGGCCAACTACTCAAGGATGTGGTGGAAACACCAAATTAGCCTTCTTTGCCCCTTTCACCACCACACAATAGGTATGACTATGCAATCTACCACATGCCCAGTCAACTTCAGGCATCTCTGTACTCAGTCAACACTTCTCCATGAGACAAAAGAAAGGAAGATTAGAAACCAACAACAACAAAAGGGGTTTATCCAGCAAAGGGATTTTTCTTGAAGGAGGTCATCTTGGTTTACCCCATCTTCAGAAGTAAACAAATGTGTGTCTTTCAACGGAGACTTTGAAACAATTTCTTAATTTGGTTTTCTTTGGTCTTCAAACTGAAAAGCAGATAAGAGACCAATGCCCAGCCTACATAGCTAACAATGGATGCTATATATATTCACAGCCCCATCTATGCCATGTGTAATGGGTACACTACGAAGGTGTCCTCATCCCTGTTCTCACTAATCCACTCCCACTCCCAATAAATGACCATGAGAAGTAAGGGGTATCCTGCTGCTATTTCAGCATAACCTTTATTCCAGGACCAATAATAAGATGGGTAATATCCAGAACAGGGTAAAGGGTGGATTAATAGTAAGAATGCACCCATAAAGTTTACCTATTCCAGTCCACACGGGGCTGCATTATCAAGACCCAAACAGTCTACTGGATGCTACAGCCAATAAATGTGCAAGTGGTGAACCAGGCTTAATTGTAGAGCTATTCATGATCGTTGGGGCTGATGGGAGTTGTAGTCCAAAATATTTGGAGAGCACCAGGCTGACAAAGGCTTTGTGCTAAGCAATCAGAGGATGGTGTGTAAATATTGTAGAAATACCTATTATCTGTGATGAAAGAAGGAAATGATTTAGGTGCCTCGCAACTTCTGTCCCACCACCTGCTACTTTACATATCTAAGCCTCTGAACACATATTAGAACCAACAGACTGACCCTTAAGAGAAGAAAAAACAGATCAAGCTGGCAAACAGCTGAATTCAAATCTCACCGAAAGCTCTACATTAAAAAAAAAAAATTCCAACACATTTATACAGAACAGATGAAGCTGAATCATATCATGTTGGACTACTGTCCACCTCAAGCCCAATATTGTCCATACTGCCTGGTAGCAGCTCTCTCTTAAGACTACTGCTGCAGATTGAACAAGGGACACTGTGATGTGAACCTGGGAACCTTGCAAAGCATGCACTTTATTACTGAGGTATAGCTACTCCACTCATCTGGATCATCATTAGTAAAAAGCAGCATTTTTATATTGAGTTACCGTCTTGCATAGCCGATGCTACAAATTTTATGGAATTTTATGGAGCCCTATACTGGGAAAGGTGTTCCATCTACCTTGGTCATGGATAGTGGTGGCTTCTGGGTCCCAACCCTCCCTGGAATTTTGTGCCCTCCCTATACAGTTTGAGACCCACTGGTTTTAAGATAAGCAGCACTGGGACCCGCAGAAACTATTTCAATTGAGCATGAACTCTATGACACTGCTATCTTCAATGCTACCACAATAGTATTTATTTCTGACACTTCTGTACGATGCCAACAAACATCAGCACCTCTCAGTTGTCCTTTCCACATTGCCTTTTTAAAAAGCACACTGTCTGTATTAGGAAGAGTGAGAGAAAGCACTGCTCTGGAATTACAGTACAGGGGGGCCAACTTGCACTGTTCAGAGATGCACCATGCACTTACGGAGGAAACACATAAAATACAAAAGCACAAACCAAGAACTCTAAACAAAAGTTTGTCAGAAAGTGTGGACACCAAGTCCACTGCTACTATCCAAAACTATTAAGGGGCTTTACAGATAATTGCTTTCCTAGATCTCCTGGGCTTCTACTCTCCTCTTCCACTATTTCCTTCTTTATTTCCATCTTCCCATAGAAGTAAGAAATGTAGAGTTGGAAGGGATCCTGAGGATCATCTAGTCCAACCCCACATCTAGACTACAAACAACCTTCATCCAGGAAACTGGTGAAGATTTCTTGGAGTGCTGTTCATTATGAACCAAGGCAACTCCGAAAACCTTCATCAGATTCTGGGAAATTTGCTGTGAGGGTTTTTTTTTTAAGTCTCTGGGAACATTGCTTCCACGCTTAGAGACTTTGATAAGCTGGTAACAATCGGATAAGCTTATAGACTTATGAGACTCTGGTAAGCTGAAGAAAGGGTGTTGGCTACTTAAATACAATCATCATCACCATCTCCCCTGTGCTCCTTCAAGATACCTTTTTGTAAAAATAAATAAAAACCGAAATGAAGCCAGGACTACTAGCACAAGAGGAAGTGGCAGCCTTGGCTCTGGTTCAGCTCATGTCTGCTGGGTGGGTACCTATTGCAAACGACTGCAGTCTAAAAACATGCATAATGAACCTGCAATAACCAGACTCAGGCCAAATGTCATTAGGTGGCACCCTTGTGGGCAAATATAATGACAGTTGACTGGTATATGTTGGTAGAGTGCCGCTACCACACACACCCCTCCTCTTCCTCCTCCTTTTGAGCTGTGGCTAGTCTTACGGTGCCCTTACTGTGCCTCCAAAGAAAATATATAGGAGGGGGAGAGGCTCCGTGCCTTCATGCAGAAGGCCCACAGCATGAAAAGGAGGTCACCAGAGGGTCCCATGTCAAGCCCTCCCCCCCTCACAACCCCCCCAGTGCAGCTGGCCCTGATCTGACTGCAAGAAAATACTGGTAGAAGTTGTTTCTACATTATTTCAGAAGGAAAGAAGAGCCCCACTGGTTCTGACCAAAGGTCCATCCACTCTGGACCTCATGTCTCAGAAGTCTGGCAATTGCCTTCTTCCCATCTCGTTACCATCAGGAGAATGTAACAAATGGACTGCTGGGCATTGCGTCCCAGATTTGGAAAGGATGCAGTACAGATCCCAGGACGTGGGAGAGTCCATGGCTCTGGGTTAGTGTTATAGGAATTCTAAGGTCTCAGATATAGAATAAATGTTGGTAATTGCACAAGGTAAAACACACATACATAAGTATATAAACCACATGTCTAAAATAGTACAGGAGAGCAATCCAAAAGCCACCCTGGCTCTTCTAAAGACTCTAGATATTTCCTCTGCCTCCTTAATGCCCCTTGCCTGAGAACATGGGGAAGTTCCTGAAGAGATTCCTCTCCTGTATCTATGATCCTCCTTTGTATTAATTTTCATTGTTTGCCCAGATGCTCTGCACAAAGGATGTCTGACAGGCATTCTGATTGACTTATCAAATGCTCATGTTTTGTGTAAACTGTGTCTGGAACTATGTGAAACTTGCTAAATCCTCAGGGATATCACACCTTGGCCTGCCTGAGCCACAGAAACCCCACCTTGTGTGTGATGTCATTTCTGACTGTTTGTGGAGGGAATGTCCCTTCTTCTCCACTCCAAAATGCAAACCCTTAAGAGATGCTTCTTCTTGGTTCTGGGTCTCTCTTGCAACAGAAAAATGAAATATCTGCATTGCTTTCTCTGCATCCTGCCTCCATTCATTCATCTCTGACCGATCATGGACTTAGGGGACTCAGTCCCTTGGGGAGTTGGGCAGCAAAAGCCAACCACCCCTATTTTTCTATAACAGTTGAAATGCAGTTCCTGTGCTGCCAAGGTAGGAGTGAAGCCGGAACTTGTGTTGGCAGAGTCAAGCAAACTTACAAGCCAGGAAGGAAACTTCCCCTTTCCTATCAGCAATGACAGAGCCATCTAAAGCCACAAAAGGAAATGTGGGTCTCAAATCAGCAGCCTTACCAGCCAGACTCAAGCAGCTTCCCTTCTGGGGGCACCAAAGCAGCATGCCTGCTGAAGGATTTGAGGGCTGAACTGGGACCCAGGGTCACTGCTAGGCAGTATCAGATGCCCCAACAGATGATCTAGTAGAGCAATGCAGCTTTTCCTGGTCCTAAGAAGTGTCAGCCTTGAGGACCGATTGCTCTTCAGCTACATCAACTTATCCCCGGGTAAAAACATCCTGGCAACCTAAGTTCCCACTTTCCAGCCTTCCAAATACTCTGCCTCTGGAACCTGCCTCTAACTACACTGCTACCGGCCTACCCTGGGCCCAGTAAGTAGCATCTGAACTGAACAGGGCCTGAAAATCACAAGCTGTGGTTGTGGAAAGCATTGTAAGACAGCAGTCAGAGAAAATGGAACCAGTGGTTTGTGTTTTGAGGATCAAGTTGCATTTGCTGAGAAAAAAGGCACAGCCTGGAAAACAAGAGTGACCTCCCCCAACACCTGCTTTCAAGTGGCCTTTAAATTACAAAAGAAAACCACAAAGGAAACGACCAGGAACCAAAGTTCTGACATTATTGCTAGGGGCATTTTGTTGTTTTGTCTTTGCCACCACACATTTGGAACTCTGGAGATATATTGCTGCTGCTATTTGGCACACAAGTTCACCACTGTGCATCATTTTTGAACTTTCAAAACCCCACTGTTTAGCTCTGTTGTAGCAGCTATTCTACTTTATTTTATTTTTTTGTGGGGGAAATGTCTGAACAGCTTTAATCTTCAGCAGAATGCCTCTTATCAAAATCAGAACAGTCTGCAGCCTGAGAGTCACTGATAAAAAGATTTTTAAAATGGACAGGCTCAGAAGCACTTGTAGTTCACTTTGCTGTTTTATCAATTCCTTTATGGCTCACAATTTTTATTCTAATGTTAACAGAATCTGGGGTATTTTAAGTTGTGTGCAGGGGTGGGAGGGAAAAGCCTTGATATCTCTACCCAAAGTACTGAAAGCCGAATAACAGATGACACAGTATCAAAAACCAGGTGGGTTGAAAAAAAGGGGTATGAAAAGGTTTGGAGAGACAAAACCAACAGCAGTTGAGATCAGAGTACTTCAGACTTTAAGCATCATGTAAAAAAGCACCACAAGGCAAGGAGTCATTTTCAAGTATGATATGCTTTATTCAGTGAGGCAACACAGTCCAAAACTGGCTCTGATCCATACAAATCTTGGCCTTTTTCCCACTATGGTTTGGAATTATGTCCAAACCCAAGAGCCTTTGCTTAACCATGAATTACTTGGCCATCCAACCCGGATGCTTGCCAAGATGCAGAGGCACAAGGTAAGAGCAGCTGGAAAATAAAACCGTGAGTAGACTAGAAGTAGATGGGGGACAGTTGGAAAAAACAAACTTTGGAAGAACAAGCCATGGTTTGTTCGCTCATCTGCAAGCAGAGCAGAGACAAGATATTTTGCCAACTGGTGCAAAGGATAAGGTGGTGCCCTTCCTCATTAGCACCTAAAGGCAGTAGGCCAGTTTGGGTGGAGTTAGGACAGGCAATTTAGCATACACAGCTCTTTTATCCCATAGAGGAGAATGGCTGAGGGCTTAGGGGGGAAAGCCAGAGAGTTGCTGTCACTGCCCCCCAGCACCTGCCAACTAAGGTGATTACTCTGCCTGATGGCAAGGTCAAGCCTATCTGTGACAACTTGCAGTTTGCTGACCGAGCCATGGTTAAACAAACCATGGATTCTTCACATTATGTGCAGGTACAGCTATTAATTTATATCCGTTATCAGAAAATAGCCCATGTTAACCCTAGACAATGCAATGTCAAACTCATTTTAGTAGAGGGCTAATATCCACCGCAGATTTTTTTAAAGAGAGAAGCCACTGACATATACTGTTTGCTGAAAAGATCTTGTAGCATCTTGGCTCCAGCTAGAAATCCTTAGTTACACTAGCTCAGGAGCATGGGGAAGCCAAATTGTTCTTCAGAATTACTGTCATAAATGACTCAGCTACCTTGATTACATTTAAGTTGTTTCCTTCCTTCAGCAGGTCTGATATTATTTATTTATTCATCCTTTAATGAGCACCACTGCTGGAAAGAAAGAAAGAAAGAAAGAAAGAAAGAAAGGAAGGAAGGAAGGAAGGAAGGAAGGAAGGAAGGAAGGAAGGAAGGAAGGAAGGAAGGAGAGGCTTTATGAATTTTGGCTGAAGTGATATGGAAGTTCAGCAAACAACATCATCAGGGGGTGATTTTCAACAAGAAGGCATCACCAGGAACAAAGGGTTAACCTCTCTGCATGCTACAACTCCTAAGCACGCACAAACACACAAACACACACACACACACACACACACAGAGAGAGAGAGAGAGAGAGAGAGAGAGAGCGAGCAGAAAAAAGGAAACTGCAAACACATTAACAAAATTACTTATATCAACATGGGGGTAAGGAAAAGAAAACAGGAGAAGCTGCTCTCAGGTTTTAAAAGATTTTTTTTTTCATATTTCTTCCTGGTTCTGCAAAACAGTATATATATGAGGAAAGCATATGGACTGTTGTCAAAAGATGAATTTTCACTTGCTGGAGTTTCATTTATATATTTCGTAAAATGCCAGATATTAGGTTTAATGTTATGTAGGTTTCTAGGAGCTGGGTGGGGGGACTGGGGAAGGGAGGGAGGAAGAGAAAGAGAGAAAATGCAACACTTACATTCCTATTAAACCCTGATAACAAAGAAGTCTCACCTAATCCTAGGACCACCAGTTAGTAAATGTTTAGTACTTAGGTACACGCCCTTCAGTAAAAATACAAGCACTTCAGTTCCATTATTATTATTATTATTATTATTATTATTATTATTATTATTATTATTAATGGTTCTAGGGGTTGCTTGTGCGTAAGCCGGTGCAAACACCTGGCTGGGTTGCCTGAGTGAACCTTTTCTGTCCGGACTGCCACTCACCCGTGGCTGACTCAGTCGCTGGCAGAATCCGTGAGTGGGCGTTTCTTAAACTTCTTCCAGCAAAGAAGCTCTTTGACACCTAGTCTCCTCCTACTCTCTCTGCGTGAAAGCCTTCTGCGCAGGGAGGGTGTGGGCAACGGAGGACCCCTACTCTCCCCGCTGGTCCCCGGCAAGGAGTCATGGGACCGCCTCGCCGCTTCCCCCATCTGCCCCCCTTCTCCACTGGTGCTACGCTGATTCTCTTCCCCAGAAGATGGGCTGCCTCTCCCACTCCCAGGATGCTCTCCAGAATCTCCCTGGATTTTGCTTTCTCCCTCCGGCACTGATGGCAGTTCCCTGACATTATTATTATGTTATTATATCCCAACCTTCTTCCCAAAAGGAAGCACAGGGCCGTTGACCTCATAAAACAATTTATTAATCTTAAAACACCTGAAACATCAACTAGATCTAGTTGATGTTTCAGGTGTTTTAAGATTAAAAATAGCAGTAGCAGAAAATACTCCCCTAACACCAATCATACCCAAAGGCATGGATGAGCTTTCAAATTGTGCCTGAACATAGCCAGAATGGGCAACAAGCAGATTTCTCATGGGAGGGAGTTCCATAGGTGGAGTACTGCCACGAAGAATGCTCTGCCTTGTGTGGCTGTCCTCCTTGCCACCTTCACTAATGGAACCACGATCAGAGGACTTCCCACTGATCACAAAGTCAGGTTGGAAGATACTGAGAAAGGCACTCCTTCAAATCCTTGGGCCCCAAGTCATTCAGAACTTTGTACACTAGTATGAACACCTTGAATCAGGTCAAGTAGATGCACTGGCAGCCAGTATAGTGTTTTGAGAATTAGGGTGGAGATAATTCCCTCTTGCTGACCCCAAAACCAGCCAGGCAGCAGCATTTAGCAGCATTCACAGCTTCTGGAACTTTTTCAAGGGTAGCCCCACTGACAGCACATTGCAACAGTCTATATAACAGGTTATTGGAGCACAGATAACCGATCATGATAGATGACACATGCATATTTAAATTACTGCTTTGCTTGACTATACAGCAAGATGGCAACAGATCAGGTCTCAAGTTGAATGCATTTTGCTGAGAAAAAATGATAATGTATATATATGTATACTATTCACAACTGAGCCTAAAATTCATCTGCAAAACCATTCAGCTCATTTAGCTTCATCACCCTACTTTTCTGTTCTAATATGTGGCAAGAAGAAGAGATAAGAAAAGGGCATCTCCAGTCTAAAACTGCACCCCCAGTTTAAAACGTAATTTTTGCACACTTCCTTGCCATAGGCTTCTGCAACAGATTCCTATAATACAGGAGGTCTCTTTCTACAGTCTCTAAATAACTTTTGGCACTCCGTGGCTGTACATTTAGACAGCTGATTTGCTTGAAAACCAGACTTTTAGATTTATTAGTGTAAACTCAAAACATGCTACTCAGCCAGAAAAAGTTGTGGTTTTTTCACTTACGTGGTTTATAAAGAGACTCTTCCGCTTTTCTCTCACTGTGAAAACACAAAACACATTGTAGGAATGTTATATGAATTTGTTTGATTTTAGTTAACTCTCCCAACCACAGAATCTATCATTGGAAAATGAAAAAACTAAATTCAATGCTAACAAAAAAGGAGTTAGTGAATAATCAAATGCCTGGCATGTGTAAAGTAAAACAAGGTGTATTAAAATTCTGATTTCTAAATTAAATGGTGCTAATGTTATGTTGTACATTGATTTGAGATGTTTAAACATTAGATGGCTTATAAACAAACGAAAAAGCACAGCCCATTTAGTTTAATTGGAACTTTGTTATGAACTCTAAGAAAGCTTTTGATGTACTTGAATGGCACCTGCCAATTAAATTTGTTTTTAACAATGTGAAAATGTTAACAGGCATTGAGATTTACCCGTTAATAAACATCCTTGCAGATCAATTTCAAATATTTCAATATGCTAAAAAGACAAACCAAAAGCTTTTGATACCAAATTAGACACAAGCTGCCTCCAGAACCTCAAACTACTTCATTTAGGACTACTTCACTCCACCATCCCCTTTTCTTCCATCTGCATCCTTGCTGCTGTAGATCCAAAAAGTGCGCTGATGCCGATCCAATGAATGGCTGATGCAGGACATATCACCAACATTCTAGAGTCCCCACACCTACAAGAGTTCCATCCCTGCTCCCCACAAGTAGTCTTGAATATATCTCATATCATCTCATGCTGACCACATGGTGACCTTAGAACAAAATGCAATAATTATCTGTTTTATTTAGGTGCCAGGGACACCTAGCTGAAAAGATGGTGCATGATGAAAAAACCAGGCATTAACAGTGCAACATTCTATGAGTATACTCAGAAGTAAGCCAGAATTCAAAGGGACCAGCTCCCAGGTGTAAGGCTGCAAGCCTCAATGAAACTGAATACAATCAAGTCCAGGTTGAAAAGTTCAGCTGACAAGCTCCTGCAACAACCAACAAAAAATGCATTCTATGGTTTCTTAATTTGCTTTATTTTTAAAACCAAGTACCCAGTTCTAATTTCTGAAAGTGTAGTTTAACTGTTAAGCTTTTTAGTGCCGTAGGGTGAAATTAAGCAGCATTAAAATTAAGGGAGAAAAGGCACTTTTTCCATATTATTGTGCTTTTCTGTAGTCTTTTGTGCAGTGTGTAAGAGACAATTTTAGTGGGAGACTTCAAAAGGACAAAAGGCAATATCCTTGAGTTAATAATTACACATCAATTACAACCTCTCGCATTTTGATAGCTTTTAAATAATTTAGTACAGAAATAAAAGCTATGTTTCTTCTAGTTAGGGGAATTGTCTGGTACTGATCTAAGCAAAGGACTACACGAGTTCAAAGAAAAGCTGACTCGGTTTCTCCTCAACTCTTAAAATGAAAAGTGGAGTTTTCTTTGGTCTTTTCAAGCTGACAAGTGCATACTGGCAACAAACAAGCACAATCTCACTCAACTGAGGCAAGTAAGCAGGGAGGGGGCTAAATCTAAAGCAGTGCATCCACAGAATGTACTCCAAGGTGAACAACATTGCTCTAGGGCAGGGGTTGGGAAGCTCAGGCCTGGGAGCAAAATGCAGGCCTCTCTATGTGGCCCTCAGGACTGTACACAGGCCACACCTCCTGTACTGGCCACAGCTTTAACTGGCCTTGCTCCACCCTGCTTGAATGGTTTTGTTTTGTTTTTAAGGGCACTTAAGGACTCCACGGAGGGGCGCAGGTGGCACTGTGGGTTAAAACCACAGAGCCTAGGACTTGCCGATCAGAAGGGCGGCGGTTCGAATCCCCGCGATGGGGTGAGCTCCCGTTCTTCGGTCCCTGCTCCTGCTAACCTAGCAGTTCGAAAGCACGTCAAAGTGCAAGTAGATAAATAGGTACCGCTCCGGAAGGAAGGTAAATGGCGTTTCCGTGCCCTGCTCTGGTTCGCCAGAAGCGGCTTAGTCATGACCCGGAAGCTCCCTTGGCCAATAAAGCGAGATGAGCGCCGCAACCCCAGAGTCGGTCACAACTGGACCTAATGGCCAGGGGTCCCTTTACCTTTACCTTTAAGGACTCCATGGAGCCCCCTTCCACAGTTGAGTCCACCTCCTCACCATAATTATCACTATCACTAACTCCTGCAGTGGCTCTTCATCATCATCAATGATATGGGCCACTCTAGGCATGCCATTTTGTGGTAGAGGAGGACTGCTTTGTTCTACCACTAAGTGACATAGCTGAAGTGGCCTGCATGTCAAGGAAATGGTCGTTCTAGCCACACCACTCTGTGGTAGACCCACTTTTGTGGGCTGCACCAAAATGCCTCCAGGAGGTAAGAAGCAGTGGTAGCAGCGGAAGAGGTAGGCAAAGGGAAACGGGTGGGAGAGGGGTGTATGTACTGTCACCTACTTCTTTTTTTTCAAATAAAGCACTGACGATGACGAGGAGCAGGTCCAGGGGGTTACTGCCTGTGAGTCCCAAACTGAGGTATGGGACCTAGGCTGTTGCCCTGTTATCACCTCATTCCTGTTCAGGGTTCCATTTCACTTTCTTTCCTTTTCCACTGCAACTTTAAAACTTATTCCTGGACCTGCACCATGCTCTTCTTCTGACTCTGCTTATCCTTTGGCTTCAAATGAGAGCACCACATACATCTCAAACTTTGTGTGCACCTAGCAAATTCAAATGCAACCTGAATTTGTTCCTAACACCAGAGCCTACTTGCCAACTGCTCTTCTCTGGATTCCACAATGCCACCGGTTTTATTTTGGGAATGGAATTTCACATATTTTTGCAGGCACGGCCTAAATTTAGAAATTCTGAGCAGCGTTTCGGGAGCGAGAGGCTGCACGACAATAAAAGATGTTCCCGTTTATTATACAAAGATGCGGGCTGCAATCCAGAGGATCAGAAATGGGCATATATATATATAGCCATGGTCTCCTCAGAGCAACAGCACAGAACCCAAATCCCTCTGACAAATGTCAGAAAGCACAATCTAGCAATATATATTTATTTTATTTATTTGTGTTCCACCTTTTTAAATAAATAAAAAACACCCACAATTAAAAGCACAACAGCTAAGAAATCTAAACACAGCAAAACATGATTATAAAAGTGTCCAAAGTTACAAAAACAAAGTCAACATAGCAGCAGGAAGCATCATGCAACAACAAAACAGCATAATTAGTAAAATTCCAGCGGCAACAATAAAAATCATAACCACTGTTTATTCAAATCCCAGGCTAATCTGTTTTGACCCAGTGCCTATAATTTGAGTAGGCTGTAGGAAAAGTTGCTTCTTTTTTGTTTTGCTTTAGGCCATCTTTCAACAGGTTTCAGGTACTTGGTATATATTTTAGCACTCCCAACTCCTGCAGTACTGGCACTTGGTCAGCCTACATTGGCTTGCAGAGGTCCACACAGAAGACCAGAACCAGCATGCAACTAGGCGTCTGGCTGGCTTTTCACAGCAATTACAGAGCGTTGCAAAGCACAGGCTATCTCCCTGCCCCAAGGAAAATTCTTCTAAGTGAAAGTTGTTCTTAAAGCTACAACAAAATTGGACAAGGACGATAGTAGGGCTGGGCGATATAGAGTCGGACCTCCGTTAATGTAACCCGGTGGTTACATAAACTTTGGGATGTGTGTGTGGCAAACCCAGAAGTATTTTACCGGGTTTCACTGTGCGCACATGCGCAGAAGCAGTCTGCACATGCGCAGAAGCGGTCCTCAGGTTGCAGAAAAATCGGGATCCGTATATCGTGATGTTTAGCTGGTGATATATATCATGATGTTGAAAACCAGATATTGCCCAGGCCTAGACAGTAGTATCCTGATCAACTGACATCCAAAAACAAACCTAGGAAGTAATCCACTGCCTAGCAATGCTTTCCAGTTGATTTAACTCTGCAAGTACAGGAAAACTACACTTGATTATAAAGGTGTTTTATAATTGAGAAGCTGTTCACACTCTGGGCGTTAATGTAAGACTGTGGTAGATTGTAAAGAAAACCAGAATTGGAACAATGGTCCGCAAAATAATCCAGTTTTACAATCACTGGAATGCAATATTCCCTGCTGACACTGGAATAACAAATCACAAAACTGCAAGACTGCACCAAATGTTCATTTACAAACATTTCTGATGTGAAAACCTAGAACATAAGAAAAGCCTGCTAGAGCCCATCTAGTCCATCATCCTGTTCTCACATTGACCAACCAGATACCTGTGAGAAACCTTCAAGCAGGAACTGAGCACAAGAGGTTTCCAGAAACTGGAATTCATGATGATATTGCCTGTGAATTTTTTCAGCTTAGCCCAATATTTTTCTGACCATTCACACTCCTCATGTCTATTTGTATTGGTTATCTCCCAAGTGTTTTGTTGCCAATTCTAGATTTTGTTGCCAATCCTACTTCATTTCACGGTCTTAGCCAATGAGGACTTGCACACAGAACATTAGAATAACATGGTACCACAAAGTCAGACTACCTGATGATATAGAAGGGAGGCCAACATAAGCAAGTGCAATGCTGTAAATGGGCACTGGAAAGTGAAAGTGAAAGTAAGCTTGTTCCTGTTGCCCCAACTGATCGATATGACATTCTGTGGTTAACTAAACTGTGTAATTTACTTGTCTTGGTACCAGGCAATTGTGATCCTTCTTTCACACTCCATTAAGAGTGGAGGAAATGAGTCGGTCTTTAGTGAAACTATCCTGCAGCCAAATCTATTGTTATACTGTGCTTCTTCTGATCTGCACCACCCCAGATAAACCACTGAAGGGTGTTGTCATGGTGCAGAAGGGTTTACTGAAATCATTCCCCCATTGGGATTTATCTCTGTTTCAGCAACCATTGAAGGTTACATAAGTGTTAAAAGGATTTTAGAGATCACACATGGCACACCGAGGGTTGTATTCCATGTTGGTTCAATTCAGGATAGATCCACTAAAATTAATGGTCTGTATTCCAATGGGCCTACACTGTGTAGAACACAGTTGGATACAGTCCTGATTTCCCAATGCTCCTCTTGCATTAAGTCATAAGAAAACACTGCACAGAAAAACAATTCTCTTTTTGAAATCATATACCTCTGTATCAGTCTTTCCCAACCTGGAGCCCTCCATAAGTTTTGAACTCCAACCCCCTCAGCCTCTGCCAGCATGTAGTCCAAAACATATTGGGGACGGCTTTCTTTACCCTCTTGTAGAGCTTACTCCCTGTCTTGATGCAATTGTTTTGTGAATATCTCTAGCAGACACACACCAGCCAATTATAGATGCATTCTGGGAAAACAAAGATGGTGGAAGCTGCAGCAGCCACTGGTAACTTTCTGCTGAGCATTGGGCTGAATGCAGAGAAGGGTGGCAGTGGTCAGCTTGGTCCTTGGCGTTCAGCAACATACATGCAGCAGGCACCTCTATCTTTCTTTCCCTTGAGGGTCCACTAGGTTGGGGGGGCACAGCTTATTTCCCAGAGCCCCCACACCTCAGAACTGGCTTGTGATATCAGGACATAGCTGTCAATGTTTCCCTTTTTTTAACGGAAATTCCCTTATTCTGAATAAGGTTTCTTACAAGAAAAGGGAAACGTTGACAGCTATGTATCAGGACATGCTATCACAGCAGGGGTAGAGAAGACTTAACAGAGGGTTCACTTTTGTCAAGGATATCTAGAAAACATTTCAGAGACAAAATGATTGCCATTTATTATACCTGACAGCTTCAGAACAAGGGGGAACTATCATCACTGAGGCCCAGCACTACAGATTGAATAAGCCAACAGTAAATGAATCTCCCTCCACTGATTGCATCAAGGTTCACTCTAAGGCAAATACTGTTAATTTCCAGGTGCTGTAGAAACCCAGACTAATAAATGATGATGTTCGACTCCACTGATCAATGAGTGCAAGGAGAAAGACTGTTTTATTTTTAAAATGTGCAGCCTGCAAGCAAAATGCTATAAATCAACCACCTCAGCTCTGAGGCCTCTCTAACTGAACTAACTTGTTGAAAAATTATTCCTAAAGTTTCCAATAAGTAACTCTTGCCTGTTTTGTAAAACAAGTCATCATTTACAACATGAGCCTGTGTGGTCCAGTGGAAAATTTGTTGCAAGCAGCTTCAGGTCCTTGCAAAGCAACAGTGCCTTGAGCAAAAGAACTGTCTCTCAGCCTATTTGGTAGAAGAGAGGACCAGTCTTTGTAAATGTACTTGGTCCTCACCGACCTAAATAGATGGGTTCAGATAAAGCACAACAACTTAAGAACAAAGTGAGACCGTACTCCACAGTCTTTTCAAAAGGAAGATTCGTATCGAGTTAATATGTGAGAATTCTATGCTACAATACGTCAATTTCAAAACACTTAACTATACAACTGTGTCTGTATAATGGGAAAAGATTAATTGTTGATAAACACAAAGGATTTGGGGGGTGTGTGGAATCTAAATAAATAATCCAGTAGTCTAAACATAACAATTCACTATGAAATACAGCCCTTATTGAGAATCAATAGCACATAGGCGCATAAGTGGTCTTGGAAAAAGGATTATGTGTGTATGGGGCCCTCATTTATCTTTTTTTTAAAAGAAGATATTTATTAAGGGTTTTTAAGTTTGGGGCCCTCATTTATCAGATTGCATTAAGCCCACTAGCTGATGGAACGCTTTAAAAACAGAGAGTTCAGATTTATGCCTCAAGAGAAGGCAAGATTATTTCTCTCTCACAGATCATTTTGTTAAAGTCCTAAAAAATGAAAATAAGTCAATAAGGCTCTCATGCTAAACATGTTTAGGATCCTGAACATGTTTAGGATGAAAGACTTGCATGGTTAATTTCCATTTCTGATGCTGCTGTTAAAACAATTCAAGCCAGTGGCCCACTCTGAATAGCAGGTCAGCCACAAACCACAGCTTTTTAAATAAAATAAATATAATAGCTAATTATCTATCCAAATTGTTATCAGGTACGGTCTTGCAATAGGGCTATATGCATATTATAAACTATGCATGAAGCGTATGTTACAAAGTGCACATGAATCTTTTGTTGTTTGTATAATAACACTGGCGACTTACCGTCTGTCTGAGATTTGCTGAGGAAGATTGTGCTCGCCCGTGGATGATCTGATGGGTTGAACTCCATGTTCAGATCTTGAAAGAAAAGAGAGATAACGTTAAAATAATGCCCCACGTGAGCCCATATTTAAGTAACTTCGGCCTTGAGACCCTACTCCCACAGCCGATTCTTTTTAAAGAGCTGAGTCTATTCAGATATATTTTCAAGCAGAATTTGTAGATGCAAAAATCAGTTGTACTGCAGCATAAACATGTATTGTGCAAATCGTTCATACAAGGACAGCAACTACTGTCAGATCATTTTCAGATGTGGAACTGACAGCTGGCAAGATCCAACATACTGCCCTCCCACTGTTCTGATGCCTAGCACGTAATATACCCACTTCACTAACAGAGAGGAATAATATTATTAATCTTTGTTTCACCAAATCCCATAATGAGTGGCTGTTGTTTTTTCCTGGTTAGCCTGAGTTAAGAGATACAGGAACCTAGGAAACTGCCTTATACTGAGTCAAGACCACCAGGTTCATATTGTCAACATCATATTGAGATGTGGAAGACTGAACACAGGAGCTTCTACATAGAACACAGACACCCTGCCCTGAGCTACAGCTCTTTCCCCAAAATTCTCTTATTTGCATTACCAACTCAAGAGTAATGACCAAAGCAGGATGAGATACATTGGGACTAAAACAGCCTGAAAAGCATGGAATTGATTGTTGCACATTTTTATGAGTGTACCTCTACCCACCCACTGCAGAAGACTTAAACCGCTGTAAGTAATGATGTGGCGCTGGGTGATTGCTAAATGCAATGCGGTTGCTAAAGCAGGGTAACTCCTTCCAAGTTTAAAAATAGGTCAACACATTTAACCTAGCATATATGGGCAAAAATGATGCATTTCCACTTACGTCTACTTCCTATGTATGAGGAACACACACAGGAGAGGAGAAAGAATAAGGGTGGTTTTCAATAGCTCATTTCCAATCTAGTCACACAGCAGCCAAGTCAATGAAGGTACCCCAGATACCTCTCACCAGCTTAATGGCTGACTTGTAGCTAAGTATTAAGGTAAAGGTAAAGGAACCCCTGACCATTAGGTCCAGTCATGGACGACTCTGGGGTTGCGGCGCTCATCTCACTTTACTGGCCAAGGGAGCCAGAGTACAGCTTCTGGGTCATGCGGCCAGCATGAGTAAGCCACTTCTGGTGAACCAGAGCAGCACATGGAAACACCATTTACCTTCCTGCTGGAGCGATACCTATTTATCTACTTGTACTTTGATGTGCTTTCGAACTGCTAGGTTGGCAGGATCAGGGACCGAGCAACGGGAGCTCATCCTGTCGCGGGGATTCGAACCACCAACCTTCTGATCAGCAAGCCCTAGGCTCTGTGGTATTAAAGGCAGACCCATTCTGAATACCCCCACTATTATGGTAAGAGTCAAAGCTGTTAAGAATCTCAGTTTACTCCCTCTACAGTAGCAAGCTGTTGAGTTCCGTGTAATCTATGCTGTTTAACAGGCCTGCACTAGAAATAATGAGGGACACATGGCTGCTGACCCACATCTCCCCAGTAATATATAGTGGAGGAAGGCTTGTGACCCAACATCATCCCACTTAGCATTTCCCCGACCCTTTTCCACTTCACTGGTTGCCATTTGCAAGAGGTAAGCAAATGCTGAGGTCGTCAACGCCACATCGCATAATTTATTTTGCCAGCCATGACCTACGGTGGATTCACACAAGCATGCAGAAATAATACCTGCTACTAGTCTGCTCTGGACTGTACCACTTCATACTGTGGGGGGGCGGGGTTTACATGTCTGAACGCTTCTCCATGTAAAAGGCTCATTGCATGGGGAGAATGGGATATTGTCCCAGTTTTCTCCTTGACATGTCCACAAGGAAGAATTGGGAAATGAATTGGAAGTGACGGGGATTCGCCAACTTGGGCAGGAATGAACACCCAATTTACTTGCTGGATGATTCTCTAAATGATACAGGACATCTTCATACATTATGTTTTCATGAGCGCACCTAAAAGGAGAAGCATGTGACTTTGGCAAATGAGTGTTTTTGAACACAGGTGTCCCTATGGTCCCCAAGAAGTCCGGACTAGCTGCAGTTCCCTGTTGAATGTACACTTAGCAGCAAATGCAGGGCAATGTGAGAAAATGGTCCTCTCATTTGTGCCGTCCATTAGGGTGATCTGCAAACTAACTGGGGAGGAAGGGACCAGTCTGATCTGTTCTTTTGCCTTTCACAGGAGAAGTCAGCCTGAGAATTTTATTTCAAAGCACGGGTATGCACACTATCACCTGATGTTAAAGGTACAGAAAAGGGATAGATGGGGAAAAGTTGGCAAGGCAAGGATGGCAATCATGATGTAAACAGCTGTAAATCACCTTATTATATGGTTTATGCACACAAATCAAACTGCCAGGCATTTCCTTAAGTTCATGCCAAAGGTCAAAACAGAAGCCATTTATCTTGTTTGGAAAAAGTTGGCATGAGATTGTGCCTATTAAAAATGCACTATGCTTTCAGGGAAATGTAGGATTGCAAACTTTCAGGGATTGCAAACTTTCCAATCAGAGGTCAGTGACCAAAGCAGAAGACTTCCAGGCCATCCAGCATATTTAGTACTCACTCAGTCCAGTTCTATATATACTCTGATCCTCAAAGGCACTCAGGACAGAATTGCCTCTTGGTGGCTCATTAGTAAATGTGACATATTAGTAAATAAGCTTGTTATGTATTGTTCCAAATTTTCCCAATTCCTCACTTAAGGGACACTAGGTTTTAAAAACAGTGACCAGAAAAATAATTATGCAAGTGAGGTGGAATGAAAAAGTGAAAGCCTACTGGCATCATTTTAAAGAAAGGGAGAGAAATTCCTTAAACTCATTAGTGCACAGGAAGGAGACAGCCACACAAAAAGAATGAAGGCCAGGTATCCTAGCAACTAGCTGCTTCTGAAGAATTCTCATCACAGCTTCCCTGGGTGTGCAATAGGAAACACTAGTGATTGCTGCCTGGTTTTATCACAAAATGTTACAGAAACAAGCTGAAGAAACAAGAATGCACACAGGCACTTTGGAGGGAAAGTTCAGACTTATTTTCTGATACTTTCGCATGGGCCAAGCTTGCACTCAACTCCTGTTAACAAACGAAGCACTTTCAAGCAGAAAGCAGGAATGCCACTTCAAGTTTCCAGGACCAGGAAAGGGGTGGAGGTTCATCTTCCGGCTCAAAAGCCTGCCCTTTGATATAGTCATGACTCAGGTACAAAGAGCACAATGCATTTTAAGAGCACTTGCTGAGCTTATATTTTTATATATTATAACCAGAGATTCAAAGTTACTCCTGAGGAACAATCTAATGTGATCTGACTCATGATGTGCTTTTCCTAAATAATTGTAAGAAGAGCAGAAATCATAACTTGCATTAAATCCCAATGCCAACTATTACAGTGGTACCTCGGGTTACATTCGCTTCAGGTTACATACGCTTCAGGTTACAGACTCCGCTAACCCAGAAATATTACCTCGGGTGAAGAACTTTGCTTCAGGATGAGAACAGAAATCACGCAGTGGCAGCAGGAGGCCCCATTAGCTAAAGTGGTACTTCAGGTTAAGGACAGTTTCAGGTTAAGAACGAACCGAATTAAGTACTTAACCTGAAGTACCACTGTATATTATTGTTTATCGCTTTTCATGCACATCTCAAGGAGATGTACCAAATGCAATAAAACAGCTAAAAAAAACCCTCAACAGACAAAGTAACAGCAGCAGATAAATTAAAAAAACAACAACACCAAGTAGTCACCCATGTCAAAGACCTATTCCTCCAACTTGGAAGGGTTATTGGGACGAAAAAAGATCTTCAATTGTTTAGGGAAAGTGCAGGTAATAGGTGCCTGCTCTATCTCAATAGAAATACTCTTCCACAGAACAAGGGCATTCACACTAGAAGCCATGCTCTGAGTTACTGTAAAGAGAGCTCCTGAGATCTTTGGAACCTGCACCTTAGAGCAGTGTTGCTCCAGCTGTTGTTGGACTACAACTCCCATCATCTCTAGCTAGCAGGATGATGGGAGTTGTAGTCTGTCAACAGCTGGAGACCCCAGTTTGAGAAACAGTGCCCTAGAAGATCTGTAGGAATGGAGGCAATTTTTCCGATATTTGGGGACTAGGTATTTGGGGCTTTAAAGATCCCACAACTCCCTGGCTCAACTCAGCTACCTACAGCTCACCCTGACAATATGAGCAAACTCTGACCTGCGCCTATTGCCCTAATTTGGTTATCAAGCAGGAATTCAGCCAGTTCATCGCTACCTGTCTGTGGTCATGCAGAAGCAGTGGCAGGAGGATGAAAGACTTCCTTGCTGGTGTGGTTGACCACCAACAGCCCAGAGCAGGTAAGGTAATATCCCCCAACTGCAAATCAGAGGTGGGGAACCTGTTTTCTTCCAGATGTTTTGGACTATAATTCCCATCAACCCTAACCACTGGCCACAATGGCTGAGGCTGATGGGACTTGGAGTCTAACAACATCTGGAGGGCCAAAGATTACTCATCAATGCTAAAAAGTACTTCTAGAAAGTATTGCTCACCAGTCCCAGCAACTAGTAGACTCTTTACTACAGACTTTGCCCTTTCCTCAACTTGGTATGCCATGTGCACATGACAGCATTCTGTACCCAAGAACGAATCCATGCCACTTTTCTGGAAGTGATTTTTAAATTCTATTTTTGTACAGTTCTTGTTCCAGCACATATTCTCAAATTGTCTCCCTAGATTTCTACAGCCTAAACAAATACCAGCTGGAGTTATATAATCCTTTGCTCACTCCTCTCAGCAGCAATCAAAATTCTATTCTTGCAGACAGCCTATGCTTGCCTCTCAGCAGGAATAAAAAATGGTGCACATTCTGCACTGATAATGCCTTCAATCAGTTCCTTGCTATGGATACTGCTTGAGATGAAGTTCCTGGACTAAATAGACCAAGGGGTCACACCCAGATAGTGTTTGGGGAGTCCTTGGGCAAGACCCTTGTAATAATATAATGATAATAATAATTTATTATTTCTACCCCACCCATCTGGCTGGGTTTCCCTAGCCACTCTGGGCAGCTCCCAACAGAATACTAAAAACACATTAAAACATCAAACATTGAAAACTTTCCTAAACAGGGCTGCTTTCAGATGTCTTATAAAAGTCAGATAGTTGTTTATTTCCTTGACATCTGATGGGAGGGCATTCCACAGGGCAGGCGCCACTATTGAGAAGGCCCTCTGCCTGGTTCCCCTATAACCTCACTTCTCGCAGTGAGGGAACCACCAGAAGGCCCTCGGAGCTGGACCTCAGTGTCTGGGCTGAACGATGGGGGTGGAGACATCTTCTGTCAGAGTTGCTTCCTTCCCCCCGCCCCCCCAATAGTCACTCACAGCTCATTCATTTGCTCCATCTCAATCTGCACCATTGTCCAGAGCGAGAAGACAAGGAAACAGAGGCTCCTTCTCCTTGTTTTTGTTCTCACAGTTTGAAGATGGCAGATGAACAGGCACCAGTAGCAATGGCAAGGAGAGGAGCCGGGGAGTCAGCAGTGTGACCCCTGCTAGTGTGTGCATGTCACAGCAGACACCTGACAATGCCAGTAGTTCCTGGTGCAATCAATACAATGAAACTGAGGTTTTGCACTCCAGCTCTAAATGCGGACTGTCTTTGAAAACTGGTCAAAAGTTGTCGGAGCCAGCCGTTACAAAATGGTGCTGTTTAGCATAAAATAAAGACACAGAGATCCAGCAATATTTTCATGGATGGAGGGCAGCTCCTTTCGAGCTTCTTCTCTCCTCTCCAGTAACTTTTATATTTTTTTTGTCCTCTCTCCAGCCGCATGGCCGTTTGCCAATGTCTCACATTACCTACATCCGGTCATGGCTTTAACCCACCCATCGCCAAATAAGGTTATACTGCCCAGGGGGGGAACATAGCTCCATATAAGGCTATGCTCTTCATTCAGGATCTGTCCTTCTAGTGATTCAGGATCTGTCCTTCTAGTGAGCCATAGCTTGTTTAATTAGCCAAAGGCCACAGAGTTGCCTGCCCTTTCAGGAGAGTGATAAAGACCTAAAATAAGCCATCTGTTGTTGCATTCTTACACACACAACCACACTCACACTGACCCCTGCATTTGATTCTGAGAAACTGTATTGAAGTCCCTCTGGTCTAACCATATAGGCATTGGCATCACTTATAAAGTTCTCTTAGAACACCCTGAAAGAGGCAAGCAAGACTGACTAATAGCACCTCTTCATTTCTAATTTCAGCTGTTTGGCAGTGAAACCCCTTTGGAATAACAGCTGCTGCTGAGTACCAGCTTTTCACTCAAGTACAAATGATTTTTAAAATTTAAAAAAATTCATTGCATAACTCAAGAAGAGGAGAGCACAATGAAAAACAGGTGCTTGCCGGTTGCTTTTCTGTTCTAGTGAAAGGAGGAAGACCAAGTCTCCCAGGGAAGAATGTCAGGTCAACTATTCTGAAAAAAGGGAAGAACCTATCATTGTGATTGCTTTATGTCAAGGCGGATATGCTCTGCTCCTGAAAATGTTCACATGTCAAAGGGAAAACTGAGCAGCAATTTGGTAACCAAAAACTCCCCTGCATATATATTAGGCGAGCTGACAAGAGAGGGAGGGAAGCATTTTTATGGCTGCTGAATACGTGACAGTCCAATGACGACAAAATTACCAGGGAGGTTAATTCCACCCTCTAATGGAATAAGGTGAAACTTATCATTTCATGCTGCTCCTGGAGAACACACTGCCTTGAATCTGTGACCTCATTAAGTGAATGAACGTAAATCTTGCTGAGCCCAGCGTTATCCTCTGTTATTAAAACAGAGATCTTTCTTTACCATTATTTCATTCATAATTTTTTCTGTTTCTTACAGAGGTTGACAGTGCAAGTTAAAGATTATGCTCAAGTACAGGCGTATGCAAAGGACAACCCAGGGAAAATAAAGGCATTTCTTGCTTGAAGAAGCAATCAGCATTGCATTATGCTTGCTTTCAGAATGTAATTAGAGAGCTGCAACTGCAGACACAAACACAAATACAGTGGTGCCCCGCAAGACGAATGCCTCGCAAGACGGAAAACTCGCTAGACGAAAGAGTTTTCCGTTTTGGAGGTGCTTCGCAAAACGAATTTCCTATGGGCTTGTTTCGCAAGACGACAATGTCTTGCGAGTTCCTGCTGGTTTTTTTTCCTCCCCCCCCCTTTTTCTAAGCCGCTAAGCCGCTTATCAGCTGATCTGATCAGCAGATAAGCCGCTAAAAGCCGCTAATAGCGCTAATCCGCTAATCCGTCAATGGGCTTGCTTCGCAAGACGAAAAAACTGCTGGACGAAGAGAATCACAGAACGGATACTTTTCATCTTGCGAGGCACCACTGTACTCTTCAAAAATAAGAAGCATTATCAGAGTTGTGTGAGCGCTGCCCTAGATAGATAGATAGATAGATAGATAGATAGATAGATAGATAGATAAGAGATAGATAGATAGATAGATAGATAGATAGATGATAGATAGACAGAGAGATAAGACGGGGGGGGGGGGAGGGAGAGAGATTTTCATCCAACAGAACTGCCTAGGCAGTCCCTTTCTCCCCTTCTCATGACCTGCAGCAGCAGAACAAACAGCATTTGCCAAAAGTTCTTAGAAGTAGCAGCAAAGAGCCAGAGAATTAAGGGTCAGATTAAGGGTAATCACACATTACTGAACAGCAAATCTGGATTTGCCACGAAGTATACAATCAGTGATAGCTGAAGCCAATCACAACTCTGCAACAAGGGTACTTGTTCCCTGTTCTGTATTCATACTTTTTAATAATATTTTTATTGATTTTTCAATTTTTTATCACATTTGCAACAATTCTAAGAAAAACCCAGCAACGTTAGTAACAGCAAAGTAATTCAGAGCAGGGTGACATTCATAAGTCCAAAAGATCTCTCTCCAC
Organism: Podarcis bocagei; assembly: GCF_964188305.1. Classification (NCBI taxonomy): domain Eukaryota; kingdom Metazoa; phylum Chordata; class Lepidosauria; order Squamata; family Lacertidae; genus Podarcis; species Podarcis bocagei. Next base: position 44,308,510 of record NC_138137.1, on the reverse strand, counting down.
ATGTTGTTTAGGAACATTGCAATGTGTGAAGCAGCCTTTCAGCTCAACCAAACAGTCAATTTATATCATGTTTTCCCCAAACCATTTCATGTTCTGAAGTCCGCCATACCTTTAAAGCACATTTACACCACTTTAACAGTTATGAGTTTCCCTCCAAGAGTGCTGGGAACCAGTTTACCACTCAAAGACCTAAAATTCCCAGCATGCGTAACAAACTACAGATCCCAGGATCCTTTGGAGGGAAACATGTGCTTTAAAATGTATGGTGTGAATGTGACCGAAGTGTTGAAAGAGGGGTGTTTTTCTTTTGTTAATACACAGAAATGTATTATATACCTCCTTCTTTTGCTTTAAAAAATGCTTATCTGCTTTACACCATCTTCATTTTCCAGCACATTGAGAAGACTCAAGCATTCATTTTATGAGCTACAAGGACTCATTAAGCCCTTTGTTTTTGAAAAATTCTATCGAATCCCTGAAAGTCTTAAATCGACTTCCTTTGTGTATAGAATTGAAGGGGTGTGTTGCAACTCATAATGATGCTGACCCATTTATTATGCCCAGTTACAGAGTACAAACCGAAAAACAAACCTTGTTCAGATTACTTTGAACCTTTTCACTTGGAAAATAATTAGACGCTACTTGCATGGTGAAATCTGAGGTTTCAAGGATAACACAGCTGCTTCTTTAATATGCAGAATTATAATTTGCAATCTTTTCTGCAGAAGACAAAGGAGGGGGCTTGGTAAAGGACAGATGCCATCCCTCCCATCCCGTTTCCCCACCCCTTCCAAAAAATACATGCACATGGCAACAAGACGAAAATTACCAGGCTAGCAAATGACATTATTAAAGCAGCTTTCCAAAAACATCACCATCTAAAGCGACAAAATGAGACAGAGGAGAATGTGTGGGAAAGGAAGCCCCTCTCTTGACAAACAGTATCTAAATAATTTATTGCACATATTTTTATGTCAAGGAGATAGTACAACAGCCTCCAGATAAAAAAAGGGAATATGAGAACTGAAGCTGTACACATTTACTTGACACGCCGTTATGCACAGTCCCCCCAAAGCCTTTGAAGGCCTCTTCCCACATTTCTTTTAAGTATACACCTAGAAATGTAACATGTGAATGCAACGAATGTGTTTTTTAAGAAGCATATGCATCATACAGGCTTGCCAGATGTATCTCCAGAGGTACATTTGATGGCAGACCTGACTTTATTGCCATATAGTAATGTAACGTTGCTCTAAGTGCATTTTCGTACATGACACTAAGGCCACTTCCTGATGGTTGCAATTTTGCAGGTAGGGTTTGGTTACACAATTAATGTGGATTTGGGGCTCTCCCACCCCACCACCCCACCACCCCACTGCACTGGGAAAGTGTGGGCTAACAACTGATTGATGATAAAGGACTCATCTAACCTCTGGACACCCTTACCTAGCAGGCCAATTTACCGGCCGCAACAATGGACTACACCTGAGTATACCATGATTCTACTGTCAGGTCTGTTGCAGAGCACCAGCAGCAAAGATGTCAACATATCCCAGTGAGGTAAATGTTGATTTGATGGATCTATTATTCCTAGCACAGCAAACAAAGGAGTTGGACCTACTGTTATAATACAAATTAATCCAATTTCTTTGAAGACCGATGATCAAAGGCAGTCCTCGTTACTCGAATACGCCAATAGGAAGCTCACAAGCAAAACCTGAGCACAACAGCATTTCCGCCCCACTTGCAATGCTCAGCTGGTGTTCAAAGGCAGACTGCCGCTAGTGGTCACTGATAGCTTCATCCTCTATGAAATTGCCTCATCCTCATTCAAAGGCATCCAAATTGCTTGTAATTACTACCTACATCATCTGGAAGTGAATTCCATCATTAATTATGTGTAGGCTGAAGAAGAATTATCTTTTTCCCCCCTGTCCTGAATCTTCCACCATTCAGCTTCACTGGCCTGAGTGCTAGTATTAGGAAGCAGCCTATCCACTTTCTGCACACCATGCAGAATGGCAGCTTCAAGAAGGCAAATTTATTAATAATAATAATAATAATAATAATAATAATAATAATAATAATAATAATAATTTATTATTTATACCCCACCCATCTGGCTGGGTTTCCCCAGCCACTCTGGACAGCTTCCAACAGAATATTAAAATACAGTAGTCTATTAAACATTAAAAGCTTCCCTAAACAGGGCTGCCTTCAGATGTCTTCTAATAGTCTGGTAGTTGTTTTTCTCTTTGACATCTGGTGGGAGGGCGTTCCACAGGGCGGGTGCCACTACCGAAAAGGCCCTCTGCCTGGTTCCCTGTAACTTGGCTTCTCGCAGTGAGGGAACCGCCAGAAGGCCCTCAGCACTAGACCTCAATGTCCGGGCAGAACGATGGGGGTGGAGACGCTCCTTCAGGTATACTGGATCAAGGCCATTTAGGGCTTTAAAGGTCAGCACCAACACTTTGAATTGTGCTCAGAAATGTACGGAAATGAACTTCACGGAGGAGCACTCTGAACCACACTCTTCATTACACTGACTTCCTTTGCACACACAAGAAAGGGCTATCACGACATGTTATACAGGCAACTCCCAATTCACGCAGGGGTTATGTTCCAAGTCACTGCGTGTTTAAGTGAAAAGGTATGTATCTGAAACATCATTGAAAAATCCTGCAGAAATATAAACTGCATAACACAGCACCCAGATTGGCTGGTACTGGCTGCCAGGGCATTAGGGCATCAGGGTTGAAAATTTCACAGTCATCTTATTTGTTTCTGGTTATAACTCAGAGTGCTTGCTCTGGTCTTCAAAACTCTATATAGCTTGGGTCTGGAGTGCATTGAAAGACTGTCTTGTCTTTCATGAACTTGTCTGAGAACTAAGGTGAAGCAGGTGGCCACTGGAGAGAGGTCCTTTTCCCTAGGGCAGGGGTCTGCAACCTTTAAGACAAAAAGAGCCACTTGGACCCGTTTCCGAAGGGAAAAAAACCTGGGAGCCGCAAAACCATTGCGACATTTAAAACAAATATATCTCCAGAGCCGCGATCTGACAGCGGGCGGGAAGGTGACGTCGGGACTAACGCATGCACCGCCCCCATGCGACGTCACAGCCAGTACTGCGCCCGCCACAGTGGGGAGTGTCGGGGCGCACAATGCACCTCCTCCCCTCGCTAGTATCCGCCCCGGAGCCGCGGCAAAGGTGTAAAAGAGCCACATGCGGCTCCGGAGCCGCGGGTTGCAGACCCCTGCCCTAGAGGCACCTCATGTGGAATGCACTCCAGAGAGAGAGCCGAGCCTGGCACCCTCATCATTATGTTATATGTGTCTGGTTAAGATTTGGCTTCCCTATTTTGAATGATTGCAATCCACCAATTTATAACGAATCCACTGTGTTACCTGTCATTTGTATTTGCGTGTTTTATGTGATTTCCCCCTAATTTACCTTGCTTAAGATTTTGTTGTTCAACTGTCTTTGTTTAAAATGTTTTATTATCACCCTCTGGGTATCTTTTACAAATTGATAAAGCAAGCTATAAACTGATTTTATATGACCTTAGGGCAGGTAGAAGAGGCAAAATTAACAATGAACTGCTGTTTTCACTTAATTTGGCCTTAAGTAAATGAAATAAATCAGAATAAAATTTACCACAGGGATTCACTTTAGCCCAATTATTTTTTTTCCTCTCATGCATGGAGATTAACTCTTGCCATGCTGCCTATAATACTGGCATAATATTTATTTAATAAAGAATGTAAAAGTGTTGGTGCTTCTCTCCTTTGAATTACATCCAGGTGATATATTAGTATTATACTAACCATTATTGTACTTGGTTATATAATCCATATCAGACTCTGTAAAGGACCCCCTTCATCCTCAATAAAACGATGATATTATCTGAGTTTTTAAAGATCTGTCAGCCAAATCTGAATTATTCCTTCAAGAAATAAATCCATAAATTAACTATAGCCTGGAAACAGACTGATCCAAGAATCAGCATGTATTTTTAACAGCCAGATGAATTATTCATGGTCCACAGAACTGGTGAAACTAAATCCTGAGATCTGAAATTTGCAAGAGATACCTTGCTGCTAGGAAGTTGCTTATTGCTCTATTGTAGAATACTTTTCTTTGATTTTTTTTAATTCTTTGAGAAATTCCAATATTGAAATGCTGAAATAGGAAACACAGTGTGTCTTTCCATATATACACAGAACAAATACATCTAATCATCATTATAATTATTATTATTTACCTGTACTTTTCTTGGGTTGGGGAAATCAAGAAATGTCTCTTTTATAAGAAACTTAAACAAGATTGTGGTCTCAGCTTGACTGGGTTCTAGTCTAAGCGGGGAGATGTTCAGCATGATCCCAGTTTTGGCGAGGCAAAGTCAAGCAAATCAGAGGTCAAGTTCCAAGATGGCAAAGTCAAAGAAAAGCAGGTAACTCTCTGGCTCATTCTACGTGGCGCTCAGGCCGAAGACTCATAGCAGCAGACTTTGGTCTCCAGCAGCAAGCAGAGGCAAGCTGCTTAGACCAGAGCTCTGTCAAACTGAGGCCATCACCTGGGATGAAGCAAAACCACAATATGACATTGGCTTGTTTCAAGAAGCAACAGTTGGACACAGTGACTAAAATCTGAAAGTGGGTGCTTCCAATCAGCTCCTCATGGCCAAGCTAGACAATGGGGCAGAGAAGGGATGCTTGACAATATTAGCAGGTTGCTTCCAATGTCCTACACAAACTATTCTTGTTGCTGTAACCAGATATGATATTTCTCCATCATTAGGTTGCAACAGATACACACATACACACACACACACACACACAGACAGACAGACAGAGAGAGAGAGAGAGAGAGAGAGATTACCCCCATCCCAAGACTTTTTCATTAAATGTCATCTGTTTCATGACATTTCCAACCATTTGTGCTTGTGAGAGTTACTAACAGGAGTTCCATATCCCTTTGCCATTGTTTTAAAACAATTCTCTCTCACTACTGTGTTTAGAGAGAACTTGTGATTGGGTGACAATACATTTCCCCAGGCCTACATGGGAATATGATTTCCTGTATCCTCTTAAGTCATCGTATTCACTCTTTACAAGAGATTGCTAACACAACAGCACCTCCACTAATGACAATGGCTATATGAGGAGAAATAAAGAGAGGAAAGATAGCCGCCTCACTGTTGCCCTTTCAAATTCATTAGGGCCTGTACAAACAAAATATATATATCTTTACCTAACACAACTGAAGTTGTGAATCTCTGAATAGGACAACTCCGGAGAAAACTTGCCATTCTCTTCCTTTAATTCAGGGGTCGGCAAGGTTTACCCTGCCCGGGCTGGTTCACTCTAGCGGAGATCCCTCTGTAGGCCAGATCGCGCGTGCACGCATTTTCCAGTGTCTGCATCGACGCGATTTCCAGCATCTGCACAGACGCGATTTCCATGGTCTGTGCAGATGCGATTTCTGGCATCTGTGTCTGTGCAGACATGATTACCAGCGCCACAAAAGCGAGCCCCTGCGCCATGCTGCGCCGGTTTAGTGCAGCGTGCAGGGACTTGGCGAGTGAGCAGCTCAGTTCAGGGGTGGCTCATGGGCCAGTTAAACGACCCCCGTGGGCTGCTTGCAGCCCATGGGCCTTAGGCTGCTGACCCCTGCTCTAATTCCTATTAGAATATGAACTATGATCTCAGTCAGTAACTGGCAACAAAAAAACCGATTTTGCAGACGCAATATTCTGCAGCTGACTATCAGGGACTGGCTGGACCAAGAGGAGTGGTGGGAGGCACCAGCTGGGGAACCCTCAATGGAAACCCCAGAGGAGAAATGTTTAGAGCCAAGGGATGGTGGTGGGACATAGAGGAGAGGTCAGAGGGAGAGGACTGAGAGGAGGGGCCAGATGCTGAAGGGGCAACAGGATTTAGTGAGCGGGAAGAGCTTTTGATGGGGAGCAGTTCAGACTCTGAGGCTGAAGCAGAGAAGGGGGTTCAAAAGGCTACTACAGAATTCAAGGACTTTCCCTCTCCTGCTGTGACAAGCACTCCTCCTGTTTGGTCTCCAAGAACATGCAGTATAATGAGGTGAGCAGAACAGAGGCCAGAGGTGCAGAGGCGTAGTTTGAGACTGCTTGGGAAACATTTGGGAGGAGCCGTTGAAAGGGTGGAAGGCAGGGACCTCCAGTCCTGGCAACTGCTCCATAGAGGCAAGACCTCCTAGGAAGTGTTGATGAGCTATATGCCGTTTCCTTGAATAAAGAGTTAACTTCACTGACAATGGAGCCCTGTGTGACTTTCGTGCTGACCAGCGTCTGACTCCAGCCCTGACACTGACCACCAGTGTCTCTGCTACAAGCAAGACTTCATTCTTAGTCTTAACACTGTAACCTGGCAGAGAGTCATTCAAGATCTTTAGCAAAACTTTACAGGCAGCACTTGAAATTAGCCAGAGACAGGGTGTGATTGAAAATCTGGACAGTAAATTTAAAATTTGCAATTTTGTAGCATATTTTCAAATATTTATTTAAGCTCTTTATATGCCCCAACTACCAAAGTGTCTCAGCAGTGTACATCATCATCATCATCAATGAAGCAAGTGGTCCTCACTGACCTGGTGCCAGGGGCGTAGGAAGGGTGATGATGATGATGATGATGTGGCACTTGGAATGTTGTCCAGGAGGGAATCTAGCCCTCAGGATAAAAATGCTTCCCTGGCTGTACTCTAGGGTAAAAGACATTTGGAAGAAATAAAGTTTTCAAGCAAATCAATTATTTTAATCTATGCTATAGTAGCCCCACTAATCCTGCTTCTGGTAAAGTTTCATGTGAGCAAGACCCTAAGGCAGGGGTATCCAGAAGGGTATTCCCAGAAGGTAGGGCTGGGGCTACCTCAAAGTTTTGAGCAATCCCTGAGAAACATACTCCCACAGTTTAATGCAAACATTCCAGAAGAAGGAAATGAAAGATTCTGTTTTATATTTTCTTTAGGAGATAGAAAGCCATTTGCAGCAGCAGTTCCTGCCTGCTACAGAATTTGGAAACTGCTATCCGCTGCCATCCTGCTGCTTCTCTCATTCAAACATCGAATGTCTGGCATAAAATGTGATGAGGCTTAACTGCTGCTCGCCAACAGTCTAGTACTGCTGGGATTTTATTGTTTTTTCTCTATCAGTGTCTAATTCTGGTAAGAATAGCCCCATGTCAGCACAAGAGAGAATAGCAGGGTTGTTGATTGCTGACTTATATTCAATGGGGGTTGTGTTTTTTTCTGAGATTTCAGCTGCAACTCAAAACAAGGTGGGTATTATCCCATACCAAGGAGGGGAGTATCTTTCACCAGAACACACACACACACACACACACACACAGCAAAAAAATGTTTTCCCCAATGCTTACTTGAAGGGAATATTGCCTATTATCCACTTGCATTTACTAAGCTATTGTAAGATGCTGAATCCATTTAGGGATCTGCTTCTATCTACACATAGCCGACCTGACTCAGGGTCAAATATTACAGAATCCAAGTTGAAGCCACTAAAATCTCAACTGCAGGGAGGCACTCCACAATGGGGTTTATTCGTGTTTTAAATGCACATGGCAGGTGAATGGCTCAGACTGTGTGGAGAATAAAACCACACACCTAGGTTTCAAGAAACTGTATTTTGAAGATAACATTTCAAAACTTCACAGTTGAGGATGTGCTGTCAGATACCTCTGGGAAAACTTCACATGATTCGCCCACTCAGTAGTAATCTGTTTGCAAAGCTGTTTAATGTTGAAAAAAGCAACATGCAGTTTTACTCTGCGTATGCAAGAGACTCTCAGCAGAAGAGAGTCTGATGACACAAGCCACCAGAAAATAGAATGAGATGAAAATATATTAGAACATGGAACATGCATTGTTGTTTGTCTGGATGGGGTGTTGGTGGTGGTGGAAATCATGAATATTTTGACCCCTATAGGAGGGGAGAGTGGTCTTGTGCTGTTTTTCTGCTTGCTGGTTTCCCACAGGCATCTGGTTAGCCACTGTGAAATCATGACGCTGGACTAGATGGGCCATTGTCCTGATCCAGCAGGCTCCCAGCCAATAATAATAATAATAATAATAATAATAATAATAATAATAATAATAATAATTTATTTATACCCCGCCCATCTGGCTGGGCTTCCCCAGCCACTCTGGGCAGCTTCCAAAAAAATATATTAAAATACTGTAATACATCAAACATTAAAAGCTTCCCTAAACAGGGCTGCCTTCAGATGTCTTCTAAAAGTCTGGTAGTTGTTGTTCTCTTTGACATATGGTGGGAGGGCGTTCCACAGGGCAGGCGCCACTACTGAGAAGGCCCTCTGCCTGGTTCCCTGTAACTTGGCTTCTCGCAGTGAGGGAACCGCCAGAAGGCCCTCGGTCCTGGACCTCAGTGTCCAGGTAGAACGATGGGGGTGGAGACGCTCCTTCAGATATACTGGACCAAGGCCGTTTAGGGCTTTTAAGGTCAGCACCAACACTTTGAATTGTGCTCGGAAACATACTGGGAGCCAATGTAGGTCTTTCAAGACCGGTGTTATATGGTGTCGGCGGCCGCTCCCAGTCACCAGTCTAGCTGCCGCATTCTGGATTAGTTGTAGTTTCCGGGTCACCTTCAAAGGTAGCCCCACACAGAGCGCATTGCAGTAGTCCAAGCGGGAGATAACCAGAGCATGCACCACTCTGGGGAGGCAGTCCGCAGGCAGATAGGGTCTCAAGCCTACGTACCAGGTGGAGCTGGTAAACAGCTGCCCTGGACACAGATTTGACCTGTGCCTCCATGGACAGCTGTGAGTCCAAAATGACTCCCAGGCTGCGCACCTGGTCCTTCAGGGGCACAGTTACCCCATTCAGGACCAGGGAATCCTCCACACCTTTTTGTATTGAGGTTACAGTGATAAATTCACCATTCTGCTTTATCATCCCCTACCATTTCCTACTGATGGTTAAAGATTGCTAAAAGGTATGCAGATATTGGAAACACAAATCCAAGTTTCCTAACTTCAAAACATCAATGAAGCTGACCCAGATTTGATACAAACACACAGAGGCAGCCAAATCCTGGAAAGATCAAAACAGACTTAAGAATTAAATGTCAAGAAGTGATAGGTCTCTTCTCAGTTCACAAGCTCTCGGCAAACATCTGAGTTCTTGTTCACGCCAATCATCCTCTTGGGGTGGGGGTGGATTTAATAGTAAACAGCCATTGCAAATCCAGACACCTCTCCAATAAGGGTGCTTGAAAGAATGAGGAAAGAATGGTTTCATATAATATCAGCATGGACAACAAGGAGTCCCCCAAGTTGTGGGTGCACACCAAAAGACTGCAAGACTTTAATATATGGCTCCACTGACATCATTGTGGTTGGAAAATAACTCCCCCCATTGTCTGCTGGTTCTTACACCATCTCTTTTATTGTTTGCAAGCTCCCAGACCCCACATACAAGCAGGGATGGAAACCTGCAGACTCCAATTCCATCAGCCCATTAGCATGGTCAAGGATAATGGGGGTTGTAGCTCAGATACAGGCAAAGGTGAGCAGCATCAACAACATGTCTCTAAACACAGTGTACATCCAAGATGATGGTGTGACTTCACTGACTTCCTTCTTTTCAGATCCTTAAATAATTGCCAAGCATAAAAGAATTTTGTCCTGAAAACCCACCTTCTACCATCTGAAGTATTTCCATTAGCCGCACACAATAATAGGCGCACACACGTATTGTGAACTGTGTCAGCACAACTGGTGTATTAGGCTCTTGAAGTCCATCATAGTGAGCCTCCACTCTTCATGAGACTTACTTGGAAGTTACTGTCCTCTGAGTAAATAAGTAATGTGCAATACCTCACACATTTGTAAACCAAAGAGAAGTGGCTCGCATCTAACCAAGTTGCATAAACTGGGAGAGGGGATACTGGCACTCCAACTGTTGCTCAGTCAAAGGGCTTGGGTGGGCTGAAAAAGTCAAACTTCACTTAGCAGCTTTCCCCCTCACCTTTAGATCCTCATACCCTATCCTGTACTGTACACACACCACAAAAGTAGAGCTGTGCTGGATTATACCAACAAAGCTGTGGCAGATCAACATCCAGTTTCCAACACTGGCCAGATTGTTTGTTTGTTTGTTTGTTTGTTTGTTTGTTTGTTTGTTTGTTTGTTTGTTTGACTGATTGATTGATTGATTGATTGACTGACTGACTGACTGATTGATTGATTGATTGATTGATTGATTGGAAAGTATTTCTTAAGTGTCCTTTACTGAAAAAATCTCTAGGCAGTAATCAAAAACCTCTGGAACAGTAGCATAAAAATATAAACCTTATGGGCCAGTAAAATCAATGTCACAAAAAACAGAAGTCTTCACAAGGTGTCTGAAGCAACTGGTGGATGATGCTTCATGCATAGCAGAAGGAAGAGAATTCCAAAATTAAGGGGCAAAGGGAGAAAATGCCCTTTTCTGGATCCCAGCCTTGTGATAGTCTGTGGTGCCATGAGTAAAATTTCTTCAGATGATGTAAATCATCTTGCAGGTCTATAGACAGGCAGTTGCTGCTTCTGGTAACCTGGTCCTCAATTGTTTACTAGGTACTTACTAGATACGTCTAGTAAATCCAGAAACAACAAGGAATGAAAACAACAGCCATCTTCTATTGCTGGTCTCAGCCATCTGATATTCAAAGGTATGCTGCCTCTAAACAGGGTGATGTCATTTAGCAATTATGGTGCTCAAAATCACGCAAAACATGAACACATGCTCAAAGAATGAGACATGTGGCACTAAATTGAGTAGCTGTCAGCAGAAAACTGGCCAGAAAGGTCTGCTTTACTGGACCAGATTTAATGAATGCTAATAGCTGTTCTATGATGAGGCAGCTCTATGTACAGAAAGATCACATCAATAAACAAAAAATCATTTTTTTTAATGATCGGATGTCAAAAAGGTAACTCACACAAAAGCACATATACCAACGCAGACATAAAACTCATAGCCTCTGATCTTTAAATGACTGTCCAAAAATGAAAGTGATTTAGTTTCAAGCCGCCGCAACTATTCTAAAATACTTGACAGTTTTATCAACAGTCATAAATCATGCACATTTCATTCATCAAAGTCAGTGTTGATATATCAACAAAAACAACAAAAACTGCAGCCCCACCCCAAAATCATTTTCTTGCTCACTCGCGAGACATGAAAACTCATCTTGAAAATAGGTTTCTGTTGGGCTTGAATGGGAAAGCAGGATTGTTGTTGTTGTTGTTGTTTAGTCGTTTAGTCGTGTCCGACTCTTCGTGACCCCATGGACCAGAGCACGCCAGGCACTTCTGTCCTCCACTGCCTCCCGCAGTTTGATCAAACTCATGCTGGTAGCTTCAAGAACACCATCCAACCATCTCATTCTCTGTCGTCCCCTTCTCCTTGTGCCCTCCATCTTTCCCAACATCAGGGTCTTTTCCAGGGAGTCTTCTCTTCTCATGAGGTGGCCAAAGTATTGGAGCCTCAGCTTCACGATCTGTCCTTCCAGTGAGCGCTCAGGGCTGATTTCCTTCAGAATGGAGAGGTTTGATCTTCTTGCAGTCCATGGGACTCTCAAGAGTCTCCTCCAGCACCATAATTCAAAAGCATCAATTCTTCGGCGATCAGCCTTCTTTATGGTCCAGCTCTCACTTCCATACATCACTACTGGGAAAACCATGGCTTTTACTATACGGACCTTTGTTGGCAAGGTGATGTCTCTGCTTTTTAAGATGTTGTCTAGGTTTGCCATCGCCTTTCTCCCAAGGAGAAAGCAGGATACTGTAATGTAAATCCACACGGACTTTTATCCATCTAAAATATTTCTCCATTGCAAAGCAACCCCAGAGCAGGTTGCAATTAAAAGTCAAGCATATAACATATTAAACACACACACCCCAAAAATCATAAAAAACAGGAAAAGCAACCAATCATTTTATAGCCAAAGTTAATTAACAACCAACAAGCTCAGCACTAAGATCCAGCAGAAGTCAGGGTGAATAAGGTCTCCAGCTGATGCCAAAAACTTGGAACCCACCCAACACTCAAATCTATCTGGGACTCTAGTTGCTCTACTATCCTGCTGGGAGGGCCTGAGATTTGTGCAGGCAAAGTCTGAGGCTAGGTCAGCAAGCTCACTAGGCAGCTGAACTGGATGACTACTGCTTCGCTGAAGAGACCAGAGATCAACCTGGGGTAACCAATGTGACGAGCAAAGGGGGGAGCCGGGGTGGGGCTATCCACATATCCACAATGGCTACCCCACAAAAAAAGGCTTGCTTGTCAACAGGTCCTTCACTCCTGTAATGACTGTGGTTTCTGCCAGCCAGTCCCAGAGTGCCAGGACTGATTTTCACTTCTGGCCCTGCTTTTGCCTGTAACAACTGCTTGGCATCCGTCTGCTCGGGAGGTAACGGAAGATTGTGCCTTCAGGGGTGAAGTCAAACCACTGGAGAGTTACAGCACCTGCAGAGACCAATATAGGAGAGACGTGTTTTGTTGCAGATGGAGGCATCTGGTTGTGCTGATGAAGGTGTAGCTCCTTCCTCGGAGGAGGTTGGATGGATGGACATCTGTGATGGATGGTTTAGCTGAGATTCCTGCATTGCAGGGGGTTGGACTAGATGGCCCTTGAGATCCCTCCTTCCAACTCTACAATGTTATGGTGTTTCATCTTTCTGTGCTCCCCCAGCCGTCATTCTAACGAGACTCATTTTATTCCTACAACCTGTTGCCTGGACTCTCACACCTTAGAAACTGTTCCTTGCTATCTGTTGATTAACAAAACAGGATGTGGCAATGTTAATATTTAAGATGAGGCTTCCTCTCTATTTGGCCCAGAGAATTGCTGCTGATTCTCAAAAGCCTCTTGCCTGTCCTAGTGAGGGCCATGAGCTTTGGAGAAACACAGACAAAAATTGGACGTTCAGGCTATTTTAGTACGGCAGAGAAAAATCTGGTACCCTGTTGTCATGCTATTCCCCTCAACCATGACTGCGGGAGGGCAGCACACAGCTCATGTAATCCATGGAGAAACATGAAAGCTCAGTGGTAAATGGCCAACAGCATGTCTGCTCTGTCGTGTGATTAGCTTACACAGCCACAAGCACAGATCACATAGAAAGAAGCAAGTTGAGATGGACTGAGCCACATTCAATCTCTATGTTGCACTTACACTGAGAAGTTTGCGATCCATGTCAGATATGCATTGCAATTATTTTTCTCCACAGGTATGCTGGTGTTGGGGAAGGTGCTACTGAGCATGAGCAAGGGAAGCTGGATTGTGCACCTGCCAGTCTTAAATAATAAAGCTTCTTTCAGAACGGAGCCTGCTTTCATTTCCTACGACAAAATGAGCCTTTTTATCTATTAATATCAGTGCACTACTGAAGAGCACTCACTCTTCTGGAACCAACTTGCAATGCTTTCCACGTGTTGGAAAAACAAGACCTTAGATTTGCATTTGGGGATTTGTTTGTTTGTTTCACTTGGTTTCCAGGAAGGCACTGGGAGCACAGGCCAAGGTGAATTAGTAATTCTTGCCCACACTGAAAGACAAGGGGTCTATAATGACAGATCATTGCAAAACACCAATTCTGCTGCTGTATAAAATATGGTATAGAGAGGCAGCACTATTGTAGGTGAAAGAGAAAGACCGAAGCAGAAAGACATACAATCAGACAGTACTCCTTATTTATCCTGTTTTCAATTCAGCTGAAACCTACTGCCTTCATTTCTGCATGGTCTCCTTTCATATTCTGGGGGAGATTTTCAGAGGCGATTCTGTTTCCAAAATATAAATAATAACTTACTGTAGTCAGCATGTGTGACCGGAATCAGATTAAGCTTCACAGAATTGATATGATAACATCATCTGTTCCATTTGTCACACAAGGAAGGTAAAGCAAAGGACCAGGCTGTTGTTTTTAAGTTTCACTGCAGAAGAAATTTGCAAAGGCTAAATACAATAGAGTTTGTTGCTATTACATGCTTCACTAAATCAGGGGTCGGAAACTCCAGACTTCCTGATCTGCCTTGACTTTTACCCAAACCCTGAGATACGTCAGCTACAGCCATGAGAAACAGCCTCTTAGAATTAAGGACTAGAATGCCTCTGAGCACATGCCAAGCCCAGGAATATGTTTCTAGGACCCACACTGAGCTCACAGTCCTGTCACTCAAAAATCCACTCCCGTCTTTTATTTACAGTATTTATTAAATTCATATCCCGTCCTTCCTCCCTAAAGAGGCAGCAAACATACAAGCAATAAAAGAAGTGAAACATTTTTAAAACAATTCCAATACAGAGGCAGACTGAAAAAGACCTCTACTTAAAAGGCTTTTGGAAGAGGGAGGTCTTCAGTAAGTGCTGAAAAAACAAAAATTGTCAAACACCCGTGAGTCAGAATCTTTGCTGATCTACTGCAAGTCACACAGAGAAGATCCTAATCTACCCTCTGCTATGAAGATCACTGAATGATCTTCCCAGTACCAGTTCAAAGTTTTGAGGGACCATTCAGCAAGATGTGCTGAGTAGACCCATTTCCCCCTTGCTATTGTCACTATTGCTCAGGTCTCCCTCTGGACCCATTCCACACAATGCTCAGAGGAAGAACACAATGCTTGCAGAGCATCACTGCTCTTTCTCCTCACTCTTGCCTCTGCTCGCATGCTTAGAGGGGGAAGATGGACAAGCATGGAAGCCAAAAGTCTTCAGATGTTGGCAATGGGCCTCCTGATGGGGTATGGTTCTCAGCAGCTGCCCAGCGCCTGGCATGCAACCTGTTTGCCAGGGAACTGACATCGGAGCTAGAGGCGGAGGGAAGGCTCTCAAATGATGCTGGAGAAGGGCCCAGCAGGGAGAGAGGCAGCTCCGCAGATGGGGAAGCAAATCAGCGCAACACCAGGGATATAGAGGGGCTGATGGGGGAATCGGCGAGAGGGCTCCAGGACTCTTCACCGGACACCAGCGGGGAGAGCACGGGTCCTCCGCTACCCACGCCCACCCTGCGCAGAAGACTTCCGCGCAGAGAGAGTAGGAGGAGACTGGGTGTCAAACAACTTTTATGTTGGAAAAGATTTAAGAAATGCCCACTGACGGATTCTGCTAGCGACTGAGGCAGCCACGAAGTGAAGGGCTGCCCAGACTGAAAGGTTTAGCAAGGCAACAAAGCCTGGAGAGGCGGCAACTTACGCACGAGCAACCCATACACATTACACTGTTCTTCCTGTAATTATCAACAAATACGAAGTGAGCAAATACCGGAACCAAGCTGAGCATTGCCTGCCATAATGCTTCCCTTTTCCTTCCATGAAAGGCTGTTGAGAATAAAAGAACATGTGTGGCATGACTGTGAATGAAAGCCGGCTTCTAATCTTCTTCATTTAATTCTGTGGCACTGCCCTAATATATCCTCCTGCGAGCCAAGCAACATCAAATTATTGAAAATATCACCTAATCACTTTCAGGGCCTCAGGAACTGGAATACAGGTGTCATGCAGTTGCTAACAATTCAGCTTACTGCTCTCATTTTACGAGCCAGAAATCAGGGTCTGTAGGGGCCTTATTTTTAGAAAGGTTTTATTGCTGTTGTGTTGCAGACAAACATGTTCTAATACGGTTCTAAAGAACAAACATCACAAGGGGCCTTTCAGCAACACAGTAGTATTTGGAATACCACACACAAAGTCTGCGGGAGTACAAAAAGCATATACCCCCTTGCTGTTTGAGAAATGCCTCTGCTCTGGTAAGACAAGGTTTCTCCTAAACCTTTCAATTCACAAGTCAACATAACATTACTTAGGAACAACAACAACAGACCTCTTCCACCATGAAAAGAAAATACATTGTTTTGGTAAGTTTCCTGAATGTTCACTGTCAATATTTTTTTCTGTGCACCGCTTCAGGTAGCTCAAGTGGGAAAATAAGCCAAATAGATGTATTCAAGTCTCCAGGGCCAGATTAACTGCATCCAAGAGTATTAAAAGAACTGGCAGATGTGATCTCAGAACCACTGGCAGTCATCTTTGAGAATTCCTGGAGAACAGGCGAAGTCCCAGCAGACTGGCAAATGTTGTCCCTATTTTCAAAAAGGGGGAAAGAGAGGACCCAAATAATTATCGCCCAGTCAGTCTGACATCAATACCAGGGAAGATTCTGGAGCAGATCATTAAGCAAACAGTCTGTGAGCACCTAGAAAGGAATGCTGTGATCACCAATAGTCAGCATGGATTTCTGAAAAATAAGTCATGTCAGACTAACCTGATCTCGTTTTTTGACAGAATTACAAGCCTGGTAGATGAAGGGAACGCAGTGGATGTAGCCTACCTTGATTTCAGCAAGGCATTTGACAAGGTGCCCCATGATATTCTTGTAAAGAAGCTGGTAAAATGCGGTCTTGACTATGCTACCACTCAGTGGATTTGTAACTGGCTGACTGACCGAACCCAAAGGGTGCTCATCAATGGTTCCTCTTCATCCTGGAGAAGAGTGACTAGTGGGGTGCCACAGGGTTCTGTCTTGGGCCCGGTCTTATTCAACATCTTTATCAACGACTTGGATGATGGACTCAAGGGCATCCTGATCAAATTTGCAGATGACACCAAACTGGGAGGGGTGGCTAACACCCCAGAGGACAGGATCACACTTCAAAACGACCTTGACAGATTAGAGAACTGGGCCAAAACAAACAAGATGAACTTTAACAGGGAGAATGTAAAGTATTGCACTTGGGCAAAAAAAATGAGAGGCACAAATACAAGATGGGTGACACCTGGCTTGAGAGCAGTACATGTGAAAAGGATCTAGGAGTCTTGGTTGACCACAAACTTGACATGAGCCAACAGTGTGACGCGGCAGCTAAAAAAGCCAATGCAATTCTGGGCTGCATCAATAGGAGTATAGCATCTAGATCAAGGGAAGTAATAGTGCCACTGTATTCTGCTCTGGTCAGACCTCACCTGGAGTACTGTGTCCAGTTCTGGGCACCACAGTTCAAGAAGGACACTGACAAGCTGGAACGTGTCCAGAGGAGGGCAACCAAAATGGTCAAAGGCCTGGAAACGATGCCTTATGAGGAACGGCTAAGGGAGCTGGGCATGTTTAGCCTGGAGAAGAGGAGGTTAAGGGGTGATATGATAGCCATGTTCAAATATCTAAAAGGATGTCATATAGAGGAGGGAGAAAGGTTGTTTTCTGCTGCTCCAGAGAAGCGGACACGGAGCAATGGATCCAAACTACAAGAAAGAAGATTCCACCTAAACATTAGGAAGAACTTCCTGACAGTAAGAGCTGTTCCACAGTGGAATTTGCTGCCAAGGAGTGTGGTGGAGTCTCCTTCTTTAAGCAGGTCTTTAAGCAGAGGCTTGACAACCATATGTCAGGAGTGCTCCGATGGTGTTTCCTGCTTGGCAGGGGGTTGGACTCGATGGCCCTTGTGGTCTATTCCAACTCTATGATTCTATGATTCACGCAGTATAATTTCTATTACTGTAATTTAATCCTAAGAATTGTTCTTTAATATTGCTGTAATTTAATCCTATGAATTGTTCGTTAACGACATCATCATTTCCCCACAAAAATCAAGCAACCACTGGATGGACTCATCAAGCAGCCAAAAATATGGACTGACACCATGAAGCCATAAATTCTGTTTATCCTTAGCGTCAGAGCCACCACTACCACCTTTGGCTATACTTAAAGAGATAAAAGAGCCCTCTCTCAAAGGATTATTTTAACAAAAGAAATAACACATCACTTACATCAAATCACAAATGCCACTGATGTCCCTAAACTGTCCCACTCAATTGACTTTCTTACGTCAAATACCACTCACCAACTGTCACAAATTCATGAGACTTCAGACATTGTTTAACAAACTAGTGAGGACCAAAAACAATAATAATCTTAAGACCACTCCACAGAATTGCGAGCTAATAATATCACAAAAGCCGATCTCTCTTCCTCTGTAGTCATACACCCACATATTTTATGGCACAATGCAAAAGCAGAACAAGTTGATCACAATATTTGAAAACTAAAGCAACAGTCTACGTGCAAGGCCAAAAGAGGATATTGAGAGCTGGACTGCGGAGAAATCAAGAGATAAGGGCAGAGATTTAGCTCTCTGAAACTCTGCAGGCAGTTTACAAGGTTATCAGCATAAAACACAGAAGACTACCGAAAAAGTCCAAAGACTAGTTCACCTAGCATTTGCACAGCACTTTCATAGCACATGCATTATCATGTTTAGGGGTAACCAAGAAGGTGTCATCCAGATGTTTGGACTATAGCTTCCATCATCTTTGACCACTGACCCTGCCAGTTGGGAATGATGGGAGTTCCTAATCATATGGAGAGCACAATGATGGCTACCTCTGGTTTAGTTTTAATCCTAACAATAACACTGTAAGGAAGTCAGAATTATGCCCCCCCAAATTACAGAGAGGAGGGACTGAAGCTTACAGAAAGTGTGAATTGATGGCAGAGGCAGAGACAAAATTTGAATCAGCGACTTCTGAGCTGTAGGCTCAATCTCTTAGCTACTGTGCTGCATCAACTGATCATATTATGTATTTATAAACAATTTCTGTTCTCATCCTGAAGCAAAGTTCTTAACCTGAGGTACTATTTCTGGGTTAGCGGAGTCTGTAACCTGAAGCGTATATAACCCGAGTTACCACTGTAGTCCAAGCGGGAGATAACAAGAGCATGCACCACTCCAGCAAGATAGTCCACGGGCAGGTAGGGTCTCAGTCTGCATATAAGATGGAGCTGGTAGACAGCTGCCCTGGAAACAGAATTGACCTGTGCCTCCATGGACACCTGTGAGTCCAAAATGACTCCCAGGCTGCGCACCTGGTCCTTCAGGGGCACAGTTACCCCATTCAGGAGCGTTGAGTATCATGTTCAAAAATATGGCAGTAAATGTCAAAAAATGTAAAAACTGCAGGGGGCGATAAGCAATTATCCCCCCCCCAAAAAAAAGTCTGATGAACTAAAATAGCCAAAAGTTCAATCATGCCCCAAGAACAAATAGGCAGTCATAAGATCATCAGCTGCCTATGATGATGTGTACAACTGTAAGAAACTCATACATTTTACTTGCAGGCAAAAAAAGAAATCTGCAATGTATCACGTCTATATCCCAGCATCACACCAAAGCCAAACAGATTACAAAATCAGCAGGTATTGGGTTTGGTGTAACACAATACACAGACCTCATTTCCAAAAAGTATATTACACTGTATATGACTTACTGCCCAGCTCATTCTTCAACCTAATCCATTTGCAGACCAGAATATATTTCACTCCTGTAAACAGAAGCATGACCAATTCTGCTCCCACGTGTCATGACTCTAGACCTGAGATCAGACTCAGCAGGACTTGCTGAACCCAAGTCCCCCAAGCCCAAGATGTCTGAGAACTCCAGAACCAAGATGCCAGAGACCTCCTGAGTCTGGACCGGAGACAGCAGCCACCTATGTTCAAGGGCAACAAGTGCCCAGGATAATTGCCACCAAGGGTCTCACACTCCATAGTTCAAAACAAGGTTACCTTCACTTCCTCCTCCTCCCCCCCCCTCTCTCTCTGCCATGGGATTGCACTGTGCTTGTGGGACTTGGGTTCAGCAAGTCCTGCTGAGTTTGTGTGACTGCATGCCTGTATGCACATGGATGTGTGCATAGATACGCAGCATTAGTCTAATGTTTCTACTATGCGCACAGATGTGCAGCATTAGTCTAATGTCTCTACTATGCGCCCGGATGTGCAGCATTAGCCTATGCCTCTACTATGGCCAAAAGTGTGCACCTAAATCAGGGGTCAGCAAACTTTTTCAGCAGGGGGCCGGTCCACTGTCCCTCAGACCTTGTGGGGGGGGTCAGACTATATTTTTTGGAGGGAATGAACAAATTCCTATGCCCCACAAATAACCCAGAGATGCAATTTAAATAAAAGGACACATTCTACTCATGTAAAAACACGCTGATTCCCGGATCGTCCGCGGGCTGGATTTAGAAGGCGATTGGGCCACATCCATTAGCCTGCCTACCCATGACCTAAATAGAAGGAAAAGAACAACTAGAGAGACCTTCAAGAATGAAGGAGTTCGGGTGGTGTGGATTTCAGGTAGTAGCAAGGAATGTCTCTTGGAGAAAAACTGAAAAGGAGACCCCCACCCTGCCCAGAACAGGCTGGAAGAAAGTTTTGCTAGGCCTAGTGGTATTTTACATGCACTTTTAACACACTGTTGACACCATACTCTGTGGAACATTTTCCCACTTGCTGAAGATTTTTCAGTTGTACTTATTGCAATGGTTCTGAATTGCCTTTAACATTCCATTTAAAAAAGAAAGCAAGATATAAGAGTCTAGAAACAAATGAAAACGTACCTAGCAATGACTAAGGTTATTGCAATGACAGTGGCAAGCCATATCTCCCTTTATGTCTCATATTGCTTCAAATTAATTTTATCGTGTGGAAGAGCAACAGTGATGATACTATTGCTAACTTACCAATTAATGATTGCAAGGGAAATGTTCAGAAAAGCTCTTTAATCAACAAGGTTCAAGGGAGGTTTTGGAAATAATTGTCAGAGAGGCGGCAGCAACTGAACAGCTTTGAATACTATGATTCCATGAATATGAAGCTTCAGGCATACAGAGAATGGGGAGGGGAAAGGGGAGAGAATGAGTGCAAAACACTTCAGTCAGGGAAGGACCTTGAGAAGCCCTGCAAACAACCTCTTAAATCTTAATTAAAGCGTTCAAGGTTGACTACTCAGAATTTCTGTTATGTTATACACACTTGTAATAGTTACACATTATAGAACTGCTACAGTGGTGCCTCGCAAGACGAAAAGAATCCGTTCTGTGATTCTCTACGTCTAGCGGTTTTTTCGTCTTGCGAAGCAAGCCCATTGAAGGATTAGCGGATTAGCGCTATTAGCGGCTTTTAGAGGCTTTTAGAGGCTTTTAGCGGCTTATCTGCTGATCGGATCAGCTGATAAGCGGCTTAGCGCTATTAGCGGCTTTTAGCTGCTTTTAGCGGCTTATCTGCTGATCGGATCAGCTGATAAGCGGCTTAGAAAAAGGGGGGGAGGGAAAAAAACCTGCAGGAACTTGCAAGACATTGTCATCTTGCGAAGCAAGCCCATAGGAGATTCGTTTTGCGAAGCACCTCCAAAACGGAAAACTCTTTCGTCTAGCGAGTTTTCCGTCTTGCGAGGCATTCGTCTTGCGGGGCACCACTGTATTACATGGTCATCATGTAGGAAGCTACAGGGAGCTTATTGTCAGCAAAGCATCTGATCTGAGGGAAACAAAGCAGCTCTCCCCCCAAAACCTTAGAAGAAATTCTTAAAACTATGGAACAAAAGCAGGGTCTGCCCTAAGTTGCAACTGCCATGATCTGGGAAATCGGCAGATCAGAACCTTAACATCTTTTTCCTGGGATCAAAACACGAGCATGTCATTATGAAGTTAATGGGCTGGTTTTGTTTCTTCCTACTCGTGCCTGGGAGAAACAAACCACAATCCCTGGCTCAGTGTTACGTCTGAATCAAGGATCACGGCCTCTTTTGCTCCAGTGGCAACATAGGCAAAACTTGTAGCACCTTAAAGACAAATAAACTTTTGTAGAGTAGAGTCCACTCCATCCACTGTCATTCTCAGCTTTTCAAATACATATCAATTAAAGGTTAAACGTATTCAAAATAAGAACAGTGACCTTTCAGGAGTAATTGGTGATAAGGCAATTATTCCCCACCTGCTGTGTTAATGAACACCTGTGGTGGGACCAGAAACCCTTGTTTCTATTCATGTTCAGACTGATAGAATTTATCCAAGAGTTGGATTCTAATTTGGAAATTTCAGAAGCCTTTAAAGTTTGTTTGTTGAAAAATACAGTGTCATAAGAGTGAAATGCTGCTAAAGACTAATGCACCTAGCCCTCTGAAAAACAAATCTTGCATTACCCGTATTTTTCGCTCTATAAGATGCACCAGACCACAAGACGCACCTAGTTTTTGGAGGAGGAAAACAAGAAAAAAAATATTCTGAATCTCAGAAGCCAGAACAGCAAGAGGGATCGCTACGCAGTGAAAGCAGCAATCCCTCTTGCTGTTCTGGCTTCTGGGATAGCTGCGCAGCCTGCATTCGCTCCATAACACACACACACATTTCCCCTTACTTTTTATGAGGGGAAAAGTGAGTCTTATAGAGCAAGAAATACGGTATTTTTGCCTTTCAGCACCTTGAAACATGGACATGCAGGTCCCAGATGACAGCCTCCTCCTCAAAATTCCACTGGAATGGAAGTATTTGTAACTGGTCCCACAGAGACCCAGGTGGTCTCCAGGGAAAAGTGTGGCTATCTACCGGCTCTTGAAGAGATAGCTGTCTGACAAGCATTCCCCTGATCTCCTGACCTGAACCTCTTGTATTGTTTTAGTCGCTGATTCAACTGTTTTAATGAGTGTGCTCTTTTAATGGGTTTGTTTCATTGTACATTTTAATTGTGGGTGTTTGTTGTCTTTATTGCACATTTAAACATGTTTTTTTAAAAACCAGTTTTATACTTGTCAACCTTTCAGAAGCCACTTTGACAAGTAGGCAGTACATATGTTTAATAAAAAATAATAATAACAATAATATTAACAGTTTTGGTTGGTGTATCGACTGTGCCCTTTTCCTGGGCAAGGATAGCTTGGCCACCGTGACTCAAGCACTGGCAACCTCACTTTTAGACTGCTATAGTGTGCTCTACGTAGGGCTTCCTCTATGTTTGGTCTGGAAGCTACAGCTGGTACCAAGCACATATCAGGCCAGTGCTGAAGGATCTGCACTGGCTTGGCCATTAGCCACTGTCAGGGAACTGACATCGGAGCTAGAGGCGGAGGGAAGGCTCTCAAATGATGCTGGAGAAGGGCCCAGCAGGGGGAGAGGCAGCTCCGCAGATGGGGAAGCAAATCAGCGCAACACCAGGGATATAGAGGGGCTGATGGGGGAATCGGCGAGAGGGCTCCAGGACTCTTCACCGGACACCAGCGGGGAGAGCACGGGTCCTCCGCTACCCACGCCCACCCTGCGCAGAAGACTTCCGCGCAGAGAGAGTAGGAGGAGACTGGGTGTCAAACAACTTTTATGTTGGAAAAGATTTAAGAAACGCCCACTGACGGATTCTGCTAGCGACTGAGGCAGCCACGAAGTGAAGGGCTGTCCAGACTGAAAGGTTTAGCAAGGCAACAAAGCCTGCAACTTACTCACGAGCAACCCATACACATTACAGCCACCAACTTACTCACGAGCAACCCATACACATTACAGCCACCAAGTCAGTTTTAAGGTCCTGTTACTTAAGTAACTCTAGACCAGGCTACCTGAAAGAGAAGATTTCCTCTCCATTGTGTAACTGTTTTTCATACTTTGCAAACCCCCTATTTTGACATTAAGACTATTTGGATGACCAAGAGTCAAAGTAGACCAAATTCTGAATGAGGATATCAGTACATTCAAAATAAACACTATGCAAACATACACAACAAGGTCTGCTAAAGCTGTTGAATGAGCCCTGAATTACAATAATAAAAAAATCTACTCTTGTTTTTAAAAAAGAGGCATTCATGCTGATTTATAGCGGCCGGTGGTTTCTGCTCAGGCAGTATCTCAGTCTGAACATGGCTCTCATGAGCAGAAATCCCCACAGGCCTGCAGCTTCTAATTATGTAAAGGTCTGGAATGAAACCCGCACATTGCAGAAATCAATAAATATGGTAATAAGAGAAGAATCCCCTTGCTGCCAAGTTCAGTAAGCCAAAACATAAAATGGGAAATTGTTTTCTCTGTGAAAGTTGTATCATTGGAGGCAGCTTATTCCTCCATCAGTGTGGCACCTTTAAAAAGCCTATGCAAAAGACCTACGGATCAGCACCAATAGAGAAACAAGGAGAAGGAGAAGGTTTCTGCATGTGATTCTAGTTGAAGATGACAGAGTCTTATGACATTTTGACAGTATGTCAAAATGACATTATTGATGTCACCGAGGTAGGGGATAGAGAAAGAGGACAGAAACTAAAGGCCACGTACAAAAAGACGCCAGAGACATCTGACTTTTTCTGTAACCAAGATAAGGGCAACAAATGGACTGAAGCTCACAAACATTCCCAAACACTTAATCATGGCTAAGCAATTGTGGAATGGGATATGGGATCACGAGCTCCTTCCCCATGGCTCCTCCCTTCTGCAGCTCAAATCCCAGCCCCTTCCCCTGCTTGCCTAAACCACAGCTATAGGACTGCAGGAGCAGCAAAGAACCAGGATTTCAAACCAATCAGGGTTTCAAGTTGGTTACAAACTCTGCTAAAGAATGTCAATAACACACTTAACTGCTGTTAAGGCTAGCAGGAGAGAATTTGCACTCAGAGGATACCATACAGTACACCCCCAAGGATTGCTTCCAGTTGTTTAACCATGATTAAGCATTACATGTTCCCAAGCCCATTAACAACTATAGCAGCTCTGTGGTGTCAGCCCATGTTATAATTATCTTAACACTGTAAGCATATAATTGTGCTTTGGTTATAATTACATTGTATACCTTCCTCCTCCTACATGCCTCCCAAAAAAGTATTAATGATTTCCTAAAAAATAAACCTTAAGATTGCCTAAAATTTTACTTAAGAACTTTGGAATACACAGCACACACACATTCACTGTATGAATTGCCAATTATCTCTGTTATGAAGTGGCATAATTTAACCCATAATAGAACTATGATATAGTCCTATAAACTAATACAGTCCTTCTATGTGAACTAATCCTATTATATAAACTAATATGATATAGTCCTGTAAATGAATCACCAGCACTATCTTAAATTCAAATTACTGTTCTACATGAGCCACAGTGCAGAATGAAGGCTAGTTTGGGTGAGACAACAAGTGCCAAATTCTAAACAAATCTGTGAGATACTGATAAGCGCTGTTGGAGAAATTAAGACAAAAAGATGGAAGAATTGCACACGCTTTTCACCTTTTCCTCCCTAGTTACCTGCAAAAGATAACCTACAACAAAGCACCTAATGAAGCAGACTCTATTCCATGAAAATTTCACCATTATAAATTTGTCAGTCTTTCCTGTGCTGTGAAGTCTCTTCATTGTTTCTACAGAAAACATGAAATGTAGTCCATTTACTGGCGACACCCAGGGATAGAATGCTAAACATTCGCAGAGGAATACAAACGTTCTGGCAGCAATAGAGCCCTAACAATGCAATACCATGAGTTGTAATTCTGTAAAGAGAAAACTGCAACCTGAATTAGCAAAACAGAACTTGCTGGTGGTCCTGGTCCACCAAGGGCCTTCAGACATGGACCACTTGCACAGAACCTATCAGGAAACGGAGATGGCACAGCTGGCGACAACGTGGCAGTGCTGATTTTGGAATTTACCAAAGCTACTGTCCATGTTGGGGAAATGGGTGGCGCTGTGGTGTAAACCACTGAGCCTTGGGCTTGCCAATCAGAAGGTCTGCGGTTCGAATCCCCGCAACAGGGTGAGCTCCCATTGCTCGGTCCCAGATCCTGCCAACCTAGCAGTTCGAAAGCACATCAAAGTGCAAGTAGATAAATAGGTACCACTCCGGCGGGAAGGTAAATGGCGTTTGCGTGCTCTGCTCTGGGTTCGCCAGAAGCGGCTTAGTCATGCTGGCCACATGACCCAGAAAAACTGTCTGCGGACAAACACCGGCTCCCTCGGCCAGTAAAGCGAGATGAGCGCAACAACCTGAGTCGTTCGCGACTGGACTTAACTATCAGGAGTCCTTTACCTTTACCTTTTTACTGTCCATGTTGCATTCCTCTGATTCAGGATTGAGGAATTTATGGTGCTCCAGATGTTGCTGTGCTATAGCTCTCATATTCCCAGACCACTGGCCATGCTGGCTGGGGCTGATGTCCAACAACATCTGCTCCCCCTTCCAGATTTAAGTAGGAAGTATGATTGACGAGTTCTTTGGCACAGGACAGAGATGGATGGCAAGCAACTGCAGCGCTGTATGGATCAGGCTACTAGTACTAACCACATTTATCATTTCAAGTACATACAACAACATACGCCAGGAAATAATTTAACCAATAATTTCTCTTCCTGATATTCAAGGATCGGCATATAGCCCAATGTACTACACAAGTGTGTGCCACAACATGCAGACACCCCACAAAAAAAGAGTCACACAATAAAATGTCAGTAAGAGTTTAGCACTTCCGCATGTGGTCGATATGTATCATTTCAGGAAATGTTTATTGTTCTTCTATTTTTGTCACAAAGCTTTTTAGTTCTAACCCATGAGATCTCTTGACTCATCGCTGGTCTTCCTTTTTTAACCTTGATTTTACTGCTCACTTTCCACTACAACGTTGTGCAGTTTCTCCAAGGTGGTGAAGACTTGGAAGGTGCGTGCATCTCATCGTGTGCTGCAATGATTTTTAAAATATATAAATTGCATTAATTTATGTTGCCCAATAGCTTCAAAAACCTCTCATTACTGAAGACATGCTGGATAAGGCAAAAGGTCTGTTGGTTCCAGCATCCTAAATCCCAGTGGCCAAAAAGATTCTGATAGGCAGCACCAAGGCAGAACATGACTGCAACTGCCCTCTCTTGCTCTTGTTATGCAGAAACTAGTATTTAGAGGCATGATGCATTGTGACAGCTGTCCACTTATCCCCTGCTTTCTGCTTCCTGTTCTTCAGCTAGTCACAAATCTATAATTTTTATTTATCCAGAATATATATTAAGCTACTTGGCCTGTAATAGCCTAGATCTCTTATCAAAATTAGTGTTCCATTGGGCTGATTATAGTCCTCTGGAGCAGAGGCTGAACTTAGGGACAAATTTTTGTCAAAGGGTCACTAAGCATGATGTGTTCTTTTTTCCCCCTCCTTCTCTCATCCCCACTTTTTGCCTCAGTTCTTCAGACTCCCTTCCTGTGGAAGGTAGTTCAGGCGAAAAATTCATTCAGCATCTCCGCAATCTTTTTCCCCCTCCTCAGCAAACCTTAAAGCTTTATTGATTATTGCTCAATAACCAGCTTCCTGCTTCTAATGTATTTAACGCTCCTTTTTATTGTTGTTCTTTATGTCTTTAGTGATATGCTCCTCTTTTTATACCATACTGCCTGCTTACATTTCTTTTGTTAAAGTTTGTGTTCCTTTTCATTCTTCTCATTTGGGCAAAGACTTCTCAATTCTTGAAGGAAGTCTGCTCATTAACCATACTGCCATCCTCTTGGCCTTAGTGGCACCTTTCTTGACATGTGGAATACATTCTAGCTGAGCTTCTATTAATTGTGATTTTTTCAACCCATGAGGATTCCAGAGAGATGTGACCCACGTCAAATCCTCTTTCAACTTCCTTTTAACCAATCCCCTCATTTGGGAGAAATTTTCCTCTTCTGAAGTCAACTGTGATTGCAAGGACTTTCTTGGTGATTGTCCACTTATGTATATGTTGAATGCAATTGCACTCTAGCCACTGTTTCCAACTGCATTCACAACATTCAGCCACCACTTAGCATTAAGTCTGGGGTTGCCTCTTTAGCTGACTCCATGTCCAACTGTTCTACAACAGTCACTTAGGGCGTCTGCATCTTACCTCTTTGTCATCACTAGAACACACTTTGACAATCTGCATGGGGGGAATTGTTGTTGTCACCCATTAACAACAACACTTTCTCCTTTGAATGCCCATTTGATTCCATACTCCTCTTCAATATCACCCTGAAAATGTTGGTCCTCCATACCCAATTACTACCGAGGTCAAGTTTTGACACCTATAGCCAACCTGTGAAGTCTAACCCCTTGGGATTTCTAGCTCATTTGGCTCCATGCCCTCTTTGACATATGGAGAAACACCCATACACTCTTCCCTGATGTCCCAATGAAGTTTGTAACCATATCCTACTGGTTCTTTCCCTCAGGGGTGAGTTTAAAAGCTGCTCTACCACTTGTTTTGATATTAAGCATAAGGAGACAGGTACCATTTTTGCTCTCTCTTTTGGCCCACAATCCTCGAGAGGTCCAAAACCCCTCTCTTCAATTTCTCTTCCCCCCACTGACATCCTCCTTCCCCAAGACCCTCATCATCCATGATGACAGAACAGGAGCTGCCATTTTGGGGGGTGAGGTACTGCCATCACATCCCTAAAAGCCCCATCTGCAAGCCTCTAAGCTTCTCCAGGTCAGCAACCTTGAGCTTAACTTGCAACTGGAGAAGCCAGGAGCTCATTGCACCCAGCACATGCTGCAACTTATGTTCAAGTAGGCAGGTAGTCATATATGTTATACTGTACACTGCAAGAGAGAGGATAGCTCACATACCCCTGCCAGCTATCCACCTGCATAACTGTTATATATTGATATGAATATAAATTAGCCATGTTACGAAGAGAAGAAAATACTGCTTTTCTTTTTAGACCCCGCTCTCTGCAGCATCCCTCACTACCCCCAAGTCAGAGAGACAAGGAAATCCCTTATGCAGAAACCGCACAGCTGTTCTAACATTCTGACACATTTTTTTCATCTATTTTGTGATTTGTACACTGCACATATTCTGAACACAATGCTTTTGATAATTACAAAACACCAACTGGAAAATAATTCCTTTGGCGGTGGCGGAGAGGGAAGCTTTCATCCCTATCCAACCGCATGCGCTCTGAACAAGGGACAAATTAGTAGTATGCATACTGGCACATTTATGGCATTTGATAGTCCTTGGAAGCCAGCTGCTCTTCATCCATCAATAAAAGCAGGCCCATGACAAATTTCATGTGACCAGTTGTAGGAAACATCATGGGATTTCTGCCATGAAGGCTATCTAGTTCTGCGGCTATAACAAGCACTTTGCTTTTAGTTCCACATCACAAACACTTTGTTTCAACTGCACTTTAAGGTCCCTTCCCCACTGTAATAGATAGAAGTCCCCAAGCTGAGGAGCGCAGTCCGAAAAAACTTTTCAGTGGCCAAAAAATGAACCCACACAACTCACTGCTGCCCTTCCTCCTCTTCGCTGCCATTCTTCAACTGTTGCATCTTTACTTGCTCTTCAACAAAACTTTTCATTT
Source organism: Podarcis bocagei (assembly GCF_964188305.1). Classification (NCBI taxonomy): domain Eukaryota; kingdom Metazoa; phylum Chordata; class Lepidosauria; order Squamata; family Lacertidae; genus Podarcis; species Podarcis bocagei. Next base: position 44,279,336 of record NC_138137.1, on the reverse strand, counting down.
CCCCTCTTACTCTGCTACAGTCGTACCTCCCCCAACCAATCCTGTAGTCCTTGCAAGCTCCCACACATGGGCACCAGGGACTACTTTTTAAAAATTCCTGTAACTATTCATTTTCTACAAGTGCCCATGAGCAGCACTTTGAATGGCTCCCACGCATTCACTTCAGATGCATAATTTTGTCAGCAATTGGAACACAGTTATAACACAGTTGATATCCTCTTTAAATCCAGAAACAAAAACAGGGTCATTTTTTCTAGTATGGGACGTGCCTTTAAAGTCAACATCTACCCAACTGAAGTAAGAACTCAAGGGGCGTTATGAATCATCAGCCAACCGGTTCTGAGGAACATGCCCCTTCAAATTTCACGCCAAAGTATTTAAAAATAATTATCGTCAGAATGCCTGTATTCTAGATTGTAAGTGCAACTCCAAAAGATACACCAGGGAGCCTCCCGAAAACATTAAAAATATATCCTAATTCAGTGCCAAGAGATTTCATATAGTAATGTACCCATAATGACATGCACAAGTAGCTCTATATGTATATTATTTACTGTGCATAACTAATTCTGCTTCTAAGACGCTGAGCTTTAAAATAAAGAACTTGGAATTATCTGACTGTAAAAGTTGTGGACAAGAAGAGGGAATAATGAATAAAGTGAAGGAGGACAGGAACTGAGGATTCATGGTAAGTAGGGGCTAAATTTTGACACTCCCCATAACCAGACACCCCCAAAACAGCCGTGCCCCAAGGAGAGTTCTCAAATACAGGCAACCTAGTTGATCTATTATTATACACATGCAGACATAGCAGCACTTTATGCATGCCTGCAATCCTATGCATTTTCCCTGAGAGTAAGCTCCACTGAACATAATGATACTACTTATTTTTGATTTGCATAGGTTCAACTTGAAAACTCACTGAACTTTAATGAAGCATCTTCTGACAGCTGGGTACTTATCGCTTACTTACAAATGTAAGCAGTCCTGCAAAGAAATGTTGCCCTTTAAAGTACTAGGCCCATCAATTAACCTTGCTAAAGGAAAGTGGGGGAAATAAATAGCTTGCTTAATTGTTTTCTTCTTTCTCCAACTTCCTGAATGCTAATCTATCACAAACAAACTAGAAAGTCTCTGTTATAACATTATTCATTTGTCAGAGCCAGGGTGGTCTGTAAATTACCCCAACACAGATGAAATTGTCACTCCTATTGTGGAAAAAACACACCTGGAGCTGCACTTTGCTATCTTCCCCTCCACAACACCACTAGACAGTCGTTTTGAGAGGAAACAAGGAGAAAGACAGCCAGGCGAAGCATCTAATGACTGCAAGACCCCCCCCCATCCGATATTTTAAAGAAAGATAACATATTCATGATTGTAGTTCTATTTACTGAGCATAGAATTCTCAATATACTTAAGTTCCCAATGAAAAAAACGGAATCCCTTAATGTACGCAACTCTTTATCCAGCATTTCAGTACTAAACACTGAATGAATGTTCAGAATGAAGGAAATAGAATTAAGTTCTTCAATTTTTTGTTTATTCGTTTTTCCTTTGTTATGTTTTTTAAAGCTGGAGGCGAAGAAGGTAGACATCCATACAGAGAATGAAACAGAGGACAACCCTCCCATTTAAAAAAAAAATCAGTCACATATACGAATAGATCTTCGATTGCCCTACACTTATTTCAGTTCTGCCATGGGTCCATTTTTAGTGCAGGTTCTTCCTGTGGGGAGCTGTAGCATTTGAAGACCCACAACTATAAGCACGAGGCCAGTGATATGGGTGAGCTACAGAATCAGCAACTTCAATTCCAACAGGATACCAATTTCCTGTCACATACCCACCCCACCAGCCTGTGGTTGTGGGTCTTGGAAAAATTGCAGCTGCACCACGGGAAAATCTGCTTCAAAGCAGTTCCTGTGACAGAGCTGTAGTGTGCAAAAGGAATCCACACCAGGAGGGTGCTAGTTCCATGAGACTGATAAAATCAGTCAGTCCAACCCATGTGTTTTGGGGGCTTTAACTGGGATTGATGGGAGTTGTAGTCTCGACACCTGGAGGGTACTAGGTCGGCAAAGGCTGGGCTACAACACAACATATGCTACCTTAACTACGGGTGGGTGGGTGGGTGGGTGGGTGTGGAATCCTTCAATTAAGCACATTAAAGCAGTCATAATCAATAGAGGAACTGAATTCTAAAACCCAATATGCAGCACTCACTTGCTGAAAAGAGGAAATACAGGACCAGCGGCTATCTTACTGAACCATGCCCCAGTAAACTACTTCATGTTTTGCTATCAACTCTGCAATGAGGAAGGAAAAACAGTCTTCCTGTTACTGACGAAAGCAAGTTTTCCAGGGGTAAAAAGGACAACCAACAAAAGGGGAAAGTTTTCCAAGAGCAAAAGCAGCAGAACAGAGATTAACTCCACAAGCATGATAACTGGAGAGTGTGGAAAAAAAGCTATTGCTTTTCACAAACTTTTCCTGTATCACAAAATAGCATTCCATGCATACCTTGCACGCTCAGTGTTTCCAGCCCAACAAGAATTCAGTGCGCTTATGCCCACAGATTTCAGTGGACTTTTGTTCCAAATTGTATGATGGATGGTGGTTAATACCAACTGCTTCTACACTGGGCATAACTAGAAAGCAGCAAGTATGTGTGCAGAGGGCGGCAGCAACAGAACGGGCCTTTTCTGTGGTGGCTCCCTGTTTGTGGAATGCTCTCCTCAGAGAGGCTCGCCTGGCGCCTACATTACATATCATAGGCCCCTGTCAAAAGCATTCCTCTTCACCCAGGCCTCTGCTTCATTAACCAATCAATGGCCTTTTTAACTGTGGAGTGTTTATTGTTTTTGTTTGTTACTATGTTATATTTTTTGTGTTTTTATATTGCAAACTGCTCTATGATCCTCAGATGAAGGGTGGTATAGAAATGTAACAAACACCTATTTTTTTTTAATCCAAGTTGAATAACTCTTCAGTGACTGTCTAGAGGTTCTCAAGCTTTTTTCTCTGTGACACATTTTCAGAATAAAAATTTGCTCACGCCATGTCCAATTTCTCATTGACAAGAAATACATTGGAAAGGACAACTAGGATTGTCCTCCGTATCACTTGATGCTCTTGCTCTCTTTTTGAAAAGATGTATCTCCATATTCTGCCAACAAATAAAACTACGTATTTTTGATACTATACTACAGTGAAATGTTTCGATGTTTCTGTGATTGTCCTGAAATCTTCCTGCCACTCTTGCCATCCTCTCCTACCACAACCTTTGAGAACCACTGGTCTAGAATAATGGTCAGTTCACACTGTCAGAATTGAGTAGCAACGCTTTTCTGGACCACAGTAGTTTGGCTTGAGGCTGAAGTTACATGTTCAAATGCTCCCCCACGGCAGGGCGGGGAATGAACACAACACCCTACATGGAGAATGTGATCCTTGAAATCACATGAAGCTACTTCCAAAGTTCTCGCCCCACTTCGGGGGGGGGGGGACCAGTTCTATCTTTGGTCAACACAAATACCCTAGAGCAGAGGTAGCCAATATAGCGCCCTCTGGATATTGCTGGAGCCCCATCCAGCAGCATGCCAGACGTTTATGGCAAATGTTCAGGGATGTTGGGAGTTGTAGTCCAATAATATCAGAAGGGCAGAGAAAAGGCAAAGTGTGGAAGCTGAGCCACTTGAGCTTTGTACGCTTACCAGGATGGGAGAGTCCTCCAGCAAGGCAATCCTATATAGGAGTAATTCTGGTTGAGTTCAATAGGGCCTATTCCCAGGTACACATGCAAAGAGGACTACAGTCTGAATATCTCGGAGCCAGTGTTGGATGGTACCCATTGGGACTGGCAGGGCAGAAGGCAATGAGCCCAAACTGTAGGTGGAATCAGAGCCAGAATCCATGACAGGCAGTTCTTCCAGTCTGGTCCCCATCCTCTTCCTTTTTGAGTTCTACAAGGGACAACACTGAGGCTAAGGAGGAGAGGGAAGCTTGATGGGCAGGGTTAGCCTCTAGGCTAAGTAAGAAAGTAGGCAGGTAGCAACTAAGTGAGGACAGACTGAGCGTGGTGGAGCCAATGGATCAGCTCCCACTGCTCAAACAATATTATTATTGTTGTAATAAAGAAATAAATAATAGACTACTCTGGTGCTGCTGTTGACTTGTTTTAATATTGTGATGAGTATATACAGCTGCTACCTCCCCATTTCAATTCTCTCAAATGAGGAATTGAAGACAAGGGTTTTACATGCTTCCGTTAAAAGTGAAATTAATTATTGTTGTGGGCATGGCAAGAAGCTTGCAGCACACATGCAAAATAAGAAGGAAGCACAAACTGAAATGGGTGTGTGTGACCTCTTGTAACTAAAACATATCCAAAGAGCCAATCGGGCTTGGCCACCTTCCAGTCTGAAACCAGGAATGAGATGCCAGAACCAGTAAATGTGTTAGGTGAGAGACCATGTACAAGCAAGAACTATCCAGCAGACATTTCTCCTGCTAGCACAGCAGCAAGAGAGTTAAAATTTATCCTGGAAAAGCAACAAAAAAACCCCTCAACTTCTAAAGTCTAGTGGCCCCTCTTCAGAAATTCCGGCACACCCTAACGGACACTGCATATTTCTCCCTTTGAAAAGGGCATCATACTGGCAGACATCCTAAGTGCCTTTTACACATCAATGATCACACATGAAATTTCCCAATGATGAAAGGAAAAACCCTAACACACAGCATAAAGAAAAAATGTGAACTTTATGCTTCCAAACCCAAATTTCAGCTTAAGTAAACATGTTCAAATATGCATTGTAAAGAGTGCATTCTACAGTTGAGTAAGGTCATTTAGGTAATTTTCAAAGCACCATAAATATCCATCAACTTTATCTCCCTCTCTCCCACCTACCCCTAGAATGGGGCTTATCCCATTTTATCCTGTCCATTGGGTTCATAATGGTGAGAGGTATGGCTGGCTCAAGGCTACCCAGGGAGCTAGATAGCAGTTTCAGACCAACCCTAAGAGACAATCCACTATATCACACTGTTTTTAATATGTTAGATATTATATGCCAGTAACCCCATGTTACTATAGGTAGTAAACCTCAAACCAGTATCAACAGCTTGCAAAACTGCTTACTTAAGCAACAAAACATTAGTTCTTTTGATTCCACATAATCACAAATTTTCAACTCGTTGTACTCAGCAAAAGGGGAGAAAAATCTCTTCCACAGATTTGGTTCTCAAAACTCTGGAAAGGGAAACAGGAGACAGATCAATTCTCAGCTCATCCCTTACAGGAGTCATGCAAAAAGAAGTATTTTCACCTGTCACCCTCTTCTCACCAGGCTCTCTGACATTACCACCGAGATGCACTTGTTCAGAGAATCGGAGAGCAAGACGTGATGTGATAGAAGTTTATAAGATTATGCATGGCATGGAGCAAGTGGATAGAGAAAAGTTTTTCTCCCTTTCTCCTAACACTAAAACTCAGGAGCATCCAATGTAGCTGAAAATCCAAGACAGATGAAGTAGGTACTTCTTCGAACAGTGCAAAGTTAAACTATGGAACTCACTCCCACAGGATGCAATCGTGGCCACTAACTTTGGGTGGCTTTAAAATTCATGGAAGAAGACAAGGCTATCAGCACCTACGAATCACAATGGCTATGTTCTAATTTCATTAGCAGAGTCATTACACCTCTGAATACCTGCTGCTGGGGATCACAGGTGGGCAGAGTGCTGTTGTGCTCATGGCCAGCTTGTGAGCTTCCAATAGGCAGTGGTCAGCCACTGTGAGTACAGGATGCTGGACCAGATGGGTGATTGGCCTGATCTAGTAGGCTCACCTTATCCTCTTATATCACACAGCCTTGAATGACTGCAGCTCCCTGCTTAGTCTGTACTTGGATTTGCCACTATGTAATATGCAAAGTAGTGCTCAGAGTTAATAGTGAATTGTTGAATTTTATTTATTTTATTTATTTTATTTATTTGTTTGTTTGTTTGTTTGTTTGTTTGTTTTCTGGGCAGCTTCCAACATATATAAAAACATAATAAAACATTACACATTAAAAAGCTTCCCTATACAGGGCTGCCTTCAGTTGTCTCCTGAAGGTAATCTAGTGATTCATCTCCTCAACATTTAATGAGACAGCGTTCCACCGGGTGGGTGCCACTACCAAGAAGGCCCTCTGCCTGGTTCCCTGCAGCTTCACTTCTCACAGTGCGGGAACCGCCAGAAGGCCCTCTGTGCTGGATCTCAGCATGGGGTGGGTGGGAAGAGGAGGAGTTTAGAAAAGGCTTCCTCAACCTCGGCCCTCCAGATGTTTTTGGCCTACAACTCCCATGATCCCTAGCTAGCAGGACCAGTGGTCAGGGATGATGGGAATTGTAGTCTCAGAACACCTGGAGGGCCGAGGTTGAGGAAGCCTGGTTTAGAACTTCAGTCTAAAATTTACTATTCCAAACCTTATAGAAAGAGATTGTCCATGCACTATGCTTTACTTAACACTCAAAAGTTTGCTTATCTTTCCAGAAGTTAGCATTTTTAATAGTCGTGCTGCCATCCCAATTTCAGTGCTTGTTACTTTTGACAGCCGGCCTGGAAATGGAAGCGTTCACCAACGAGCTTACGTGCTGCCATTCTGAATCAGCCACCAGAAACAAAACATGACATCATTTCCTTCCCTCCAACTTACAAAGACTGGAGTTTTATTCTTCAGTGATGAAATATGTGGCACAACATGCATGACTAAATCATTTGTTCAAAATTAACATGTGCAGCAATTAATCTGCCTGCTTCCTCGCATCCTTCTCAGACTTGATGACTGTGCATCAGATGGTGGAAAGAAGTATCTGTAAACTCCATAAGCTATTCAGCATGGACACCAAGAAGTCCATAAAATCAGTTCTGTTTCACACTACCTTTTAAATAATTTGTTTTTGCTATGCATGAAAATCATCTAAGTAACTATATAGACCCAATCATACGCAGAGCGCGGGGGGGGGGGGAGTGAGGCAAATCCATCCTCTGAAAGATTAAACTCATCTGTGCTTATCTACGAAATCAGCTGCTACTGTACACAAATTGATGGATTGGAAAGAAGCATAATGCAATCTTGGGAATTAAAGAATGTGTTTGAGCCTTTAAGAAGGATGCTAACTTCCAGATAATTGATGGCATTAGCATTATTTATTGGGATTTCCCAGAAAATTAGAGTGCTTGAAGTTCTAAAAACAGGGAATCAAGTAAACAAGGGATCAAGTATTTTTAGAGAGAGTCTGTCTGCAGAGCGGCTGGATTATGTAGCACAGCATACTTCCAACTCCCCAGGTTGCAGTGTGAATAAAGATGAACCCGAGGATACAGGTTTATAGCATCCTCCAGTGAGGAGGCCATGACTAATTCAACCTGCACATATAACTTTGTTCCCCACACACCCAAATGTGCCAAATATCATTCCTTTGATATTCAGCACACACACACAGTTTGTTCCCACATACTCTTCTTTTGGTTTTTTTGCACAGAACCATTAGGTAATGGAAATTCTTCTCATAAGAAGTGGGGGCTTTAAACTCAATGTCACACTGGCGATTTTTTTTTTTAAAGCACGTCCATATGCCAAGAACGAAAAGTGCTTGTTCAGTAATATTTACTTGTTGCTCTCCTATGCCAGTTACAGAACGGTTTAAATCGAAGGTAAAAAACCTGACGAATACATTCTCCACATATAACTGCATTACCAGCAGGTTTGCTGACCCAAGAAATGAAGCGAGGTGTGCTCTACCTGTGCAACTCTTTGCGGGATCAGGCCGATTATCCATTTAGTTCAGCATCCTGGTCTCACAGTGGCCAAACGGGTGTTTGTGGGAACCCCAAAGCAGGAGCTATGTGCTGCAGTTCTGTCCCTGCATATGATTCTTTGCAACTGGTATATAGAAGCATGTTCCCACCAGCAATTGATATACGACACAGCCATTATGGCAAGCAGCCAGTGATAGCCCTATCCCCCCCCCCCCCGGTGAATCTGTCTAATCCACTTTTAATGCCATTCAGTTGGATTGCAGCTACTAGATCTCGTGTGAGCAAATTCCAAAGTTCAGCTATATGTGCCTTGAACTACTTTCTTTGTCGGTCCTGAATCTGACAGGATTCCAGCTAAGGAGGATTGCAAGAGAAGATAAGAGGGCCAAACATTTGAGGCAGGGGGACGGGCTCCAAGCAATGTTGTAATGGTGCATCTCAAGGTTAGATGTGGTCAGGAATGGCTCCTAAAAGTTTCGCTTTGATTTCTTGGAATCCATATTATCTTGTGATGCCCTGCTTCTCCCATTCTTTCGACTGGAAAACCATGAACAAGTGGGAGGAACAGAGAACACAGAGATGCAATATCACACTAAACAAGTGGTTTCCATGCTTGTCCCTCACCTGGGATCAGATTTCTCTCCAGCTAATGATCTAGCAGCAAACTGTTGTTTCCCGTTGCAGCTGAATGGCAAACAATGTTTCACGACTAAATCAGAAGTGAAAAGGAAAATCATTTAGACATTAGCCGGATTATTGTAAAAACTCCCAGTTTCTAAAACATATATAAAACAGATGAGCAAAAGAATAAATAGAGTCAATTGGGATATGCAGAAGAAGAAGAAAGAGGATAAATTCACAGAACCGCTGAAAGAGGGTGAAGGAAGTCAAGGTTTGATATGTGAGAATTGTTAAAAAAAATTGTTTGTTATAAATGAAAATTATAAATAAGCTTATTTTTTAAAAAAGAAGTAGTAAAAGAGAAAATCAAAGACCACATGAAAACAGTTTGGCATTATGTCTGAACCTATATATTTAAAAGGTGTACAGTCACACCTCGTGTTACGTTTGCTTCACGTTGCGGCTTTTCAGGTTACGAATGCGGCAAACTCGGAAGTGTTTACTTCCGGGTTCACCATGAGCGCACAGAAGCGCACACGTAGTAGCGGCACTCTACTTATGGACTTTTTGGGGTACAAACGGCACCCTGAAACAGATCGCGTTCGTAAGTAGAGGTACCACTGTACACTAATAGATTTCTCAGTGCCTTTCAAACTACAAATCTTGGAATCGTCAAAAGGAGGGAAACTTGCTTTTTCCAGTGCAGTTCATAGCACTACAGTCCTACACAACTTGTAGGCGAATAGAGAACACCCCCATCCACCTCCTTTATGAAGTTTTCAAGACTCCTGTCATCCATGGCTGCTGAGCCGCACTCAGCTTGGTGAGTAACAAGTCATGCACTCTATTTGGCAATAGTAGTAGAGATTTCAGAAAGTCCAGGTCAGGGCTCTCGCTTATGAGGTGACTGTGAGAATAAGATATATGCCAGGGGTGGGGAACTTGAGGCCTAGGGACCAAATATGGCCCCTACTGACCTCTCTATCCAGCCCTCAGAACTCTTTCCGGGCTGCATACTCTTCCAAGCCACATCTCTTGCCAGCCCTGCTCTGCACCCTCCCTGCGTGTTCTGCCTTGCTGGAATGTGTCCTTGAACTCTAATAAGACTGCTTGCTTGTCTGGGTGGAGGATAAAGATAAGTGTGTGTGTGTGTGTGTGTGTGTGTGTGTGTGTGTGTAAAACTAGGTTACTACTCCATGAACTTTTAAGGGGGGGGAATGTAATTTCATCCAATGACAGATTTATCTGCTAAACGAGTTGATTCATAATGGCATTAGCCTAACATTTTCATCTGCAGGAAATTCCCAGCCCTTAAAAGGTCTCCTGGGTCAACATTCCCCATGTTAAGATGAACAAAGCTATTCCTTCTGTCTTAACTGAAAACACCAAAGAAAAGTTCCCAACAGACCACAGCTTTATTTGATATGCAAAACAAGACTGTATTCTCTAACTTCTCATAAACATAGTGTTGTTCTTAGCATGCCAAGTTGTAGGAGAGAGTACAGGAGCGTGGTTTTATATTTGACCTCCTAAGATAAAAGGGTAGGATAAAAATGCAGAGAACTAATAATAAAATACTCACAGGTATAGGAGGGTTTCAGCACATGCTTGTCTTGCTCAAATCAGATTCCTCCTGCCTTCTACACCATGGGTTACCAAACCACAGTCCACAAACCACCAGCGGTCTGCAAGCTTCACTCAGGGCGCCCTCAGGGCGCCTGTGAATGTGCAGCTGAAGATGGGAGGTGGCACATCCATTGCACAAAACATTCAGTTTGATTTTTACTTGTATTCTTATTTCTTCTTATATTTCTTATATTATATTAAGATTTTAATTGTGTGGAAATCGTACAGCATCTAACACGACCCATTACAATTCCTACAACAGGCAGAAAAACAATGAAGTGGTCCAGCAAGAACATAAGCAATTTTCAAGCGGTCTTTGGGGGTGGGGTTTGGGGAACCACTGTTCTACTTGATTGTAAAAGACAGTATTTTAAAACACAGATCTGCCACCTTCATATCTAATTTGGACCCAAATGAAACCCCAGCAACTCAGCTGACACTGAGTTGTCGCTTTTGCAACGGCAACAAATAGGGTCATAAACCAACCAACCTACGCATGCTGACTCAGAAGTACTCCTCTATTCAGAGTGATCTATGCACATGTAAGTGTACATAGAGATGCATCCTGGGAGATTTTATTTTTCCCTGTGTTATTTCTTCAACAACTGCTTCAGCGATATAAAAGCATTGCAATTTCCATTTCCAGAGCTGGCCAAAGCGGGAAGGAGTCAAAGAAGGATCACTCTTATTTTATTTTTTGCAGCCAAGGCAATCTCTTGCTAGTTCATGCCAAGCGAAGGCAAAGCCTTTTACGCCATCATATCTTTCACCAGGTATTCCAAGCTAGCACACTGTATTCCAACCAAGGCTGGATTAGCCCAGCATGATTTACACAGGGAGAGATGCTTGTCAGAATGACTGCTAGCAACAGGAATGCTCATAAAAGCAGGTGAGGCTCAGGAAGCAGCACAGGCAATTTGGGCAATTTCCCACAAAGGGCCTTGTTTCAACAATCATATGGAAGTTACCACTCTTGACACGTGCTGGGAGAAGCACACAGTACAAAAGGGAGGAGGGAAAGCATGCTGCCATTCCCTGCAGATTATGCAGTTTAGTACTTTTCCTTCAGTTCAATGATCTCACAGAAAACTAAAAAGAACATGTCAGCAGCAGAAGACAACAGAGGCCAAAGGCTGATCACAGTTTTGTGATGCCTTTGGAAGCCAAGCCCAACATTCTGGGTGCTAGCCCTTCCCTGCTGAAAGTGCCCAACGCCAAAGCAGAAAAGGGGGGCCAGATCATCTCCGTAGCACAGTGGTCAAATCCCTCTCAGCCTTGTTTCCAACCATGGAGTGGGAAAGGGGTGGCGACGGCAGGACAGCTGCCAGAACAATTCCCACCCACTTCTCAGAAAGAAGTAAGGGGTTGTCCTGCTCACCAGACAAGACAGTGGCACACAGCACATAGCGAGTGAAAAATGCCACAAAAGACCAGTCATCAGGTTCCACAGCTGCAATTCTGTCCATCTGATAATATGGTGTTGCATCCCGAGGGTCGCTGGCCAGGAGGAAACAGTGGGTGTATCAAGCTGAAACATTTGCACCACGGCCCAGAACCTCCTGGTTTAGACAATCAGATGACACCAAACAGCCAATCCTGTGCCACTGAGTGATCAAAAGCTTACAGTTCTGTCCATTATCCATGGAGGCAGTGAGAGGTTTTACTTTCTTGGGCTCCATGCAGATGGGAGAAAAGCAATGACAAACCTAGACAGCATCTTAAAAAGCAAATACATCACCTTGCCAACTAAGGTCCGTATAGTTAAAGCTATGGTTTTCCCAGTAGTGATGTATGGAAGTGAGAGCTGGACCATAAAGAAGGCTGATCGCCGAAGAATTGGTGCTTTTGAATTATGGTGCTGGAGGAGACTCTTGAGAGTCCCATGGACTGCAAGAAGATCAAACCTATCCATTCTGAAGGAAATCGGCCTCAAGTACTCACTGGAAGGACAGGTCGTGAAGCTGAGGTTCCAATACTTTGGCCACCTCATGAGAAGAGAAGACTTCCTGGAAAAGACCTTAATGTTGGGAAAGATGGAGGGCACAAGGAGAAGGGGACAAAAGAGGACGAGATGGTTGGACAGTGTTCTTGAAGCTAGCAGCATGAGTTTGACCAAACTGAGAGGCCATGGAAAACAGGAGGGCCTGGCGTGCTCTGGTCGATGGAGTCACGATGAGTCGGACACGACTAAACGACTAAACAACAACAACATGGGACATATCACCAAAGGAGACCACCAGCTTCTCCCTCTTTGAACAAGCTACTAACTTGTCTTCTTTTCTGCCTTTTCCGAATGCTGCTAATAATTCTTACTATTATTTCTTGTACTCCGCCCATATGACTGAGTTGCCCTGGCCACTCTGGGTGGCTTCCAACAGACTACAAAAAAAAAAAAAACACAGCAAAACATCAAACATTAAAAGCTTCCTGAAACAGGGCTGCCTTCCGATGTCAGCGAAAAGTCATATAAAAAAATAATTTATCTCCGGCAATGTTATTTGCCTGCTTGTGGCGCTGAACACCTGACAACCATGTTCAAAAGTCAGAGGATCTGTGATAGCGTGGAACAATCACAATTTTTGCAAACCCCATGAAATTGTGCAGAATCTGAGGAGGGAGGCGCTTGTGGTGTGCCAAGAAGGAACCCAACAAATGTATCTCCAAGCAAAAGTTATGAACGGAGAAGTGCACCAACATCTCTCCATCTGGCACAACTCTCATAAATGTCAAAGGAGTTTTGCAAAGGAGGCATCCCTGATGGATTCTGTCCTAAGTGCACTGATGCAGGGCATCAAGAATCACACCTTGATTGGGTTCCTAAAATGCAAAACAAAAGCAACAACAAGGAAGTGTTTTAACTAATCAAAACCTCTTAATTGCAATCTAAAATTCAAGAGGAAAAATTCCTGGGGGTTTCTCTCAAGCTCATTTAGTATAATTGGTCAGTAAAGGGGTGTATGTATATTGTTAGCTGATTTCTGTTTTAGCATTAACCACACACACAAACATCACTACAGTTCAAATACCTCTAAGGAAAAATTACGACCAGCAGAGTAGATGGAGAGTCTCGTTGTTCAACTTGCCTCATTGACTGTAGGCATTAAAGGAGGTCAGTAAGTCATCTGTAGAAGGACTTGGAAGTTGTGTCGGCACACGCTGACTGAAGAGAGAAATCGCCGGGCAAGCTTCATTCAAACAAATGTGCTGCAGAACTATCTGGCAGGCACAGACAGGGCTCTTACATGCAACGTCTAAATAACCATTTCCAAAATGACCATCAAAACAGTATGTAGCCTTGTACAAGGCAGCTTGGCTTGCACAAAGCTATACTCAGCTTTCTGAATGTGAATATTGTTTGTATTTTTAAAAAACAGAGTGGTGGTGCAGGCAGGGGGGGGGGATGAGAATGAAAAGCCCCGGGTAGTGTCACCCTGGAGCAGAAGACAAAATTATTCAGCTGATATGAACTCCTGTGAAATCTAAAAGACACAATTCCTTGAATGGGCCCAGAAATACAGAGAGCCTTTTCTGCTGGATAGGAACAATGCTCCTTAGTACCAAAGACGACAAATGGAGCTATATATTTATTTCAGCCCTGGCTTCCTACATTCAACCAAGAAACACTTTCATTTCCTTCCAAAAGCAACAGGCAAAAAGCTGAAAATGACCCTGGGTGGCAGAGGTGGTAGATCAAACACACCAAGCATTCTTGTTTCTATTCTGAATACCTGCGTACATTGTAGAAACGTTACCTTGTCCTCTGCCTACAACTCTACAGTATCTGTATTTTTTGGCTTTGAGGCCAATGCCCCTTCCGATCGTCAGGAGGAGGGGGGGTTGTGGGATCACGACCCCGCCCACTCTCGCTCTCCCGAGGCTGGCGCCAGCCTCGCGGGAGGCAGGGATTCCCCCAATTAGCATCCCCTGTGGCGCCAGCCAATCGGCTGGCGGCAGGGGCGGGCCTTAGAAAGGCCACTTAAGGTCGGGGCAGCCCTCGGCTTGCCCCTTTTCACCCTGGAGACGACGCGGTTTCCCACCCACCCGCCCATTAGGTTTTGCCACTGACCTTGCTATGGGCTTCGGCTGGTCGCCGCAAGGGGCCTGGTAGGAGTTTTTCCATTTGGCTAATTGGCTGGTTTTGTGAGCCACTTGGTTTTTTCGCCTACCTCGTAGCAAATCGTCACAACTCCCTCGGTTTTGGCGGTAGGCATTGGCCGGGGTATTGTCATGCAGATGAGGTTGGGGGGGAGGAACGCCATCACCTCCCCCAATGCTTGAAGGGTAGTTCGTTAAAGGACTCCGAGGGGCGACGCCTCGTCCGAAACCTACGGAGGCTAGGGCCTAAAGCGCGCCCCCGAGCGGTAACCCCTCGGGGAGCGCCTAGGGATACACATCTCGGGTGGCTCCCCCTGTTGGTGTTTAACCCTTCCCGGTCAGACCGGATAGTCGGTTAGGGGCCAATGCCTAAAGCCAATACCCTTCATTTCCTGTAATCAATAAAGTTGTGGCCATTTTCGCCCATTAACCTAAAACGCTGTGTCCGTTGTCTTTATTTATTCACCTGTGGGGGGGGAGGGAATAGCCACACAATGCTCCTGCTGAATGCAAAAACGATATGGCTTCCACCTACAGGGTTTACAGAAGAAAATAGACATGGAAGGAGTAAGGAATGTTCAGTGGTAGGTCCCTTTTGTCCAGGGGTCAGCACACTATTTCAGCAGGGGGGCAGCCCACTGTCCCTCCGACCTTGTGGGAGGCCAGACTATATATTTTTTTTTGGGGGGTGAACAAATTTCTATGCCCCACAAATAACCCAGAGATGCATTTTAAATAAAAGCACACATTCTACTCATGTAAAAACACACTGATTCCCGGACCGTCTGCAGGCTGGATTTAGAAGACGATTGGGCCGGATCCGGCCCCCGAGCCTTAGTTTGCCTACCCATGCTTTCGTCTACAAATTCAATTCCCATCGTCTCCAGGCAGGGCAGGGAAAGACGCCCTTTCTGAAATCCTGAAGATCTACTACCAGCCAGTGTAGATGATAAGAACCAAGATAGACCCATCGTCTGACTCGGTAGAAGACAGATTTCCTTATTCCTATGCTACCATTATGGGATGATAGGGATTCATTGCAGAATACTAACTATGCGTACTAGGAAAGCAGCAGAAGTCATAGAAAAGGTAAGCCCAGAAAGGTCAGGTGAAGGGAGACTTTCTTAACAGGCCTTGCAATCATCTGATCTCTTGCCTAAAAGTAAAGGGACCCCTGACTGTTAGGTCCAGTCGCAGACGACTCTGGGGTTGCGGTGCTCATCTCGCTTTACTGGCCGAGGGAGCTGGCATACAGCTTCCGGGTCATGAGGCCAGAATGACCAAGCCACTTCTGGCAAACCAGAGCAGTGCATGGAAACACCGTTTACCTTCCCGCCGGAGCGGTACCTATTTATCTACTTGCACTTCGTGCTTTCAAACTGCTAGGTTGGCAGCAGCAGGGACCGAGCAACGGGAGCTCACCCCATTGCAGGGATTCGAACCACCGACCTTCTGATCAGCAAGCCCTAGGCTCTGTGGTTTAACTCACAGCGCCACCCACGTCCTCATATCTTGTCTACCTGTTTGGTATTTTCAGCTCACACTTAATGCTACTGTTTAGTTGAAGGGAGCACACGGTGCTGAGGGGTTTTTGTGTTTATTGTACACTCTGATCCACCCAGCCACTATCGGCCTCACCTCACCAAAAACTCAAGGCGCCATTTCTTACCCTACTGCGGCTGTAGAGACCAATGCAGGAGAGACATGTTTTGTTGCAGCCGGGGCAAACAAAGGTGCCTGGTTGTGCTGCTGCAGATGTACCATGGCGTTTCTTCTCTCTGCGCTCCTCCCAGAAGTCATTCCTCCTCTGGACACTGCTATGAATCCTCTCTAAGGATTCTTAAAATCACATGTTTCTTGAAGAGGTCCCAAAGAAGGTAGTGCCAGGTTTACAGGAAAGAGCACAGCAGAAAGCAAGAGTGGGAGAAGGCAACCAAAAGGACACTAAGGAGAGAGGATGTGGTTATCCAGACCATAAACAAGGTCTGATGCTGACACTGGGCTGTAGCCAACTAACTCCTATTCAGAGTAGCCCCCCCCCAAATGAATACACCTAAGTTCTCTGTGTTCATTAACTTCAATGGGTCTACTCTGAGTAGGACTAAGCATGGATACAACTCATTGTCCTCATAGTGGGGATAGACCTGCATCCTCATTCTTTAACCTTTAGTAGGGACAATCACATACAGTCATACCTCGGGTTACAGACGCTTCAGGTTGTGAGTTTTCGGGTTACGGACGCGCTGAAACCCGGAAGTACTGGAACGGGTTACTTTTGGATTTTGGCGCTCGCGCATGCGCACAAATGCTAAATCGTGCTTTGTGCATGCGCAGAAGCACTGAATCGTGACCCCCGCACGCACAGACGCGGCGCTGTGGGTTGCGAACACTGCAGGTTGCGAATGTGCCTCCCGCACGGATCATGTTCACAACCCAAGCATCCACTGTACTCTCAGCTGCAAGGCTCACCCCCAGCATTCACCAGTCAGTTCATGCCCTTTCCTCTGTGATCCCCAGAAGGTGAAACAATCACCAGGTTAAGGCAATTTCTTGGTGCCAGAACTACACACCCACCACTTAGTGCCAACAGCAGCTGCTCATTCATCTAAGTGCCAGCTATTTTCACTAACTAAGTAACGCGAAAATCAGTCTCGCAGTTTACTTGAGCAGGAGAAGAGGAAGGAGACATGTGACGCAATTATTAGACAGCCGCCATCAAGGGTGAGGGGGAAGTCACAAATCATGCCCCTGGCACAACCTGGCCCTCACAGTCGTCACATTCTCTAATGAAGAGAGAATTGGCAATTACTGTCAGGGCCAAAGGGCAGGTTGCTACTTTCAGCAAGTACACTGTCAAGGTATACTGGGCATGAAGCCTCAATTTCACTGTACATTTCCTGCTGGACATATCTGACAGAAATTCCTTCCTTGCTGGTACACAAAGATAGTACATTGCAATTTACGGCATATATTATTTTTCTGATTGATCTGGAATGTTTATGAGGTAGGCTTCCAGGTGGGAACTGGGAGGGTCTACCTTTCTGTGTGTGGATAAATGAAATTATATATATGATACAAATGTGATAAAGGCCCCTTACAGTTATTTTTCCCCTCCTTTCTCTTTTCTTTTCTCTCTCATTTCTTGAGTTTCTTAAAATTTTTGTTATTTGGTTTGATTTTTATTGTATTTATTGAAAACTTTCAATAAAAATGCTTATTTTAAAAATGAAGCATTTGTGAATTACTACACATCACAGTATCATCAGTATAAAACAAGAGTGGTATACAATAATAAAAATAAAACAAGAACAAGTAGAATAGTTCTTTTAAAAAGCAAAAAAAAGCAAATACTGCCTGCGAGTAAACTCATTCTTCTGAGAAAGCCTGTGAAAATGGAAAATAAAAAGTTTTTAGCATCTGACAAAATGCATACAGTGTTGGAATCTAATTTCAACAGGCACTCTGTTCCATAGGATAGCTGAAGGACCTTGTCGAAGCTGCCATGAAATGAACCTCTGGTGCATGCAGCTCCACAAGGATGACCCCTTGTAGATGACGGCAGCGGGCAGGAAGGTATATAGACATTGAGGTCATTCCTCAGATATCCTAGTCCCACGTTGTTTAGGGCTTTATACGGCAACAGTAAAACCTTAAAACTTGGCTCGGTAGCGTAATAGCAGCCAGTGTAGTTCCCTCAGCACTGACGTGATGTGTTCACAGAAGACAACCCCAGCCATAAGAGGGGCTGCGATACATCCTGCACGAGCCGCAGCTTCCGGACCAAACCTAAGGGCGCACATATTCACAAGACAGTGCATAGTCACACATCAAAAAGCTTCTAAGGGAGGAAAAAAGAACATGCCCATTTAGAACTCCCAAGCTCAAGAAGCCACTGGTCACAACCATATTTGTTTACACATGGAGGCCATTATTGTTATTTTTTAAGGTTGAGCATAAATAGTACTGTAAGTATAGCGGCTGGACCTGGCACTGGGAAAGCAGTCAAGGAGTTGAGCCCAGTATACCAGCAGATGAACTGAGTGATGTTACTTCATGAATATGTGCTCTCTGGTGTGAGCTCCCAAGTAGGGAGACTGTGTGCCATAGAACCCAGTTGAAAACAGAATGCTATAGCAGCACGTGAGTTAAGTTGGATCTGTAAAGGAGAAGAAAGCAGAGGCTTCTCATGTAATCCTTATGACTGGAAATGAAAACGCACATTATGCGTTATGCTAACTTTCTTGTAGAGATAATGAATTTAGGTAGTTTTTTTAAAAAAAGTTGTAGAATGTTAATTCTCTTAATGAGGGCTTGCTAGGTAGTGACAGCAGTCATGAAATTAAAAAATGCCTGCTTCTTGGGAGAAAAGCAATGACAAACCTAGACAGCATCTTAAAAAGCAGAGACATCACCTTGCCAACAAAGGTCCGTATAGTTAAAGCTTTGGTTTTCCCAGTAGTGATGTATGGAAGTGAGAGCTGGACCATAAAGAAGGCTGATCGCCGATGCTTTTGAATTATGGTGCTGGAGGAGACTCTTGAGAGTCCCATGGACTGCAAGAAGATCAAACCTATCCATTCTGAAGAAAATCAGCTCTGAGTGCTCACTGGAAGGACAGGTCGTGAAGCTGAGGCTCCAATACTTTGGCCACCTCATGAGAAGAGAAGACTCCCTGGAAAAGACCCTGATGTTGGGAAAGATTGAGGGCATAAGGAGAAGGGGACGACAGAGAACGAGATGGTTGGACAGTGTTCTTGAAGCTACTAACATGAGTTTGACCAAACTGCGGGAGGCAGTGGAAGACAGGAGTGCCTGGCGTGCTCTGGTCCATGGGGTCACGAAGAGTTGGACACGACTAAACGACAACAAAGGGTGGCAGAGGGGAATGACTGGGATAATGTGAGATAATAAATGTGCATCAGCAAAAAGGGGGACAGTGGGACATGTGGTGAGGAACATTCCTTTAAAGTCACTATCAAGATTGTAATGAAACCTACAATGTTGTGTCTGTCTCTACTAGCTCAGGTACAGGCGAGGAGGCTGAGAAAAGGGTCTGTCACTGGAGCTCCCAATGGATTCTTATTCCTACTTAATTTTTTTTAAAAAAAATAAACACTACTCCAACATAAAGGGTGGAGGGAAGCATGAATTTTGCTTTCTTTACATTCTCAATGACCTTGCCCAGAGCAAAATGCAAAGTATCTACAGAGAAAGTGAATACATTTTAATCTGCGCATGCAAGTTCATGTACTAACAGAAATGAAGGATAAATTTTTCCCTACCTATCCTTCAAAAAAAAAGACAGGCAAACAAAAGTCACTGTTAGGTCCTGCAACATAAAATGGATATAGCTAGAAAGGAAATTAGTAATTGATTCCAAATCTAAATTGGCTTTCAAGCTACAGAGTCCTCTCTTATTATCTTCCTCTAACTTAGCCAGAGAGCTCGATGCAATATGGCAGAATTGTGCGTTCAAACATCTACATTTACCCTAAAGATTTCCAGAACTCATGCAAAGGGGTAGAGACAGAGACACCACATATTCTGTTACTGATTATTTGGAAATTGTGAAGAGGTCACAGGAATGCAAGAACAATTTGCTAATAGACACCCATACCCATAAATTGCTGAATCAGTAATGCACAAGGGAAACTTCGCAGGGAAACAAACGAACTTTGATCTGGTTCCTTCACCCACTTCACTCTTTAACTTCCCTGTTCTCTCCACAATGACACTGCTGCACCTGGAAAAATACAACTATATGCCATCATATATAATCCTTTTTATGCAAACTACATAACGATGAACAGAAGCAGAGCACACTGAATAGCCACTGAAGTATTTGCTACTCATTCTTTCTAGCATACACCATGTATCCTCATTAACTAACAAGACTAGCAAGGAGTTAATAATCCCTCTTTAAAAAGGAGCAGGTCTCTTCAGTTATACTTTGCTTTACTGCTGCATCCTCTAGGAATGAAAGCTGAGATTTAAGTTGGTGAAGGTCTTCGCTCTCAAAGCTATTGTTGTATGAGCAGCTTTACAACCACAGGGGCAGAACACTGCCTTCCAAAGTGGCTTTCTAGTGCCTTCCTGCACTTGACATTTAAGTGGCAATGTATGCCAGAAACATTTCAATTTCTACGCATTTACTCTTTACACAGTAGCAAGCTTCAAATATGTAATACAGCTGGTTTTTAGATGAAAAATGAATAAATTATGCATGTGATTTAAATTTACACCCATACAACGTGCCATGAATTAAGACCACTTTCACAGCTCAGTACAATCCAAGGCATAATTTTGTACTTTTTTATTATAAACCAATGGCAAAAATGCATACACAAAAATTTTCCTTGGCCGTTTATCAAAGTGGAAAGAATGGCAAGGTCTTGGCAGCCAGCACCACTCTGCCACTGCAAGCACTGAATCCAGAAGGGTTTTAAGAGACAAGAGTTTTTAGTGAGATGTGCAAACAGAAAAGTTTCTGGCCACCATTACTACTAAGTTCCCAAGGCAACATCTCATGTATGGCAAGACCAATAGGAGAAATTTTGCCATGGCTGCGGAATGACCACACAAGCATATCACACAACATAGGTGGAGCACTCAGTTCAATATCAACTATAATATACAAATTTCAGCGATCACATCTGGATGGCATGGTAAGCCATAAACCATGGTTTGCTGTGAATAAACAGCTAGTGCATGCTGCCAAATGCTGCCACCCACGATCCTCCTCTGGTGTAACCAGGAACAGCAAGCCATTGGTTCCTGGGACATCCAAATCAATCCTCAGAGCTGGTTTCTCTCCAAACCAATCATGATCTGAAAAGGCTACCTTTGGTTTCCCCCTGGAAGAAACAACCACAATCACTAGTCCAAATGCAATACTAACCCAAGGCTTATGGTTTATTACCCTGCTTGCGCTAAGAAAGAAGGGCAGCAGGAGCACTCAGCAGCATGAATTAGCATGGTACTCATTCCCATAGATAAGCCACATGGCTTCCCTTGTCGTCCCAATACAGCCAATGTGCAAGCCTTTTAGCAAAGTATGATCACTTATACATTTTCAAGTATTCTTATGTCTAGTTATTAAAAATGACTGATATGCCAACTGCCTTACACCTTGTCTGCATATGCCTTGCCCAGACCTCTAACTGAAATAATACACTAGACATACAATTTATCAGAATTCATTCAATCGTCAACTGCAAGGAAATACAAAAAAAAGTATCAGCAGCATTGAAAGGCTCACGTTCCAGATGATGAAATCACTCTAAAGTTTGTGCGTACTGTATATATATAAGAGGAAGACTATATTGTAGCAATACTTTGAAAAACTATAAATATTTTGAATCCTTAACAATGCACTCCATCCTTAAGAGCACATGCACTATTCCACAGACTCAATGGAGCTATATGGGTATGCGTCCTGAATATGTTGCAACCCAATCTAACTGAACGTTCCTTTTTATTAAATTTTCTTTAAGCAAGCCATGCAAAGACTGCAAAACAATCTATCAGCTGCTCTGAAACCCTGAGTCTTTTGCATCCGGTTTGACAAACCTAAAAGCTCTTGTACAATTCTGCCTTTGATCAAAAAGTTTCCCACATACTTGGTTGAAGAAAATAAACTGCCCCTGTCTAGCAAATAAATCATGTTGAAAAACAATCCCCAGTCAAGAGTTCTTCCACCATGCACAGAAAATTTAACACACGATTGACATGCCATAAAAAGGAGGCCTGAATGGATTTTATTAGTGGCCCAGTTATATGGGATACAGATTTCTGATCCGGAATTGACAGTGCAAGATGTGATCTAGCAGTACTGTGTTAGTGCTTCATTCCAAGCATGAGGGAGGAAAACATTGCATCAGAGCTGAAATTATTACGCTATTAATATTCAAACCCACCCCACAAACAGCATCTGGCATTTTTATATGGCTACAATATTCTGGATCAGCGTGTGACGCGAGTGGGAACATCACAGATAACGACAGCATAGCAGTGCAGAAATCATGGCATCTAATCTTAAATGCTAATTTGCCAGTGCTTCAGCTAATAGGATCGTGTTGCAAGAGCATTTTAAGGATCAGATGATGCTTTAGCCGGTTCTTAACAGCATTAATCCCCTAATTAAGGGAATTTATAAAACAGTTGCTTTTAGCAAAAGGTAGAGAGGGCCTGCATTTGTTGGGCGCAACCAGTTGTTACACTCGCCACAAAAAGGTCTTAATGGTGGGAAATATCACTTAACGGCTAAAGCATGATTAATGTATTATACATTTGATGTTAGCCTCTCTGAGCCCGGTTTTGACCGGGGAGGGCGGGGGATAATTATTATTATTATTATTATTGAATCAGGGGCGGGCGAGTGTCATAAATTCAACATAAACTGAACCCTGAACATTATGGTCAAGAAATAATCTTTTTCTTCAACAGCCAATAATAAAGAGTAACTTCAGTAAAAGGGCAAGGCCAGACAAATTCCTCCACTGTGAGAATGTGCGGGATTGTTGAAGTTTCAAGTTGTAAACAATTAAAGAGATACAAGAATTATGGTGTCGGTCTTTTCAAGAAATGGCATGAGAGAGAGGATTTGTTTTATTGCAAGCTGGAATCATCCTAGCCATCTCCAACTAGGAAATCTCCAATAGTTCTGACTGCAAAATTAAAGATACACAGTGCTATATGCCTGTTTGAGAGACAAAGATTTATTTCCCTTGCATCTTTTGATCCACACCAAACCTTGAGGTACTGAACCTGAAACAAGTTTGTTGGGATCCAATTCAGAGAAGCAATGCAAATAATTAACAAAAAAGACACATGGTTATATATAAGCTTATATATCAGAAAATATTTGTATATTGCTGAGCTATCAAAGTACAACAAATACCAACATTTCTTTATTTGACACATATTACATTGCTTATCTACTGGGGTTAATAGTCCCACATATAAACACACTTGAATAACTCATTAACTGAGTAGAGAGCTCAGGCTAGGCCACACCCTCACCTCTGCTTTCATTCAAAATGAACCCTGTGAACACACTGGCTTTCAGCCAGGGGTCAAATCAAGTCAAGTGTAGATTATTTCACAAAAAGAAATCTTACACAAAACAATTATTTTTTAGAACTGTCATTTTACCTTGAAAAGGTACAAAATAAATACCACACAGCACTGAGCACATCTTGTCAGATTTTTTTTTTTATTAGCATGTCATAAAATTGCTAACCTGGCCAGTTCTGACGTTGCAACATAAGAATTAATCACTCTGAGGGGATTAGGAATGCTCATTAGCTACTCATCTGTGGCTCAAAAAAGTCTTCAAATAATAATAATAATAATAATAATAATAATAATAATAATAATGTGTTTTAATTGTCTCAGCTTTAGCCAATATCCACACACTATTAAGAAACAATAGTCTATCGATGCAATATTTTAAATCAAACCAATGCACATGGGCAAATAACGTGTTAAAATAAAATCTGGTGTATGAAAAAGTTGAAGCTACCAGTTTTGCTTCTTTTTTTTTAAGAGAAACACATGTGTGGATGGACGCACTTTTAAAAGAACTGACAAGATTCCAATTAACTAATGCAAAGGACATCCACTTGACAGGCAAGTCAGGATTTCCCAAACACTTTTCAAATAGCTCTCTGACTCTAGCACAAGTGTTATTAATCCATTATACCAATGTCTTGTCAACCCATGCAGGGGAAGGCATCAGTAAAGACTGCCGCAGAAGAAACCTGCCCAGTATCTGTGACTGTCTACATTTCTCAGTGAAATTTAGCACAAACCAGAACAATTATCCCATGATACTAATTCAGATCTGATGGACCGCAGCTTGTTTCTGAAACTGAATATAGACAGATTCTCAAGGCTATGGTTTGTATCCAGCGCTAGTCATACTTAGAATAGACCCAGTTAATGAGCAGAAGCCAGAACAAAAGTTAACAAACATGACTAACTTAGGTCTATTACTTTCAATGGGTCTACTCTTGAGTAGTTAGTTGGTCACAACCCTACCAATTTGATTGAACTTGGGAGGCCTGTATACTGCAAGAACCCATATATGTCCACAACATGTTGTGAAGCCCAAAAGGATGGCATTCTTAAATATTACAGGCTTTCCCACAGATATACAGACTTGGGGGGGGCAGAACCCCATAAAAGGCAACACAAAAATGAGTGAAATTTGTTGCCTAGGAACACACTGCACCTTAAACAAAAAGTAACTATGGGATTTTTTTAGGGGGGTGGGGGGTTGAGAGGCTTTCCCTTCTAGAGTATGAGGGGAAATACTGATGGGCTCCAACACATGACGGCCTCCAAAAAGTCGTCCCCCAGAGTGGCATGATAACATCCAAAAGCGTCTTCCATCAAAAGCAAGAGCAACATATGCTAGCATTTCCCACAACAGAATGACAGTGATGCGCACATGTGGATGGATGAACAGCATGAGGTAAAACAAAAACAAGAAAACCCCACAGCATTTTGACGCTGCCACTTTCAAATGAAAGCGCCGGAGGCACGAGCTACACGAGAGGAAAAAATAAAATTTCAGTCAGTAACAAGATGGAGGGAGGAAAGGCACACTCCAGTCCCTTTCCTACCCCACTAAAACAGTCTTCCCAAACCTAGTGCCCTTCATCATGCGAGTTGCAGTCCAAAAACCAGCAAAGTGCACCAGGTTAAGGGATAAATTAGGCTACCCTAGAAACACACCCTGAGAACCATCTCACAGTGTCCATGGGACCACAACAGTATTTTCAAGGTCGTCTTCAGTTTCTCTTCACAAAAAGGCGGTCAGGGGGGGAAAGACCCTTCTCCTCCCTTCAAATACTGGCTATTTCTCTTAGTAACTCAAGGTCACACACACCCATTCCTCTGTGAACTGGAGTTGGGAAAGAACTGCTGGATATTCCCTTCCCTTCTTACACAAAACACTTGAGAAGATTGGGAAATGGGCAGAAATTACCGCATTGTCCCAAGACCTCTTGCTCACAGACTGGTTAGTTCTCTTCCCCCTTGGTATGGTGGCAGGGCAAAAACTGTGACCCTCCAGATGTTTAGACTCCGATTCCCATCAGCCCATAGCTGTCAACTTTTCCCTTTTTTTAAGGGAAATTTCCTTATTCCAAATAGAAAAGGGGGAAGTTGACCACTATGCATCAGCCCCTGCCAGTACGGTCAATGGTCAAACATGGTCGTAGCTGCAGTAAAGCTGCATCTATGGTGCATGGGGAAAGAATGTGCTTACCTTGTGCCACCCTAGAAGTTGTAGGTTTTGTTTATGAAGTAAGGTTGGCCTAGCACAACGTACCACAAAACTGCACCATCCAGTTGTGCGGTACAGTTCTGGCTAGGTCAGCCTAGCTTACCCAAGAAAATTAGAAGGGCGAGGTGAGAGACATTTTCCCTTCGCAACTCTGCTGAAGAGACCAAGGGAAGTGACCTGGACCCCAGGCAAATTGTGGGACCTGCTCCATGACAATAGCTTCAAGAAAGTCTTTGAGCAGAGGCATGTCCTCCCCGCGCACAGCTATGTCCTCCCCGCGCACAGCTCTCAACAAGAGAACATGACTCCAGCGCTGACACCCCCCCACACACACACACAAAAAGCACGAGCAGCATGTGGAGACTCACTAGTAGCCCATGAGGAAATATTTTTTTTTAACCAAGGCATATTTCTTAGGTTGGAAGTTTGAAAAATGGTCCACATCTGCCATCAGGATTTCAGGAGCTAGAAGAGACATATTGCCCCAGTTGGCCTATTCCACCATGGCTGGGCCATTCTATCTACTACCAACTGCTCTGTGACAGGAAGGATCCTGGTTACTTTTTATATATTGGTGCTGTTTACTGTGATTTTTAAAAACCCCCACAAACCATCACAAACAACCTTGGAAGGCTTTGCATCCTGAATACAAATACATGCAATAAATAAACAGAACTAAAACGATGGGAAGGCCTCAAACCTCTAACTCTTTGGTGGCCTCTGCTAAAAGATCTTGAGACACCCAGCAGTGTCCCAAATCAAGCCCTTTCCCCAAGGCTCTGTCATTAAGCAAGGGAGGCATATTTTGCTACCTGAGGTGGGGAGAAGGTGGAGAAAAAATATCAAAATGCAATCCTCTTATGCAACTGACCATCTGCAACCCTTAATAGAACCCCCAAAATCTGACACCTCGGGTGGCTTTCTCCTCATCATGCGTAATGACAGAGCCCGCCCAAAGAGCAATCAACACATGCTCAGAGGCAACCGCTCGCTTAATACACACACACCCAAAACATGCTCAGGAGCGCTCTTCCGCATTCCTTCTTCGGGGATGCCGATCTCTAGCTTGCAAAGAATTGAACTGCAAAGAAAGACCGCTCCAAGGCTCAAGTTTTTATTAAGCCGTCTTTGGAATGTTGCTTGTTGCTTGACGCGTGCAGGGAGGCTTTCACACGTGCATGAAGGGGGGTAATCTCTCTCTCTCTCTCTTTTCCCACATGCACGCCGCTAAACCCCGGGTCTCGCGCGGTTGTGGGCGAGGGGGGCGAACAGGAGGTCTCTCCTTACCGTCGATGTTCTCCCTGTCGCTGATGTGCTGCAGGTTGCATCCCGTGTCCTCCCGGCTCAGCTCGGTGTCGGGGCGGTAGGACTCCAGCCGGGAATGGGCATTCCTCCGCAGCTTGGGGCTGGACGACACGCAGCATGAGGTCGTGTTCCCCATTTCCGCCGCCCGTGGAAAGAGGAAGGAAGGAAGGAAAAAGAAGGGAAGGAAGGGTGGTGGTGGAGGAGGAGGAGGAGGGAGGCAGCAGTCACCAGCGACGTCGAGAAGCCATCAGCGTGCTGGGAAACGGCAAGCGCCGCTGCGGGGCAAGACGACGGTGGCGGCGGCAGCAAGCGAGGCTCCCGCCGGCCGCGCTCCCCGGCGGCTGCTGGTGTGCCCCGAGGCTCATGCAAGCCGCCTTGCCCCGCCGCGCGGCTCAGTCCTCGTGCCCAGGCAGGCGCTGCTGCAAAGCCGGGCTATGCCTCTGCTGCTGCTGCTGCAGAGCCGCAGCCCCATTGCCCTCCGCCGCTCCGCCGCCTCTTCTTCCTCTTCCCAGCAGCAGCGGCAGGAGGGGCTGGCTGGCGGCGGCGGCAACACCGCAGCCTTTTCTCCCCCGCCAGCGAGCAGCGGCAGCAGCAGCAGCGAACCCCGAGGCTGCCTTTTGCGAAAAGGAAAAAAAAGAAGCGGGGGGAAGAAAAGGGGAAAAACGGTTCCGGTTCAAGTGGGTGGGAACGCCGGGCTTGCTCGCTCTCGCTGCTGCTGCTGCTGCCAGACAAACAGGGCAGGCAGGCAGGCAGGCGTCTGTTTCTTTAAGCAGCGGCAGCGCCTCTCCTGCTCGCTCCTCCCGTCGGGGGAAGCCCGGCCCGGCCGCAGCCGAGCGGGAGAGGGAGGGGATCCCAGCCGCGGGCGGAGGGAAAAGCCCCCTGCACGGCAAGGAGCGAGAGAGCCGGCCGCGGCCAAAGACAGCACCGCCTTCCTCTTTTCTGCCGGCTGCCCTGGAAGGAAACGCGCAGGAGGCTCCTCCGCGGCCGGGATCCTCCTCTGCGTGGCTCCGCTATGGGAGGTCTTCTACTCTGCTTTCGCTTTCATCCCGCCCCCCGAGCTTAGTTTTGGAAGTGACAAGCTGAGGGGCTGGGATAACCCGGTTTAGGGGTTAGGAGGGCCCGAGCAGAAAGACGCTGCTAAGGGAACAAGGTCTTGTGTTCGGGTCTCGGCACCACCAGTGCCCCAAATGAATGTAAAGGCTGGCTTCCAGCGGGGGCGGGGGGGGGGCGCTATTGGATACCTGAAAGTTTCCGGGCAGGGGAGCATCAACACAAATCTGCAAATGCGCATTTATAGGATGCGGATTTGGCATGGCACAGAAGGCAAAGCCAATCACTGTAAATAGATTGTTTAGTTTGAACCCCACCTTAGATCACCCCAAATCAGCTTCTCTTCGATTCATTTTACCCCCATTAATTTCTCTCTTTTGCAAATCAATTACCGGTACACTATCTCCCCCCAATTCATTACCCCTGCAAAGTTAAGTAAATTGATTACCCAAAATTTATATCCTACCCAGCACACAAATTCAGTTTCTCCCAAATTCATAACCCACCCAGATATATTCAAGTGGGCACTCAGAAAGATTGGGGGGGGTCATGCCCCATTTGGGTCCATGCCCACCCCAGGTATACCTCTGACGTCAAGCAATGGGGCCTCACCTGGATCACCTAGTCCTAGGAGAAAGCATACACATTCTCAAATACAGGGCCATCCCTACCATAAAGCAGATTAAGACGGCTTCCTCAAGAGACAGATGCCAGGCATGACAAAAGTTCCCTAATTCCCTTAAGCTAGCCTGCTCTGCACATCCTAAGCCATCCCACTGCCTTCAGATACCATGGAAGATGTTGTTCCACTGCCCATCTTGAAATAACATTCAGTGAGAAGGGGGCGAGATTTGATTCAGCTTGTATTAAAGGCAAAGCTCCCTAATGTCCACTTTCTGAAATAAAATGCAAACCGAAACATAGCCATACTTCAAAACTCACTCTTCAGATTTTGCTGTGCAGTTCTCAAAAACATGTACAAAAAATTACATATACCAGGATAAAGGCTGTATAAGTTTGCATATATAAGTGAATCTAACATACAAAAATGCTTTATAGTAAGGAAAGTTACTTTGCAAAAAAATTGCCTGTTAGGGAATGAATTTTCAGGAGGACCTTTTTTAAAAAATAAAATAAAAATAAAACGGTTGTGGAAATGCAGAAAATTTAAGACTGGAAAAATGAGAAAATGAAAAACAAAAACTGTTAGATTTGTCTGTCTTTAAATTCAGCTGCCACAGTGCAGTTAGATTTTGTATGTGGAAGTGGGGGTGCCATCCTGTCCTTAGCCTCTGGCACCAAAATGTATTGGGCTGGCCCTCTTCAAAAATGCAGTGCTTTTCTATTTGGATTGCATGTGTCACATCCTACCTTGGGAAGCAGGCTCTGTTGAGGCCTGGTTCAAATTATGCTTCTTCAGCATATAGCGCATGCATGCATACCCTTTGACCGCACATTATCTGGTTAGCAACCCTTTCAGGAGTTAGGAGATCCTGAATCACAGCAATTGTTGGCAATAATTTTCCTCTTCTTAGTGCGCAGCCAAAGCTTCCTGTGGCTGTTGTAGGATGTGGTTGTTTTGTATTTTTTAAATGAATTGTGTGCGTGTTTAAAAGGTTTTATTTCATTAGCTAGGGGGGAAATCCCTTATTTCATTTGAAAGAGAGTACCATGCTGAGTTCTGGACACCACATCTGAAGAACAGTGCTAACAAACTGCATTGTGTCAAGAAGAAAGGGAAGCAGGATTATCTGGAAACTTAAGTCTTTTGAAGATTGGTTGGACAAGTTGAGCATGTTTAGCCTGGAGAAGATCAGATTAAAGGGTAGTCTCTCTGAAGGGTTGTCACCCTGCAAATGGAGCAGGTTTGTTCTTTGAGGGCAGGAATAGGCCCAGTGAGTGGAAAACTGCAGGCGCTCAGTGAAACATCTTAACAGCACAGGCTATTTGAGGGTAAAGCAAATGGCACTGGGAGGTGGAGGGCTCTCCTTCACTCTTTGATCTTGCAGCCATAGTAGCTCCAGAACTTCTGACTGGTTGCCAAGGGGACACATCCACCAGCACTAAAGAAACGTGGAACTTTCTCTGTTGGTGTGCAAGTCATAGTTCCTACATGCACAAATGGGTGGGGTGTTTAGCTTGGTGTGTTTCTTGTTCTTGTTATTGTTAATGTTGTTGCTGTTTAGTCATGTCCAACTCTTCATGACCCCATGGACCAGAGCACACCAGGCACTCCTGTCTTCCACGGCTCCTGCAGCTTGGTCAAACTCATGTTAGTAGCTTCGAAAACACTGTCCAACCATCTCGTCTTCTGTCGTCCCCTTCTCCTTGTGACCTCCATCTTTCCCAACATCAGGGTCTTTCCCAGGGAGTCTTCTCTTCTCAGGAGGTGGCCAAAGTATTGCAGCCTCAGATTCAGGATCTGTCCAGTGAGCACTCAGGGCTGATTTCCTTCAGAATAGAGAGGTTTGATCTTCTTGCAGTCCATGGGACTCTCAAGAGTCTCCTCCAGCACCATAATTCAAAAGCATCAATTCTTCGGCGATCAGCCTTCTTTATGGTCCAGCTCTCACTTCCATACATCACTACTGGGAAAACCATAGCTTTAACTATACGGACCTTTGTTGGCAAGGTGATGTCTCTGCTTTTTAAGATGCTGTCTAGGTATGTCATCGCTTTTCTCCCAAGAAGCAGGCATCTTTTAATTTTGTGACTGCTGTCACCATCTGCAGTGATCGTGCAACCCAAGAAAGTAAAATCTTTCACTGTCTTCATTTCTTCCCCTTATACTGGCTACCAATTCTGGACTCCATTAAAAGTGCTAGTTTTAGCCTCTAAAGACCTTCAGAGCCTGGTACTGAAGGACTAGTGCTGTAGTTAGTAATTATAGAGTCTAATGGAAGAGGACTATTTAGACTGTGATGTGTTTACGCTTCTTATTTCAAACTGTGATACAAGTTAACCCTCTTGCCTTTGGAAGCCCCTCCTGTCAATTCTGCTGAATGGGGCACTGCACTTCTGCCTCAAAGTCCTGCCTTTACAGTGGCAAGAAGAAGGATCACCTCTCACAGCTGAAACTTGTGTCAGCAACCAGTTGTTTAAATTAAGGACAAGGTGGGGATTCTGTGGCCTTCCAGATATTGGACTCCAACTCCCATCAGCCCCAGCCAGTATAGCAATGGATTGTGGTAACTGTAGTACAATGACATCTGGAGCCCACTGGTTCCCAATCCCTGATTCAGGGTCCGATGCTTGTTTCCGTATTTATTTGTGTTTTCTGTTAATGTTTTCCTTTCATCTGGTCATATGATTTGTGTGCCACTTTAAGATTTCCAAAAGCAGTTTATAATCTCTAAAATCAATCTGCCAGCAAATGCATTTCTGCCAACACAAGTCAACACAAAAGAATGTTCAATAAAAAGGGGATTAGTTGTCACCTTACGTCTTTGAAAGCAAATGTCACACACCTCTGCTGCTGCTGCTGCTGCTTTTAACAGCTGACCCAAATAAATGTGGGAATTAAATGTCAGAAAGGCATGCTCCAGCTTTGGTGGTGATAAATTAATTCATTTCAGCCAAACCAAAAAAGTGGGATGCTTCTGTAAAAATGGTCATCATGTGAGCCACTGTTAAACAAAGCCTCTTCACTGTGCCATGGTTGGCTTGCTTAAAGGGTTATTGAATGGCGATATTGTTTGGCGCATTTCATTCAGTTAGAGACCACTTACTATATAGATTGCTGCTTACATGCATGAGCTTCCCTATTCTCCGAAGAGCTCTCTGCAGAAAAACGGGAGCATCACAGAAGTCCAGAGGCTGCAGGGTGGCCCACAGGCTGTATTCACATGAACAAAAAAAGAATTGTATTCAAACTAAATGGAAAATTGTATTTAACCTTTCTTCCCCTAAATCACACTGGAACAGAGCCCAAACCATTACTTTGGAAGTCTTAAATGAAAATGAACAGGGACAGGCCTTAGAAATGCAAGTTACTAGTCCAGAATAAGGGTATATTGAGGAAGACTGAAGTGGTGGTATATTCACTGCCGCAAATCATAAGCATGTCAAGCGGCAGGTAAGCAGCGCCAGGATGGAAACCTGTTGCTTTTGAAGGAGATGTGATTTACGGTAATCTCCTGCCATTCACTGGCCTGATTCTGCAGATCAACAGAGTTCAGCAGGCTACATCTGTGATAGGGCGGACAGCCTTGCAGAATATAGCATCCTGCCAGTACTCAAACTGCAGTAGGTACATTTAGAAAAGTACCGTATTTGGCAGCATGAAGCTGGATAGTGTGACAGTAAGAGAACAGATGTGTGTATGTTGCGGGGGGCAGGGTGTAATAATAATAATAACTATGCTTTTTCATTATATCTCCTTCAATATCCCGTCAACATTCTAGCAAATCCATTTCTAAATGTTTCTCTTTTTAAAATTCCTGCAGGTGTAATTCTTTTAGTCTATTTCTTCTAGTATTAACATGAGTAGTCAACATCCATCGATAAGTTAAAATAATCATCCCATGCATAGTAAAGGTAAAGGGACCCCTGACCATTAGGTCCAGTCGTGGCGCTCATCTCGCTTTATTAGCCAAGGGAGCCGATGTACAGCTTCTGGGTCATGTGGCCAGCATGACTAAGCTGCTTCTGCTGAACCAGAGCAGCACACGGAAACGCTGTTTACCTTCCCGCCGGAGCGGTACCTATTTATCTACTTGCACTTTGACGTGCTTTTGAACTGCTAGGTTAGCAGGAGCAGGGACCGAGCAACGGGAGCTCACCCTGCCGCGGGGATTCGAACCACGGGCCTTCTGATCAGCAAGTCCTAGGTGTCGAGTTGCAGCTCGGCATCCAGGGAAAAATCAGTCTCACACCATGAGGGGTTCCGAAATATGGCTGCTCCTAGGGCTAATGCAGCACAGCTTTTATTGTGTGAAATCAGAAAGATACAAAATACAAGCCAAGCAATTTGTTCTAGCCAGCAGATAAGAACATTCGCACTAGACCGTGCGAGCGATCAGGCTATGTTAGTTGACCAATCATGTAGGACAGCACGAGCTGTTCACGCGCTGTTCATGCTCCAAGGATGCTTCTAGCTATGAAATCACCCTGCAACAATAAGAACTTTGCTCATGCTCTCATGTACAAGCAATCATTTTCCCACATGTCCCCTTTTCTTGTTTATATTATTAGAGGAAAAGAGGGACCATTAGTCCAAATCGTACACTTCATTGCCTAAGCGTCTACACTTTGCAATATAAATTCCTCTTGTAACCCCTGTGGTGGGCCGTGGTCGGTACCACCATGCAGTGCATTGGGAAATCAAAGAGGGTATGCATTGAATGCAACAACACACCATAATGAAGCCAGCAATACATGCAATTACAATCAATAATATTTTTCTTAACCATAATCCATTAGGCAACCAAGAAGACAACCACTCCCATGGATCAAAACCCTCAGGTGGATTCAAAGGATTATGAGCTATCATTTGTTCCATATAATCAATAGTAGCAGAGATATTGGTCGATTGATCGGTTATATACATACAGCAATGAGAATGAATTAAGGCACAAATTCCACCTTTAGAAGCAAGGATCACATCTAAAGCATATCGATGTTGAAGAACTACATTTCTTATTTCTGACATTTCCTTATTAATCATTTTTAAAGCCAAAATGGTGGAATTGAACAAATTTTCTGTCCAGTTTGCCAATTTATGTAAATCACGGTAATTCATGGCTGCACCTAAAGAAGGCAGAAGAGACCTAGAAATAGCTGTCCCTGTATATTGAGAAATAGGTGATTGTACTTCCCTTCTGTTACGCAAACGGACCGCTGGGAGCTTATCTATTTTATACACCAAGGGTACTACTATACCTAACGTGCAGGTACCAGAAAAGGCAGAGGTGATTTCTTTGTAGGCTTTTGTGCCACAGAGTAAAACCATAAATCAGATTGAAGCAAACATGTAGATTTGCTGCTCTTTCTCATCCAGTTGAACCAAACATAAAAATCTCTACACGCAGCCTGTTGTTCATAAGTCATGTAAGTTGTGACATTATTAACTGAGACTTTTGGCCTATCACTCATAGTGGTAACATTAAGAAAACAAGAAGATCCATTAACATACTCATATGTCCAATTACAATATGGATAATGACCTAAAAATATACTATTATGATTAAAACGAAAACAATAAGACACTATTTCTGCAAGCAACAAAACACAGGTGATAAACTTATACGATTGTCCTTCATATTATTGCTAATCTTATATGAAGCATTTACTGGAATGCTAGAATACCATCACCAAAAAAAAAGGTTCAAAGCTTTGAGAAGCTTTTTTAAAATCATTTTTCTCAGCAGCAAAAAGGCACTAGCCAAGCATATTCCACTTGCTGTAACTAAAAAGATTGCAACAAGGTCGAGAACAGAGCCCATTGTCTTCGCGGGCCATGTTAAAGAACCGTAATGCAACCTGCTTTCTGTCCGGGAACCATGCCAAAGCACAAAAATGAAACAACTGGAACACACTGAAATCCCCTCACCCCCTCCCTTGCCAAGAGTCCACAATAGTTCCAAGACAGCCCTCTGTACATGCTCAGGGGAACACATCATAAGGCAGGACTCCTGAGGGAGGAGGAAAAAAAAAATATGGGGGGTAAAATCCAAGTGATGCCAATAAGGATGAGAATGGTAAATTATTCCAATGGCTGTTTCTGAGCAACCTGCGTGATATTTCGTGGTTCGATTATTGGCATGTAAAAACCATAATCCAGAAGAAGTCACACAACCATTTCTGCAGATACAGGAGCCCATTTGCTGTAAATAAGTCTGATGTATTGCTCCTTGTACTGCTGAGTCAAAAGTCCAAGCCCAATGAAGCGTGATGACACAGATGGGATGGTTGCTGTTAGGAGGCAGCAAAACTGTGATGATGTTTGGTGGTTGAAGTGGCTTCCCAGGGAAAAGGGGGGCCAATGCAGTAGGGGTGAAGATGGCCTTTCAGCGTGCCAGGAAACACTGGAACAGCTGTGGAAGAGCCTCTTCCATTGCAGAGGTGATTGTGATCTTGTCCGCTGGATCCTTATGTTCTTTAAGGGCAGAAAATAGTGGAGACAAAGTGGAGGTGGGCAGGTCCAAATAACTCTTTATCCAATTCAGCTGTCCAAGAATTTGTTGTAAATCCACCAATCTAAGATAACCAGGAAACTGTAGTTGAGGCGTAACTGGAATGGCTGCAGATGCTGTCAGCTTGTGTCCCAGGTACGTAATGGGTAAAGTCCGCTGGATTTTTTCTTTAGCCACTGTCAAGCCAACAGGTTTTATCCTTTGCAGGATTTTGGGACACGGCGGAGGACAAGGCCGTGGCTAGCAGATGAGCTTTGTGCATCTCAGTGCCCACTGACTGGCAGGCTGTAAGGATATCAGCAATGGCTATATTTGATGTTGTCATCAAAGGGCACAGTGCTTGCTTATGGTTCTCATTTACATTAGTGAACGCAAGCTGGCGTACAGTCAGGTCTTGTGCTGCCAGGTCCTGAACTTGCCGCTTGAAGGTATTGTACAAGCGATCAACAAATTGTCCATAGGGCTTTGCAGGGCCCTGTCTAACGCTCCCCCATCGGCCATCGCGCTCAGTTTTGTCATCAGGGACAGAGGCCAAAGCCTCTTGGGCAGCAGCCGTGGTGGCCTCCCAATATTGAGGATCGAGAGTTAGCTGTTGGGCAATAGTAAGAAAATTGCCTCCTCCCGTTAACCCATCGAGGACATCAGCTTGGGTTAACATGACGGGGGCTGGGGGTGGGGCAGCACCAGCAGCGGCAGCAGCCAAAGCAGCCTGATGATTAGCCAATGCAACATTATTAAGATTATTCCGAATCCCATCAACACGACGTTGGCAGGCCCAGTGCCAAGCTTGTATAAACAAAATCATTTGATGAGGCTGCATTACAGTGCGGGCCAACAGCTTAACATCCTCTGGTATCAAATTTTGTTGAAAAATAGTGCCAAACAAGCCCAGGGTGTAAGGAGATTGTAAACCATTGTCCTTGACAGAGGAATGCAGTTCCTTTATGAATCTCAAATCAAACTGTTCGTGCCGGGCTGGGCCTCCCCCTGGCGCGGCAGGAGCAATCACAGGGAAGAGATTAGGAGTTGCACAGTCAAAACCCAACAATGGGGCAGCGGCACGGAGAGATTCTTGGAGAGGAGTAGTAGAAGCGGTGCCAGAGGCCTTGGGTGCAGGAGGTGGAAGAGCGGGAGGTGCTGAATGCGAAGATTCTTGGAGAGGAGTAATAACGGGAGGTGCAGGAAGTGAAGAATGCGGAGAATGCAGGGGAGGGACGACAGGAGGAGCCGAAGGGAAAATGTCCGGCGGTTTAGGAGGTAGGTTTGAGGCAGGCAAAACAGGTACCGGGAGGGCGGGCGAAGAAGCTGTTGCAGCAGCCAGAAGAATGTTTGAAGGAGTTAAACACGACATAGCTTTGTAGACGTTACCCCAGGCATGCAAAACCTTGACATCAATTTGTGGATGATTTTGAAAGAAGTGTCCAATTTTTTTCCAATCGTCTAACCCCCAATTTCCGTCCTGGGGGAACCAGGGACAGTGAGTGTCCAGGGCTTTTATAAGGGACTTAAGGTCAGCTTTCCGAACAGCAAGGTTGTTACTGGCCAAAAGGAATTTAAGGTCTTTAAAAAAATTTTTCTGTGGTGCAGAGAGAGACTTTCCCATGATTGCAAGAGTTGCAAAAAGAGCAGGGAGCACTTACCGAGGGATCCTTAGGAGGATGAGGGAGGCGCCTTTTTGCCCTGTCCGGGCGGAGATAAGTGCTGATAAGTCCGTAACGTAGTCCAGAATCACATTCACACGGGAGCTCTCACCAGGGATCCACTACGTGGATGAACGACGCGTCTGCAGCCCTTGCGGGGCGAGGTGAGAGCTGAACGTTGTAAAACAGCATGAAGTCCGAAAGAAATCACACGGGAGCACTCACCAGGGATCCACTACGTGGATGAACGACGTGTTGGTGAGTGCTGAATAATGAAAAACAACGTGAAGTCCGAAGGCAGTCACACGGGAGCACTCACCAGGGATCCACTACGTGGATGAACGACGTGTTGGTGAGTGCTGAACAACGTGAAGTCCGAAGGCAGTCACACGGGGCACCAAATGTCGAGTTGCAGCTCGGCATCCAGGGAAAAATCAGTCTCACACCATGAGGGGTTCCGAAATATGGCTGCTCCTAGGGCTAATGCAGCACAGCTTTTATTGTGTGAAATCAGAAAGATACAAAATACAAGCCAAGCAATTTGTTCTAGCCAGCAGATAAGAACATTCGCACTAGACCGTGCGAGCGATCAGGCTATGTTAGTTGACCAATCATGTAGGACAGCACGAGCTGTTCACGCGCTGTTCATGCTCCAAGGATGCTTCTAGCTATGAAATCACCCTGCAACAATAAGAACTTTGCTCATGCTCTCATGTACAAGCAATCATTTTCCCACACCTAGGCTCTGTGGTTTAACCCACAGCGCCACCCGTGTCCCCATCGCATGCATAGAATCTAAGAATTGCAGAGTTGGAAGGGACCCTGCGGGTCATGTAGCCCCACCTCAATTTCGGAATCTCGAACTAAAGCATCCCTAACAGAGGGTCATCCAGTTAAATTAATATCAGTTATATTAATCACTCCCAGACAAATCAGCCTTTACTGAAAGGGTTCTGAGTAACGCATAAACATAGGAGACTGTGGGAGTGCTACTGCTCAGTAGCAGAACATCTGCTATAAATGCAGAAGGTTCCAGGTTTAATCACTGACATCTCTAAGTAGAGCTAGAAAAAGACTCCCTGTCTGCAGCTCTGGAGAGCCTCTGCCAGTCAGTGTCGATAGATGTACAAATGGTCTGACTTGGCAGATATTGCGATATTCCTATGTAAGCTTGCTTCTGCCAGGTCAGACGATTTGTACATTTGTTTAGGGAAGCTTTTAATGTTTGATGCATTACTGTATTTTAATATTGTGTTGGAAGCCGCCCAGAGTGGCTGGGGAAACCCAGCCAGACAGGTGGGGTATAAATAATAAATTATTATTATTATTATTATTATTATTATTATTATTATTATTATTATACATCAGAACTGCCTACTTTGACTCACAGCAGCTCCCTAGGCCCTTGGGCAAAGGTATTTTTACATTACCTGTGCTACCTGTTCCTTTTAACTGATTAGCCCAGGGACTGAACCTTGGACCTTACACTGCATACAGTGGATGTCAGTGATCTGCGGTCACAGTCATTAAATCAATAGGGTTTTTTTGTTTATTTTTAAAAAGATTATTATCTGTTGTTTTTTAAGTCCCCAAAATAAAAAGGATCTTTCTGAAGGATGCATGGGAGGCAGATACGAGGAAAATGTAATTACGTGGCAATTAGAAATGTAATCTCATTCTCTTGCCTGTCTGGTTTATGAAGACACTTCATTTACTTAGGAACCAGCATGTTTCATCAGTACTTAATCATGTCCCACTGCGAGGGGTTGCATGATGGATGCGAAACAGAATGCTGAGACTTTTTAAGAGAGCCGAGTATTTCTGAGGTTTAGTGGTTTAAGAACTACCTGTTGGCTATCACAGAGGTTGGGGAAAAGGGGGAAATTCCAACTTAAGAGATTGCGGTGGAAGGAAACAGACAAAAAGTAAGAGTTTGAAAGTTGCCATTTGGCAACCTTCATCTAATTACAAGCTGATGAACTAAGAAAAAATACTGGTTTTAGGTAGATTTTGCATGCATACCCCCTCTGTTGGGGAAACAGTTGCTTGTTAAGGCTTCAGAGCCACCTGTTCCCGTCATCTCCATATTATTTCCCTAAAACACATCTATATCATAATAACATAGTGTCCTTGTATTTCCTACCATTTTACTTCTATCTCAGCTTGCACAGTCTATTTTTTTCCTTCACCATATGGTGCTCCTTGATCTATTTTTGTTCTTTTCAGTGATTACTTTTTTTTTAAGCTCCATGGAGTGTAGCCAGTAAGATCCAGTAGGATGGGTTTTTAGGTCAGGGACTAATTTTTTCCCAGGCTCACA
Source organism: Podarcis bocagei (assembly GCF_964188305.1). Taxonomy (NCBI): domain Eukaryota; kingdom Metazoa; phylum Chordata; class Lepidosauria; order Squamata; family Lacertidae; genus Podarcis; species Podarcis bocagei. The sequence continues at coordinate 44,240,443 of NC_138137.1, read as the reverse complement.
TTATAAGCTTGGGTGATTTATCCATGCTCTATTTATAGTGAAAAGATGGCAAGTCTCATAACTTTTATAACCATGGCATTGCAGTGCTCACCTTGGCGTTCCAATCTCCTGTTGATGGATTCTTCCCACCTGCTTAGGTGATGAAGCTGTGGCTCGGGTTCCTGAATCAGGGTGGTTTTGTGGGCCCCTGCGTTGTGCTGCCGGGTTGTAATTGAGATGTACGACAGAGAAACAAGCAGCCGATCCATGTTCTCATAAACAGTGTGTGCTACTCCCAGGACTGTGCCAGTTCAGAATACAGGCAAAGGGGTGCGTGTTTGGGGAAAGGCCATAGCTCAGTGGTAGAGGCCCTGCTGGGTGTGCAGAGCTCCCAGGCATCTCCAGGTAGGGCTGAGAAAGGGTCAGTCATGAAATCCTACCATCAGTGTAGACAACACTGCACCCTTTTCTCCACGATCAAACAGTCTCGGGGAGTTGTGTACCTTGTCCTTCTCATGGACATTCACATTTTTGTGTGTTTATGCACATAGAACATAGAGAGTGTCCTGCTGGATCAGGCCCAAGGCCCATCTACTCCAACATCCTGTTTTCTTTCTTTTCTTTTTGTGTATAATTTTTATTACATTTTCTGTTTTACAATTTAAAATATTCATTTAAGCAACCTTAAAATGTCAATGACTTCCCTTCTTCTCTTTCCATGGTTCATTTTTCATATCATAAATCCCTGCATATTTTACATAAACTAAACCATTCAGTATTCCATTATTCCATCCATCAAAACTTCTTTACACTGTTGAATTTATATTAATGCTGCCAAAGATTTCAAGTGTACACAGTTCCCCCCTCCCATATATTCAATAAACATTTTCTAATCTTCTTTAAGTGTATGTTCTTCTTGTTCTCTTATTCTATATGTTCTACATTCCATCAGTTTAAGTTGCCTTTCTTCTTTAGTTGGGACCTCACTCGCTTTCCATCTGGGGGCTAAGAAAATATGGGCCACAGTAGTGGCATACATAAATAACCTTTTTTGACACCTGGGGATTTCCATCTGTATTATCCCCAACAAAAAGAACTCTGGGGTGGTTTTTTTGGAAAAGAATTTTTAAACATTTTTTTCAATTCATTGTGAATTATTTCCCAATACTCTTACCCTTTTACAGGTCCACCATATATGAAAGAACGTACATTCCAGCATCCTGTTTTCAAGAGATGAGGAACATTGTCACACAGTAACAAAGACTCTTTGGGCAAGGACTGTAGCTCAAGGGCAGAGTTCCTGCTTTGCATGCAGAAGGTCCCAGGTTCAGTCCTCAGGAAGGTGAAACCTGAAAGGTTTGGCTGCTGCAGCTCTCCAAGTGTCCTTATTTTCCAGGGACAGTCTGGGATTTACAGAAGCCATCCTGGTTTCTGACTTGATCCTGGAATGTTCTGAGCTAAACAGCCCCGGGGTCTGAATCGGTATAAGATAGCCTCCTCTGTTCTGTGGCTTATACCAAGTCAGACCATTGGCTCATTTAGCTCAGTGTCTTTCATACGGCCAACCTTTCCTAGCAGTTGGGAGGATGAAGAACTGGAAGACGAGCTGCAAGCTGCTGGATTCTCCTTGAGAGGCTCCAGATATGATATGTTTCCTAAAATGATCCCGTAACCAGCAGACAAGCCACATCTTCAGGGGCAATGAGTATTGTAGTTACATATTCTTGGCCACAGCTCTGTAGCACGGCAGTTGGAAATGGCAAATGCACCTATGGTTACCAGATTTTTTTTAATGAATCCGGGGGCCCCTTTTTTCCATATGTTGTTGTTGTTTTGAAGCTGAGTAGGAACAGGGGGTCAGTAGTGAGGATGGTGAGACAAAAGACCCTGGGCCCAAGCACACATGCATATTGTATAAAGGTGCAAAGCCCTTCTTTCGCACCCTGTGAAACATAAGTGTGGAGAGTTTTTTTAAAAAACTGGGCAATGGCTGCCTGCCTGCGGCTCCCGAGCCTCCCCCGATCTGTCAAACCAAAGGGGGCAGGAGATCAGGGGAGGCCTGGGTGTCATGGGCAGGCAGTACAGCACAGGGTGCGAAAGAAGGGCTTTGCACCTTGCCCGGCAGAGAAACCATGTGTCTTGCATCCCTCCTGGGCAACGTCCGCCCGCCCACAACTCCTATCAGTCAAAACAAAGGGGGAAGGGGGCAGAGGATCTGTACCGCCGGACGTCCCCGGTTCCCCTTCGGTAGTGGCAGTGGCAGCGGCAGTCAACAGCCCGGAGCCAGCCAGAGCCAACTGTGCTACCAGGCTGGCTCTGGGCTGCTGAGGCTGCCACTGCCACATTTCCCGGGGACAGATTTACAAATCTGGGGACATTCCGGAGACAGAATTTGTCTGGGGATGTAATTTGCAAATCTGGGGACTGTCTCAGGGGAACCAGGGACGTCTGGTAACCCTAAGCCTGGCCCAAAGTCTGGGTTCCATTTTTCAAGAGGTGACCTCATCCTTTCTCTGCATAAAATGCAGATACTTATTATTTACGATAATGTTGCAATCCATTTCTTGACCAAAGGGTTGGGGTGGGGTGTCCTTTGTTCCCCTGTAGATGCAAGAGGATCCATACAGAATACCCAGACGAAAAGTTTTTGTAAATCTCTGTTATTTCTCTGCGTAATGCAATTCCTTTGGCACCAAATCTGTGTTTTCTTGTTGCAGTGTGATTTGCTCCTCTATTTTTTATTTTATTTTTTTAAGCATGAATAATTTTGAGGTGTTTTTTAGCAAGACTAAAACGGTGGGGTTGAGACAGTTGCACTGAATGTGGATGCTGCATTAAGTTAAATAATCCTTCTGTAAAAATAATAATAATAATGAATCGGGCCTTTTAGCTTTGACAGATGAAACAGGCAAGGAGGTCCGGAACAGAACAGCCTGACACTTGTATGTCACGCAAGCACTCCAGATGGGAAACTGTTTAATGGCAGCACAGCTTGTTTTTGTGCCTCGGTTTGGTTTCTTACATTTCCCTTTTGAAAGTGCTTTTATTGTTCTCGTGGGGGTAGGGAGGCAGGAGCTCCCACCATTTTAAATAAACACTAAAGCCTACTATGACTGGATAATTATAGCTATGAAAACGTCAAGTCATCAGGACGGAAGAAGGCAGCGATCTCAGTGCCAAACACACACACTGCAAACACTGGCACAAGGCGGCTAGAGTGTAAGAGAAGGATGAGAGAGAGCGGCGGCTGGCTGTGTCAGGTTAAAGCAGGAATGGAGGCCCTCTAGATTTGACCAATAGTCAGGGACGATGGGACTTGTAGTCCAACAGCATCTGGAGGTCTATAGGTTCCCCACTTCTGGGATACAGCAAAAGTAGGACTTCTCCCTCACTTACAGCTTTTTACCAGGTAGCAAGAGTCCCAAGCACAGTTAAAAGTCGATGTGAGGGTTGTCAAATGTGGTGCAATGTGGACTACAACAGCTGGGCAGCTGTTTTATTTATTGAATTTGTATACCGCCCTATACCCGTAGATCTCAGGGCGATTTCACAGCGTAAAATTCACAATATAAAAAACACAAAATGATAAAAATGGGAACAAAACTTACTAGACATTCCCCCTTCCCCAACACATTTGAGAGGGCATCATTCCTGACCATTGACTATCTTGGCTGTGGCTGATGGGAGTTGTAGTCCAAATGTCTGGAGTGCCCCATGTTGCCTACTCTTGAATTAAAAGCATTCACCATCAGTACTTGCTGACAATGCTCATAGCTCAAGGGGGGGGGGGAGAGAGAGTCTCATTCATGGGACCTTAGAGGCTAATAGATTTGTTGTAGCATAAGCCTTTTTGAACTGGATACCACTTCATCAGATATTAACTAATCTTGCAAAGATTATCAAGTTTGGCTCCCCTTTTCATGCTTCATACTGTCAACCAGTCCCATCAGCAGGAGATGAACCAAGGGCGTATGAGTCACCCTGGGGTCAGTAAAGTGCTAAATCAAGACATGAGATGCTCCCAAGGAATAAACTGGAAGAATATCAGGACAGCCCTTCTGCATTAGACCAAAGGTCCATGTAGTCCAGCACCCAGTTTCCATTGCTGGCCAGTCTCGGAGATGCTTACAAGACAGACATGCAGGTAACAGTCTTCCCCTTGGTTTGTTCTTAGTGCTAGGTATTCATAGATACATTGCTTCTGAATTCTGAAGTTCCATTTTGTTACCATGCTACATGGATGTTGATAGACCTCCTCTCAATCTCTGTTCATCAAAGGGAGATGTTCACTCTCTCCTTGTAGCAAGATTGGGGAATGTATGGCCCTCCAGGCATTGTTGGACTCCAGCTCCCATCAGCCTCTTACAGTATTGCCAATGGTTAGGGAATGATGGAAGTTGTAGTCCAGCAACATCTGAAAGGTGATAGGTTTCTCAGGCACACAACACTCTCCTAGCACTTTTATCTCTTTTTAGATGAGGAATTGGGAAACTGTGTCTCTCCATATGTGGATTAAATACAACTCCCATCGTATCTGACCACTGAGACTGATGGGAGTTGAAACCCAACATCTAGAGAACTACAAGTTTCCCATCCCTATTTTAGATGCTTTCTTCCTCTATCTATTTGCCCCTTTTGGTCAAAACATGGGAAGGGCTGTGCTGGATCATATCAAAAGCTTTTCTAGTCCGGCCTCCCTTTCACAGAGTGTCAAACCAGACACCTACATGAAGCTTCCAAGCAGGACACTAACTGATATTCAGAGACATACAGTGGTACCTTGGGTTACAGATGCTTCAGGTTACAGACGCTACAGGTTGCAGACTCCGCTAACCCGGAAGTAGTACCTCGGGTTAAGAACTTTGCTTCAGAAAGAGAACAGAAATCGTGCTCCGGCAGCGTGGCAGCAGCGGGAGGCCCCATTAGCTAAAGTGGTGCTTCAGGTTAAGAACAGTTTCAGGTTAAGAACAGACCTCCAGAACTAATTAAGTTCTTAACCCGAGGTACCTCTGTACTGGCTCTGACACTTGAGGCAGCAGCCATTGATAGCTTCGTCCTCCGTGGGTTTATCTAAACCACATTTAAAGCCATCCAAGTTACTCATGGCTGTAGCTGCCTGTTTGGCACTAGTGTAGACATCGTTTGGAGTAATCCCGCCAGTATTAGTGTGTGATTAAGTCCTAAATTTGCTGCAAGTTAAAACCAGAAAATTTGCATTTAATTAATCAAGTGAATTGAGAGAACGTTGGAAAATGTCGATTAGCAAAGAGGACTTCCGAAACAGGCAGTAATCTCATATTATCTTAGCCAAACATAACATGAAGCTCAGGGGGACTATTAAACATGGTTTTAGTGCCCTGCCAGAAAATGACTGAAAACCTCTTAGTCAACACAAAACATTCTGGCCAGAGGGTTTATACCACCCACATAACTCCCTATTCCACCTTGCCCTGATGTATAATTAAAATCATTTAGTAAGGGGGGGAGGGGAATTGTTTCTCGCATCAATAAAATCAAATGAACTGGCACGCTAAAGGAATCCACCAGGGTTAACCTGGAAAAGATGCTGCAGTAGCTTCCTTCAGTAACATCAGACAGGTAAAGAGGATGTTCCTTGGCAGAGTACCATTATTACCTGTATGTTGATGTGAGAAGCTGCAATTTGGTTGGACAAAAATTGTGCTTCTTTAATGGGAGCTCTTGATGCTTTTGAATTCTGGTGCTGGAGGAGACTCTTGAGAGTCCCATGGACTGCAAGAAGATCAAACGTATCCATCCTTAAGGAAATCAGCCCTGAGTGCTCACTGGAAGGACAGATTGTGAAGCTGAGGCTCCAATACTTTGGCCACCTCATGAGAAGAGAAGACTCCCTGGAAAAGACCCTGATGTTGGGAAAGATGGAGGGCACAAGGAGAAGGGGATGACAGAGGATGAGATGGTTGGACAGTGTTCTTGAAGCTACCAGCATGAGTTTGACCAAACTGTGGGGGGCAGTGGAAGACAGGAGTGCCTGGCGTGCTCTGGTCCATGGGGTCATGAAGAGTCGGACACAGTGGCGTAGCGTGGGTTGTCAGCACCCGGGGCAAGGCAAGTAATTTGCGCCCCCTAACCCGTGGATTTGCGCCCCTAACCCTAACCCCCAGATGTTGCACCCGGTGCGGCCGGCCCCCCCTGCACCCCCCACACTACGCCACTGGTCGGACACGACTAAACGACTAAACAACAACAAATGGGAGCTCTCAGCGATGAAGAACATAAGGACCTGCTGGATCAGGCCAATGACCCATCTAGTCCAGCTTCCTGTTCTCAAAGTGGCTGCCAAGGTTCTCAAAGTGGCTGCAAAACCCACAAGCAAGACCTGAACACAAAAGCACTATCCCCTCCTGAAGTTTCCAGCAAGTGGAATTGCCCAAGTAACCAATGATGGAAACTCAGTATCAGCCTTAGTAACATACTGAAGCTCGTTTGCAGGGTTGGGGCAGGTCAGAAATGAATTAGAACCTTGTATTAATATTAGAAATGCCAGAGTACAGCCCGTATATGTGTTTTATATTTCAGGATTTAACAACATTACAAAATGAACTATGGAAAACAAGGCATTAAGGATTATTTCTACTTAAACTCTAGTTTTCACAAAGGTGACAGCATACATCTAATGATGTGGTTTCACAAAAGTTTATGCCACAATCAATGTTTTAGTCCTTGAAGGGGCAACAGGACTCGTTTTTTACTGCAAGAGACTAAAACAGCCACCATCTGGAAATCTTCATTTTGTCACTCATATGCCCACTGCGTTGCCAAACTTTCTTTAAAATAAAAGTTAGGAAGTCCATGGTTCTCAGAAAAGATCCATGGGTTTTAAGGGCTGCAGAGGTGGGTGGAATGGTTTAGCAAATGCATTTGTCCACATCTCAGAACTTTGTGTGGTTGAGATTCACATTTAGGCAACCTACCTGTCAACTGGGTAGGGTACCTGTCATACTCGGATGGCGCCGACAGAGGGATTATGTCAACATCACTTTCTGTTATAGTTTGGAATGGACTTTGGAGCCAGTAATTGTAATGTACACAGCAACCTGCTTTCATCATGCATGGAAGAACAACTCTCTTTCCTTCTTACTTTTGATCGGTAAACTGTATGAGCATTACACAGCTAATGCTATAGACCAGTCATGCGTTCAGTAACTCTATTAGGTGCAAAGACAGATTGATGTAAGAACCAGAGAAGTCACAGAGTTATGAACCAAGTGCTCCATTTTTTATTGCAATGCAATAAATCAAAATCACCACAAACAAATAAAGCAGGAAAATATCCAACTAGGGTTGCCTCTGGCTGTTGCAGTTGTGCTGTTTGATGAAGGTGCTTGCATGAATTACGGTATTATTATTTTACTTAAAGCATTAAACAATAGAAAACAAATAGCTTTATTACTTTTACAAGCTTTATTGGAGAGTTCACAAATAAGCACTGTAAATATAGTTACACGCCACCTCCAATCTCTGTTGAAAAGTAACAAGATCCCAGGGGGTTCCAGGAGCTCTCTTCTCTTTTGGAAATGAGGCACTGTAGAAACTGCAGTGTCTTTAAGATATATGGTTTATTTTTGCATCAGAGTCTACTGCGGAGAGAGAGAGTTCAGAGCATTCACATCTCAGGAGGGGCTTGCATTCTACAAAAAACGCAGCACTGGATTTAAAGATAGCCAGAATGCCATCTCTGTGTCTCTGCTTTATGGCTTCTTCTCTTCAGCCCTGGATGGTGTTCAGCCAACTTCCTCCTTCTTCCCAGAACCACTTGCAGAAACAACTTCTCCCCTTTCCACAGAAACCTTCTGCTCCATGCCAGGCAGAGTGTCTTACGTTTGTGGCTAGCTTACCATTATCAAACAAACCAAGCCATTATCAGCCTTTTGTGTCTTCCACAACCCACCCACAGTGAGCCATCACCAGGCTGTCATTTCCAGCCTTTGCTAAATTCATGAATTTATGAGTTTGCTCAAATTCTAACCTTTGACTGCACCTGGAGGTTTGTCCCACCCCCACAAAAAAACCCAGCATATAACAATATGAAGATTCTAGATGACCTGGAAGGTGTAGAAAAGTTTAATTTCCCAGTTATATATTTGGCCTTCTTGGCCTTAATTTGTATTTTCTGCCCTTATTATAGCTATATTTTGCTCTCATGTGGTGTTTCTGGTGGAGTCCCAGACTGATGGCCAGGCCCTCACCTGCTTATGCTCACAGCATTGCGGAGGCTGCATTTGCACCATGCATTTAAAGTATATTTAAACCTGTAGGCATTTAAGCAGGTGAGTTGAAAGGGGTCTTGATGCAGGAAATCAAGAACTAGAGCACCTTCAACAGATGGTTGTTCCTCGCTGAAGACTTTTAAGACAAGCAGAGATTGGAGTGCTCAGCCCTTTCGTTCCGTTGTCAAACCTCTTTTGTCACAAATAAGTTCAATGGAGGTCTAACTTTCTGTAACTTCAGCCCTTTAGACCATCTGTTCCCTTCACCAAACTATAATTCCCAGAGTGGTTTTTACAGTCAATCCCTCTTCCCAGGGAAATCTGGGAATTGGAACTCTGTGAGGGGAACAGGGGTGCTGCAGACAGTTATTCAGAGGCCCCTAACAAACTACAGCTCCCAGGATTCTTTGCGGGAAGCCACGACTGTTTAAAAGTGGGCTAATACTGCTTTAAATGTGTAATGCAGATGGGGCCCTAAAACTGAAGCACTGAGAACTGGACACAGTCCTGCAGATGAGGCATGGCTACCATAGAATAAAGAGGAACTATTGTCAGTACGTAGTTCCTCTTTATTGATGCCTAGACAGCATCTTAAAAAGCAGAGATATCACCTTGCCAACAAAGGTCCATATAGGTAAAGCTATGGTTTTCCCAGTAGTGATGTATGGAAGTGAGAGCTGGACCACAAAGAAGACTGATCGCCGAAGAATTGATGCTTTAGAATATGGTGCTGGAGGAGACTCTTGAGAGTCCCATGGACTGCAAGAAGATCAAACCTCTCCATTCTTAAAGAAATCAGCCCTGATCTGGAAGGACAGATCGTGAAGCTGAGGCTCCAATACTTTGGCCACCTCATGAGAAGACTGCCTGGAAAAGACCTTAATGTTGGGAAAGATTGAGGGCACAAGGAGAAGGGGACGGCAGAGGACAAGATGGTTGGACAGTGTTCTTGAAGCTACCAGCATGAGTTTGACCAAACTGCGGGAAGCAGTGGAAGACAGGAGTGCCTGGCGTGCTCTGGTCCATGGGGTCACGAAGAGTCGGACACAACTAAATGACTAAGCAACAACAACATTGTCAGTAGTGCTACAGCATCTGTGCTCCCAAATCATTCACTGCTCACACCCAAAGTTATTTTCGTAAGTCCTTTTCCGAAATCAGCTTATGTTATTCAACTACAATTGTCACCATCCCCATCCATCTTAGCCAATGGTCAAGGATGATGTAGTCCCAAGTACAACTGGTGTGCCAAGGTTGAATAGTTCTAATCTCAGGGCCACCTTCCCCATTAGCAAAACCAGGTTTGACACCAAGTGTCTACTGAAAAGGAGTTAAGCTCCATGAAAAGTGGGCTGCATGATAGTACTGCAAGCATTTGTTTGCTGCATTCACAGTGCACAGGAAAAGATGTTGGCTCTCACAATACAGGTAGGAAAGCAATTTTACACAAAAGTTATTTTGCCCAGGGGTCAGCAAACTTTTTCAGCTGGAGGCCGGCCCACTGTCCCTCAGACCTTGTGGGGGGCCGGCCGGACTATATTTTTTTTTTTGGGGGGGGGACAAACGAATTCCTATGCCCCACAAATAACCCAGAGATGCATTTTAAATAAAAGCACACATTCAGCTCATGTAAAAACACTAGCCAGGCCCCACAAATAACCCAGAGATGCATTTTAAATCAAAGGACACATTCTATTCATGTAAAAACACACTGATTCCTGGACTGTCCGCGGGCTGAATTTAGAAGGTGATTGGGCCAGATCCTGCCCCCAGGCCTTAGTTTGCCTACCAATGATTTTGCCAATAAACTGAAGATGAAGCAATCAGAAGCTGAAGCAGTTTTACCGGCGCTAACACACCCAAATCATTCATGTGCTGCTTAAAAGTCTTAAACGTCTGTCTGAGAGATAGTACAGAGGACAGCAGTTCTTTTCCCAGATTCAGAATAAGTTTGGCTCCCTCTGGTGGCTTTAACCTGGAATATCATTCTGTGTTCAGTCGCCACACAGATTGCTGTTCGCACATGACCGTTGCAGCTTGACAGTTCATTGTTTTTTAAGGCACTGATTATAAACAGCAAGTCATGCAAATTCAGCAGAGAGCACAAATAAGCATTGGTGATGGTGCACATTCACTTGAGTGTGTGGAGAATGTACACAAAAAAGGGACAGGAATCTGCATTATATTGAATCAGGCCATTGCTACATCTAGCTCAGTAATGTCAACACTGACTGACAACAGTTCCTCTGGGTTTCAGTTAGGAGTCTTTCCCAGCTGACATGGCAATGCAAGGGACTGAACCCAGAACATTTTGCATGCAGAACAAGTGCTCAGCTATGACCCTGCCCCTACCTTTCTTGGTTTACTTGCATTCTTTTAAAAAAAAACATTTTTATTAAATTTTACATCACGGATTTCAATATAAACACATTTAGGATCTCAGAATCCCTTGACTTTTCCCCACCTTTCTCTGGTTTTCATTGTCAATCCCTTTTTCTTCAGCTTATCCTCCCCCCCCCATTTGTTATATCTATTATTAACTTTTCCATTATATTTTGTCTTTTACAAATATTACTCTAATCCTGCCAAAAATTTTAGCTGTTTAAAATGTTCTCTTAAATAGACTATTTTTTCCCCATTCCTTCCTAAACTTCTTCTCATCCTGGTCTCTGATTCTCCCGGTTAATTTCGCCATTTCGGCATTGTCCATCATTTTCATCAGCCACTCCTCTCTGGTTGGAACTTTTTATTTTTTTCATCTCTGAGCATTCTTGCTGCTGTCACTGCATACATAAAATGTATTTTCTGCTCTCTCGGAATCTCTGTACCTAAAACACCTAATAAAAAACCTCTGGTTTTTTCACAAATGTTATTTTAATCATTTTCTTCAATTCATTATATATCATTTCCCAGACTGCTTTTGTTACCTTGCACGTCCACCACATATGGTAGAATGTGCCTTGTTTTTCTTTACATTTCCAACATACATTAGAAGCAGTTTTACACACCTTTGCTGATTTTACTGTTAAATACCATCGGTACATCATTTTCACAGTTTTCCTTCAACGAACAGCACACTGTAAAATTTAGATTTTCCTTCCATAGTTTTTCCCAAGACTCAAGTTGAATATTATGCCCTATATCTTGTGCCCATTTTATCATTACTGATTTGACTTCTTCATCTTTCGTATGCCACTCTAGCAACAAATTATACATTCTAGATAATAGTTTCTCATTATTTTCCAGTAATTCCTTTTCAAACCTTGAAAATTCTGTACTAAATCCTCTTTTCTTATCTGCTTTAACCACATCATTTACTTGATGATATTGCAACCAATTTGTAACAAAATGTCTTATATCTTCCATGCTTTTTAATTTCAATATAACTCTTTATAAGTTGCCCATTCAGCTTTTGAGTTAACCCGTTTTAAGGATATCACTTCTATTGGAGAAAGCCACCATGGTGTTTTTTGTTCCAACAAATCTTTATACTTTCCCCATACACCATAGATTGCTTTTCTTATTACATGATTTAAAAAACCTTTATGCACTTTGGTCTTTGTATACCACAAATATGAATGCCATCCATATCGTTTGACATGACCTTCAAGGTCTAATATCTCTCTGTTTTTTAAAGTTATCCATTCCTTTAGCCAGCAGAGACAAGACACCTCATAATACAATTTTAGATCTGGCAGAGAGAAGCCCCCTCTTTCTTTATCATCTGTTAATAGTTTATATTTAATCCTTGGTTTCTGCAAGCAAGTAAGACCAAGAATTACTTGCATACTTTCTAAGGCAGGGGTTAGGGACCTTCTTGTTCCAGGGAGGCAGATCTTTGTCTCCATACTGTGGGGCAACTTTGACAGGTCAGTGGCACAACCCACCTGTCAACCATCTAATATCATATTAACACCTGATGATTGGTGGGTTGTCCCACCTACCTGCCAATTTTTTTGTTGAAACTGTTGCTAAAATGGAGCTTTCTCCTTTATTTTAGCAGTGGTTTCAATGCAAACGACTACCAAATGCAAACCAATATCTGGAAGGCCAGAGGTTGATGCAGAGCACAATTTAGTCAAAGTTAAGTGTATTTAAGACAAAACACTTTCAGAACTGCAGCTAAACACATGCTTAAATGCATCCCATGAAATCAGCAGAACTTAAAAATGCTTAACTTTAGCTGGAGCATGCCCTGAACAGATTCACCGCGCAACCCTATCTGCATCTGCTCAGAACCAAGCCCCATTGTTTAATGGGATTTACTCCCAGGTGTATAGGACTGCAGCCTCAGTTACTTCTGTGCAAGCTGCAATCCTAGAGCCTAGTAATTCCAGCAGTTCACTTCACATTATTGTGCAGGGGATTCCCTAGTTACCAATTATTCTGGTTCCATCTCCATGGGGAAGAGGTAAAACTTGCTGAGTCACTTCCTATCAGCGTTATAGGAACACTTGAGCCTAAATGGCTGAATAGCAGGCCAGTGGTTTTCTGATGTTACAAATCTGGCCTTCAGCCACTTCCCTAAAAACCCTTTCCCCTAATGTATGGGGGTATTACTGCTCTCAGGCCATATTGGTATATAGCACTTCAGAGTTCATTACTCATTATTTCATTTCTGACAACTATCAGCAGTGGATAATTTGTTATCACACATTCATGCCAACACTGACCCATACTTACATGGTTAACTGGAAAGAACATCACCACGAACAATTACATATGCCTAGAAATTCTCATGCACACAAAATTATGCACAGATACAATACCCTTCATTTTCTTTATCAGGAAGCATTCAGTGTCAAAATAACGGGAACCATTTTTAAAAGATGATGACACTTACCAACATGGTGTTGCTGTTTTGGTCTTTACCTTGAGCCATTTTAACTCTAGTGATCTTCTTGAGATAAATCTGTTGGCAAATGCTAATTTTTGCTAAATGTTTTTCTATTAGGCTGCAAACTTTGGTTTCATAAATAAATTAACAAAAATGATGATTCATTAGCAGAGGCTAGTTTTAATCACTAAAGTAAATGTTTGTCAGTGGAGCTGAGAATTAAAGACACAGATTCTTTTTTTAAAGTTAGTTTGGGCCTAATGTGTTATTGCAACAGGAAATGAAAGAGATGTTATTAAAGATGGGCATTAAATTGCAAGTTATCATACACTTCCTTCATTGCTTTGAGAAGCCATGTACATAGAGGTTTTTAATATGCAGTCTTATTTGATACTTTTAATTGGGTAGTAGATTGGAGATTAACTATGTGCCAGTAAATGTTTTTCAATACTAAGGTGAATCATGTGGCATTGTAAACATAAAGTCAACTTTTACTTTGATCTCTTAAATCAGGGTTGGTTCATTTGTGGTCTTAACCACAACTCCCATCATCCCTTGCTATTGGTCATGCTGACATGCTGGAAGTTGGAGTTCAACAACATTGGGATGACTAGAGGTTCTCCTTCCCTGCTACGAACCCGTAAAAATTGACTTGTTTCAATGGCATTTAGATAAAACCATGTTCCGGCCTCTGCCACCAGCAATGGGAAGACCAGGCTAGCCTCATCCATCAGCCAGAAAAGGAGCAGATACAGAGAGCTTGCTTCCCCAATTCTCTGCTAAAAAGAGCTCTCTACTTCAACTGCTACTTGTGAGGGTATACATAACAGAAGGGAATCAGGATGCTCTGACCCCCTCAATCAAGAAGAAGACAAGAAGACTGGGTTGTGCAAGCTTGGGAGGGAGCCCAGTATTAATGCAACCTGTTGCAAACTGCCTTAAGAATTATTCAGTGATAAGGCACACCATAAATCTCCAAAATTGTTAATTTTTAGCCTGTGTGGACTTAGGCCAAATTAAACCCAAATATCCATTGCAAATTCAGAAATATTATTAAACAAAGAATCCTATTACTGAGGGAGAACAGCGCATACATTTAGGTATAGAAAGAAATTAAGGAAACACCATATTCTCACAGCTAAAAAGCAACAAAGTTTGTTCTGGTCTCTAAGGTGCTACTGGACCATTTTTTAATTTATTTCGACTGCGTCAGACCAACACGGCTACCTACCTGAAGCTAAAAAGCAGGATGAAACAGAAACTGTCCCTTTAGCAGGATTCTGGAGAACCAAGTGCTTTTCTACTTTTGCCAAAGCTAAGTGCTTCCAACACACTGAGGTATGTCTATGGAAACAGCAAAATGCAACCAAGTATTTCCAACAAGGAAACATCCTTATATGGAAAGGGGATTATTATTTCATTTGGTGTCATGCCCTTTTATGGTGTGTAGCTGATGAGGAGCAGTTATAATGCTCTCTAGCTAAAAGGAATTTTACAGTAATTAATATATCCGGAACATAAAGGGTGGGAAAGCAGGCAATTTGGAATTGGATTATGTGCCGGATCCTGTTTCTAATAAATACTTGCATACTTGCTAAGCAGTATGAGATAACTGGGTCATAGATACAATGGGTGTATCATATTTCAGACTAGCTGTCTTCGCTCCACAACGTCCTAGGCTAATGCTTGTTCAACAGAGAACGTGGAAACTTAGATGCCCAATTGCCACAGGGTAGCAACTGGAATTCCAGACAAGCAGATTTCTTGTATTTATTTAATACAAGTAAATTTCTTTATCTGCGTCACAAAACATATGCATGCACACGAGAGTAAGAGTGTGCATGTGATGTGTGTTGGGTACAGTTACCGTTGCTTCTTTTAGTACAATGTCTCTGTTAAATTTGACAGCACAGTCCTGGGATCAAAAGTCTTACCTATTCTCAATATACAGCTACCACTTTCAGAGATTTAAGGAAGTACACCCTGACATTTACATTTTTGACCTCTTAATTCTACACCTGTACACCAGTGACGGCCAAACTTGGCCGGCCAGCTGTTTGGGAACTACAGCTCCCATCATCCCTAGCTAACAGGATCAGTGGTCAGGGATGATGGGAACTGTAGTCGCAAAACAGCTGGACGGCCAAGTTTGGCCATCACTGCTGTACACTTTTATCTATATTTTAGGCTCCTTGTGTCCACAAGATGGCATTGTACAACTAATATTGAAAGTTTCACAAGGCATTGTCAGAGAATTGTGAAAGAACATCAGAGATAAAAATGCTATTGGTTTAGCAGACCGTGATGTATCAGAGGATGAAAAAATGATGTGTCAACAGCAGGAGCTGTTCGCTTCACTTCAATCTTAAAATATGTGGACAAGTCAGAGGTTGAAGTAAATTAAATAGTTATTCTTGAAGAGCCCTTAAAATTTCAACTACCAGCAACTGAATTTGAAGGGTGTCTGACATAACTTTTTCAGACACTCATCTTGAGACCCATTTCTTCATACAAATGGATGACCATTCAACAGTTATTGTCAGGAATACCAACTAGTGGGGATGTTTTAAAACTCATCTAATTAACGCTTCTTTGCAAAGAAGGGCATTTTAGACTAAAATCATTTTAAAATGCTGATCGCTGGTATCTTTAATACCTTTTACTGGAATTTCTGGGAGAGAATATAAGCTTTTTGCATGTCTGAGAGCATCTTCTTCCAGAATAGAGAAGCAAAATAGATTTTCAGGGAAGCTGAAGAAGTTTCTGTCATTGCATACAAACCAAATTCATTCACACATGAAATACTTGTAACTTCGTATCAATATTGTATTTCTAATAAACACCCCTGCTGTTATATAGCCTGATGGCTGTTGCTGTAATCCCAGGTATCTCATCCCCCCCCCAATAAAGCACATTGGGTGTGGGTGAGGAAGTCCTAGCCCTTTTGGCCACAGAGAAATCCTTAAACAGGCCACGACAAAACACTTCAGTTGATGTCCACATTTGCCTCTCCCTGTTTCAGTACATAATGCAGTTGCAGCCAATAAGTTAACATGTATTAAATCGTGTGAAAACAAGTTAAAAACCCAGCACTGGAAATGCAGTGAGCACATAGTAAACAGAAGTATGAAGACTGTCGAAGTCGAGATTCTGTAAAAACTTAAACTAAACTATGCTGAAGCTCTCCTCCCAGGCACATGAAGAGGAACACATGAGCCAAACATTTGCCTCAAGGTAGTTTTTGTTGAGAATTTCCATTCCAGCTTAAGGAGCAGACATAGGATTGTTACGTGTCACATGTCTGTTTACATTCCAGCACAGTATGCTGGGAACTTCCGTTTGTGTATAGCTTTTGCTTTTCTCTGTCTCTCTGAGGAGAAGAAAGGGAGACGACATGTTTTCTTTGTCCTGATTTATGTTTAATAAATCTTTAGCTATTAGTATGTTTCTACAAACCTCATGCCTGTTCTGTTTGCGCAGTATGCTCTGCTAATATAGCGTGCTCAGGCTTTTGAAGCCTGGGTCACTGATTTACATGGCATCAGAGATCGGGGGATTGTCATGGCTGGAAGGGCATGATCCAGCTGAGGGCTAGCCAGCTGGCATCTCAATCCTCGAAGGATGCCGACAAAAGTTTTGTCCACATATCACTAAACCATGGTTTAGCATTACATGCTGACACAGTTGCTGAGAACAGACGCTGGGAGTGTACTCTTGCTTTCATGCTCAGTTTGTGGGCTTCCCAGAGGCTGGTGCCTGTGAAAACAAGGTTCTGGTCCAGATGGACCTTTCTAACTAACCCAGCTGGGTTCTTAGGTTTTTATGTATGCAGTACTAACTAGCAAAGGCAATGATGTAGAACTGGCCTTTATCGAGTGACCCAAATCACACTGACCCAACTTTATTTATGTTTGTGGGATTGATTTAAGATCCCAGCCACACAGAATCCTTAAATATCATGAAATTCTCTGGCCTGAAAACTTAATCTTACTTTGAGTAATCCACAGCATTTTGACTACATAAAAGTCACTATGGTTACTAATGCCACCGGGCTGGAGGAGACTCTTGAGAGTCCCATGGACTGCAAGAAGATCAAAGCTCTCCATTCTTAAGGAAATCAGCCCTGAGTGCTCACTGGAAGGACAGATCGTGAAGCTGAGGTTCCAATACTTTGGCCACCTCATGAGAAGAGAAGACTCCCTGGAAAAGATCCTGATGCTGGGAAAGATGGAGGGCACAAGGAGAAGGGGATGACAGAGGACAAGATGGTTGGACAGTGTTCTCGAAGCTACCAGCATGAGTTTGACCAAACTGCGGGAGGCAGTGGAAGACAGGAGTGCCTGGCGTGCTCTGGTCCATGGGGTCACGAAGAGTCAGACACGACTAAACGACCAAACAACAACAATGCCACTGGGACATTCGGAAGTACAAAATTATAACATGTGCACTATCTACTCTTCCAAAGTTAGTAGAACACCTCTCCCACGTCATACACTTCTCTCCCCAACTCAGGCTGGTTTTTAACAAGTGTCACGAATACATCTGCCAATGCTTCTTGATCCAGCATCATAAACCTGCCCATATTTCAGAAGGTGAGCCACCGCAAACTTTTAAACAACAGATCACAGAGAAATTACAAGCCCTCAAACTGCAATGAACCGCATGCCAAAACAACATCTTGGCTGGAAAAACAAAGATGTAAGAATGACATCAATATCCAAACCATCATTGTGTTGGGCTACCCACATCAAACACAATCAGCAGTCATTAAAAGGGCAGGAAAAGCCTCAGTGGGTAACAGCATTTCCTTTCCCTTGTTGTTGCCACCAATTTTAAAGAGACTTCAAGATGCAGTTAACATGATTTAGAGCCCTCTCTGTTAAATCTACATGAGTCATATTTCCTAGTGCCAGCAGCTGTGTTAGTCATCGGTGACCAAAGATGTGTGATGTGCAATGGCAAGAACATGTTGGGAATGAATAGGAAACACCCAGGATCGAAACCCTATACACTAGGAGCTGCAATCCTGCTACAACAGAATGCTGATGAGGACAGACCCGGCAGCTTCAGAACCAGAATCAAGCAGTCACCTATACAGGATACACCTACTTCCTCTCACTGGCGAAATCAAATTACACGTAGCATTTAGAACATTAGACCGAAATCAGATGGCTTTGGATAAGTTACCAACTTGCAGCTGGTGATGTTTCTTGGTAAAATAAAACCAGGAAAAAAGGAGTTATGACTTACCTCACAGGATCATCGGGATGCTGGAGGAGGTTAAAGAACAGAGCACATATGGGGACAAACATTTCTATAAAAATGAAGAACTGGAATCCTCCTTGCGTGTGCTTTTACTAAAATGTAAGACGTCTGACCTCTAGGAGCACCTGTTAGTAAAACTGTAGGTAAAAATAGTGTGGAAACAGACAAAATCCTTTATTATTTACTATGAATATCTTTATCAATCTCACTGAGACTATAACAAAAGCTACTGACCAATTCCATAAGCTTTTGCAAGAATTACGTACTCATTAGACCTTTAGTACCCTATTTCTAAGCAAGTATTTTGTTCTTCTCTAAAAACATTGTGTGCTTTATTTTATTGAAGGTTAACTGCCACATCCCTTGCCTGTTGTTTTGTCTGGCTAGAGCTGTGAACTTGAAATGATAAGGCATTCCTTCCAATAAACCTCTAGAACAACTACATGTACCAACAATTTGCTGCTGGCCAGTTAACTCCAAGGATTGCGCCGTTGGTTAGAGCATGGTGCTGATAATGCCAAGGTTGCATGTTCAATCCCATATGGGGAAATTGCATTTTCCTACATTGTAGGGGATTGGACTAGATGGTCCTCAGGGTCCCTTCCAGTTCTACAGTTCTGGGATTCTATGGCACATAAAACATTTATCAACTCCGTCTGCTTTGGCGCATCCTGTAGTAACCTGTTTGCAAAAGACAGGAGTTCCAGGGTCTCCTTGCAAGTTTCCATTGACTAGGCCTGGACACACTGCAATTTCTCAGCTTCAAGTTTACCATTTGTAAAGTGGAAGCAACAAGCACCTACCTCACCGTGACATATTTATTGCACTTCACATATGCTTTAAAAGAACTGAAACACTGGTCTTTTTTTTGCCAAATGTGATGAGCTGAAGATTTGAGAAGTGCTCCAGATATTTATTTTCCACTGTCTTCTGAAAAGCAAATGGCAGCCAACTAGAGGAATTTCTTCTAGCAGATCCATCATCAAATCGGTAGAAATGGTACTCGTTGTTTACTGCTTTTATTTCATTTTTTAAAAACAGAAGAATAAACTGCAATTCATTTTAATTACAGCACATATCCACAGTTCATCATCTAAGAAGGTGCTTGGAATGAATCTGTTCTAGCATTCTTTTTCAAAATATTTGTTTGCAAAGTCTTTTGTGATTTTACTCTATCCGGTTTAACTGCGGGCATTAAAAAAGGCCCAAGGATGCTATCACAGGGAAAGGAAGCACGGCTATGTTCACGCAAAAGGAAATCCCCCCCTAGCTCCTGTTTGTGACAGCAATTGTGACTGCATACACATCTCATGTTTAAAGCATATCTTGATAAACTGTAGTTTACCCCTCATAGAATTACAACCCCCAGCACCCTCAACAAGTCACAGTTCTCAAGATTCTGTTTTGGGGGGTGGGGAGGAAATGTGCTTTAAATGTGTGGCATGTACACAGTTCCTGAAGAGCTGCTCAATGTCCCTACGTGCTTTCTCTTTTCAGAGCTCCAGATCAGCAGGAAACACTGCTTCAGCTAAGCAGGGGTGGGAATGTAGGCCAGGAGAAACCCAAGAGAGACTGGCAACACACAACTGCAAAGCAATATAGCCAAATGAATATAGCACGGAGGATGGCGGTGGAGAGAAACACTTTGCACTTCTATTGATTAGATGGACAAGAAATAAATCACCTTCAGCAAATGTGGTTTACATCCACAGCACATTTCAAACAGTAAAAATCACCTCCTACTTGGGGTATTTAATAAGATTTTGACAGGCAACAGCCACTGAGTAGAGCTGACTAACCATGGTTGTGCACGTTGTGTGAAATACCCTTTAAAAAAAGATTGCTTAGCCTGGAAGATGATGACAAGGGAATCATTGGTATGACACAGACCTTTAAAAATACCAGCGCCAGTATTATTTACAAGTAGCCTTTGTGCAAACAGTGGGTCCGAGCATGAGCAAATTTTAAATTCCTGCATTACAATTCTGGTGGTGGCTTATGAAATATAAGACACACCGTAAATATATGTCTGCTAAAATTACTTCATAATGTGCAGCATAAATTAAAAAATTTCTTAGCTGGGCCAGATGTTCAAATAAACACCAAACACTACAAAGTTTAACCAACATGGTTCTATTTAAAAACTAGTTTCAACCATGGCACTCAGTGACAGCAATACAATACTTTCTTCACAAAGTGATGAATATAAAAATATGCCATAAATTCATTTGTAAACTAGTATTCTAATACATGTATGTCATTACAACATACCTTTATATATATATTTATATATATAACTCTTTCCTGAGATACTTAGGGTGGTTTTCATTTTATTGTGTTGGATGCATTATCTTTGATCACTTTAAAATACTGGTGCAAGTGGGAACAACCAAAATTATACATTTAAAGTAATTAATGCAAAGATTGGGCAGAGGAACAGCTCTTACACATGTTGCATTTTGAAAAGATGGAACAGACACTGCCTTAACCATTTGACTCTTTCTGGATCAGAAAGACACCTGAAGTTTCAATTAAGAATCTACAAAAATGCAGCGTTTCAGGAATGTTAGAGGCTGGAGTAGAAGACAAATGATACAAAGGAAAAGTCATAATTCTTGTTGACTAGACATTGCCTGCAGAAGCATCTGTACATGCTGTAGCCAGTTCACAGTTTCAATATTGATACTAGTCTGTCTTGGAAGAGCAAATGTCTTTTAAGGTTTCTAGCTCTTCTATAAGTTTCTTGTTTTGAACTTCTAACATCGCAACACGACTCTCCAGACATTTCACATATTCTTTCTTCCGCCGTCGACATTCTTTTGCAGCCTCCCTGAAAAAAGCAGAAGTAAAAAGGGCAAACAAAAACGCTTTTTGGCATGCTACTGGAGTGGCGGGAGCAGGGAGGGGGCAGGGAAACGCAGTGATGATGGTCAATATAATATGGACACCGTTATGCTTTCCAAAATTTAGAACAACTCTTCAAAAACACCTAGGGACAACTGGGATTGCAAGGGCAACACACTGTCCCTTCCTCAAGGGCCACATGGCAATCTGTAGAATTGCTTCATCTCATGCCTTGATTAGCATTTTTAGCAAAAAAAAAAAAAAAAAAAAGGTCCATTGCCCATTGCCAGTTACTCTGCTTTATGGCAATAAAGATCTTTGAGGGCCTTGAGTTCCTCAATGAGAGTCTTGTTTTGGTTCTCAAGCACAGCCACGCGATTTTCAAGACATTTGACATACTCCTTCTTCTTCCTGCGACACTCACGAGCAGCTTCCCTGGAACCAACACAAGGCAAATGACTATAGGAAAAGGCACAGCACAATGACAACCTGGATTTTTAAAAAAAGAACCTCCAGCACCAGAAAAGCTGAAATCAGCAAGTGCCAAATTGGTAAACTGTACAACAATCACACCACCAATTCTACAGACAATGCAGAGCAGCGGGATAAGCTTGGTGATAAACACAGGAACAGCGTCAACGTAGCATATTCAGTGTGAGAAAATTGCAACACAGACGGATGGACAGCGTTCTATTCAGATGTTAACAAAGCACCGCTCGCTACATCAAAACTCACATTAGAACAAAAAGCACAGGACTGACAAACATCCCACCTCATCTGTTTCCATAATTCGCCATATTCACATGCATAAACAGGGGGCTGAAGCGTCAAAGCCTACGTCTGCCAAAATGTTATCAACTAAACTGTCTGCAAAGATCAATGTCATGCTTTCTCTTCAGTCTGAAGTCTAGATACCAGACTGAAATTTTGACCCTCAAAATCCTGTTTTGGGCAAAAGGTCAAATCAGTTATAAAGGCATTAAAAGGAACCTGAATGGGTTTGCACTTCGGATCTTAAGTTTTAAAATAACTATTATAGCTTATCTCTTAAGAGTGTCCAAAGCACTGTGTGATATGCTGCATCTTAGCTCTACCCGCAACTCACTGTACTGAAAGAGCATGGCTTGCCTGACTCCCTAGTAAGTTCATGGCTGAGCAGACCAACTGGAGGTGTACTAGCTACAGTTCCAATTATAAGCCACTTTACTATACCAGCTATGGCTAAATGACAGGAACAGCATTTAAACAAACGTGTTGTGCTCTTTACAAAGGAAGGGAAAGTCCATCCCTTCCATCGATGGTGTATACAATAAGATCCAGCTCTTCTTTAGGTAAATATGGGAACCTTCTATCTTGGATTTGCTGTTATGGGCACATTTTTTCATACTATTTTGGGAACTCGGTTAACAATCTGAAGCGTCTTCTCTCCTCCTCTGAAACTCAAAACAGCTTAACTGAAGCATGTTTGAAAGTCACCTATGTGAACAGCTCTGAGAACATTTTTGTTGTTGTTGAAAAGCAGTATATAAATATTGTAAATAAGCCCAAACAAGCAACAGTGAGAAGCTTTCAGCCATGCCATCAGCGCCTCAGTTTCTGTTAACTCACCTAAAAGCTAGGGAGATTTTATGGGGTGGGATCCACCCTCTTTTTTGTAGGGTTCACAAACAAAAGGCACTTCTGCTTACACGAGGGGGTGGGCAAGATTTCCTCCTAGAAACATCTGCACACTCAAGCTGGGATCCTACTAGCTACCATATTTATTTATACAGAAAGAAAGTACACCTTAAGAAAAACTGGTGCGTGTTGCACATGTGTTACTGATGGCAGACACAAGGCTAAACCTGGTAAGAGAATGAAAGAGAAAAAGAGAGTGCAAACATCTGGAATCTAAGGCATGAATTTTTATGGATGAGCAATTTAAGAGAAAGGGCATGAGAAAAAGCAATACCATGGATGCAGTGAGCAATGGCAGGGTTAGTTACAACTGAGACGACTTTTTCCTACAAAGCGCATGCCAACAGCAGACATTAATATCAGAGGTCATGCACTGACACCAAAAACAAGACACACAAATAGCACAAATAAGCTGACCACCACCACAAAAGGGGGGAGGGGAGATATCCAAATTGCAAATTACAGCAAATTTGTTTTGCTGTAACAGACACGAAATCAGTTGTTGGGAAGTTAACAGAATACCCCTCAAATTAAGCAAAACACTTCCACCCTTCCTTTATAGAAGCAGAGGCTACATTGAAATTGCCTGCCTCAAATTCATATCCCAAACACTGGCAATAAGAGAAATGCATAAATATAACCTCTCACCACATCTACACCATATATAGTCGTATAATATATGAAAATACTGAATATAGCATTTCATAAGCTATAGATCTTAAGGGGGAGAACTCTACAAAACACCCAATAATATGCATTGCCAAAAGCAACCAGTGTGTGCCACCTCAGAGGGAGGTCCAGAGGGTGACAAAGACAGAACGGGCCTTCTCTGTCGTAGCCCCTTGTTTATGGAATGCTCTCCCCGTGTTCATACAATTCTGTTACTTTATATTTTACTTGGTTGTAAATCGCTTCAGGACTTCTTCAGCGGGGAGCAATGCATAAATTCAATAACCTAACCTCACTTTAACCTCCTATCTCCCCCTCAGGAACTATAAAGCAAAGGTAATCTAAGTTTTCCATGATCTCATAAGGAACTTCAGGAGGTTTGTTGCCATTTATATCCCCATAGCAAGTGAAGAAATTGTGTTTCTTTTCTATTTGGATAGTTGGCAGGTTGGTGAACTTAGAAACCTGCACAGACTAGGCTGACTCTTGTCCCAAACAGCCACAGCCTGTTTCAAATCCACATGAAGTGGTGGAAGTTTGGCTGTTTGGCCTTTGGAGAACAGTTGTTCTAAAGCAGCTTTTTTGAACTTGGGGTCCTCCAAATTTATTGGACTACAATTCTCACGATCTCCAGCCAGCGTGGCCATGCTTGCTAGAGCTGATGGGTGTTGTAGGCCAAACATCTGGGGAGGCACCAGATTGAGGAATCCTGCTTTAAAAGCCACAAAGATTCAGTAATGCAACTGTATAGTATTCAACGGCACTTTAAGTGCCAGGGCAAAGGTCATCAGCAGTCAAGAGAGAAGGCACTGCACTCTTCTCCCCAGTAAATTACGTGGAAAAACCCATTGGCCAATTTTATCTTTGGGAAAATGTTCCTTAGCAACTATACTGATTTACCACCCCCATCTTTCCTGTCATCAGCTCCTGAAAGTAAATTCAACTCATTGCTTTTTCTTGAAATAGCAATACCTATTTTTCATGAGCCTTAGCTCTCTTTTACGCGTTGCTTCTTCTGCGAGCTGCTGTGGGCTATGCAATGTTCCTGGGGATGCTGCCATGACTACCCCTTGAGGTAAGGCTGTGGTTGGAGTTCGGATCTGGTAAGTTGGCATGTCACCTGTAGCAGCTGCAACAAAAGAAGAAAATGACACAAAAGAAATGTCACACAGTTCCATGATCTAAAACGTTGGTTAGCATGTTGGTTTCGAATACCAGGAAGAACTTAATTCACATTCTGTGACCAGTTCCTTAGATTTGAGGAGGTTCTCCCATTGTCCCACCACTGCGGTGTCACAGATAGGGCCTTCTCAGTTGTTGGCGCCCCGGTTACGGAATGCCTTTCCCCAGGCACCAAAAGTTTTGACATTTCAGCACCTGGCTAAGATCTGCTTTTTTGCCCAAGCAGCTTGGGGATATTAGTCTGCTGCTGAAGTTCATTTTGGTAGTTTTAACATGGTATTTTTACCTGATCTTTATTTACTTAATATGGATGTGGTGGTTGTGTTATTTTAAAGTTATACAATCCACCCTGAGATCTGTGGATGATGGGCAGCCTAAAAATATTCAAATAGATGAAGATCCAGACGAGAATGTTCTCCATCTATTCAAGTGCAAACAGAACAAAAAGTGCATTGTTTACTGTAGAGAAAACCAGCAACACAGAAATGTTCAAAGGTCTAAAAAGCACTACAAACATGTTTTCTTATAAAACAAAAACAATCAAAAACTAAGATGCCCAGGAAAATAAAAAGGTGGGATGGACAATACCACAATGTAGATGTGAGGTGAGCTTTTCTGAAGAAGGCATCATACAGCTGGGAAGCCACTACAGTGGTACCTCTGGATACAAACAGGATCTGTTCTGGAGCCCCGTTCGCATCCAGAAGCAAACGTAACTAGCGACGGCACATCTGCGCACATCGCTTTTCACCGCTTCTGCGCATGCACATGACGTCATTTTGAGCGTCTGTGCATGCGTGAACGGCAAAACCCAGAAGTAACGTGCTCAGTTACTTCCGGGTTGCCGCAGAGCACAACTCGAACGTGCTCAACATGAAGCATATTCAACCCGAGGTATGACTGTATTGAAAAAGCCCTCTCCTTAGCAGCTACGAGACATTTCTCCATCTCTGTGACAAAGTGTTGGGACTTTATACTATACTCTACATAGGGCTTAACACACTATAGATGTGACTTAATTTATAAACAATAGCAAAAATTGCTGTAAACCACTCTGGTATATTTTTATGAATAGTGGTATATAAATATTTCTATAAATATAAATAAATAAAAACAATCATAAGAGAAACCATAGAATCATAGAATTGTAGAGTTGGAAGGGACCACAAGTGTTATCTAGTTCAACTCCCTGCAACTGAAAAATATTTTGTTCAACATGGGTCTCGAACCCACCATCCTAAGATTAAGAGTCTCATGCTCTACCAACTAAGTTAGCTAATTAATGGGCAACCAAGTTCCTCAAGCCCTGGCAGGCCACTATATATAGCTGTAGGAGGCCATTTTCAGCCTGGTGGGTCACATATTTTGCAGACCTATTTTGAGAGGTACCAGCAATCAGTAACTCCAGAAAACACAGGGATTTTTAAACAGAATTTTAACAGGGCCTTCATCACCCCACATGTAGGAAGCAAGAGCCTCAGGTCAGCCTAGGTCTGTCCAGACAGATGGATGCTCTCTTGATCTCTCAAAGCCAATGATCACAGAAAATGGGATGGGCTGCCAAACTGGCAGATTTTGCTTGGGCTCTACCTCACTTTTGCTAAACGTAGTTAATAGCTAAATGCAAGTAAATATCAAAAAGTACATTTTCGTCCTCTGTCCTTTAACAGAACAAATGTCAATGCAGCCAGATAAATTCTGCAATTATTATCTATTGAATCTGTTGTCATGGTGACCACTACCAAGCAATGTCCAATATTGTTCTTTGTAAAATATGGGGAAGTAGGAGCAGAAAGCAGTAGGATAGATAACAGAGATAATATTCCAATGAATGTCTTACCCTGCTAGTCCTTCTTCAGGGAAGTTCAGGGACATAAAGACTGAACATTTAGATGTGCTGTCCATAGCTGTCAAATTTTCCCTTTTCTTGTGAGGAATCCTATTTGGAATAAGGGAATTTCCCTTAAAAAAAGGGAAACGTTGACAGCTATGGTGCTGTCTCTTTCTATGGTCATAAGAAAAGCATTTTGGGGAGCAGGAATCTCATTCACCCTATTTTTTTTGCTCCTACTTCCATTTCGGGGGGGGGGGTTGTGTCCCACCCCCCACATTATGAAGTTTTGACACTGCTGACCATCAACATTTTAAATTCCTGTGTGATGAAAGTGGCTTTAAAACATCACGCAAAAATGCAGAAGTAAACAGATGCTATTCTGGTTTTATGTGAGCTGCTTTGAGGGTGTTGTTTTTTTCCAATCAAGCAGTGTATACATTTTATGAAATAAATAAAAAAATTCCCAAAAATGTATACACTGTTCAACTTTTGCCAAGTTTCAGTTTGAGAAAAGCACAACAGTCATTGTGTCATTGTTCCCCTTTACCCTTATTGCAACCTGGAACCTATTTTGTACATTGCATGGAGTCATTTAATCAAGCTTTGCTTACAGAACTCCACCTCAAAACTGAAACAAACTGGAGAACTCTGGTTTTGTCCATTATGCCAAACTTGCTATCCCCCCCATGCTCCCCCATACACACCCCTTTTTGTAATTTTAACATCCAGAAAAAATATTGAGAACTCCAAAGCTTCTCCATTACTCTGAGACATTTTACTTGGCCCTAATTTTTGCCCCCCCCCCCCCAGGTATCAATATAGCTATCTGCAATGTTTATAGCTGTTACTGTTTTTTTGCTATATAAATTGAAATAGGGAAGGGGGGGGTGAATCCAGGTTTCATTCAGTAACTAAACCATAATTCATAAAATAACCATCCTATGTACCTGCAAAACTGTACCTGCAAGGAATGATCAGTCCACTCCTGATTCCCACCACAAATATATATATATTTAAAACTGCCATTCAGTGCTGGCAAGCAGAACCAGGCATGCTACATATAACAGAAATCTGAGTTTCATCCACATTCCCCTCCACACACGGCTAGCAACCTTTACCACAAGGATTATAAACTTCACTCGAGTCTGCTGCACTGCTCCTGGTCCTTTTGCTCGTGTGAGCCTGAGGTCTTTTATTACTATTATTTAAAGAAAATATCCCGTTGGATCAGCAAACAAACAAAAGACACACAAGCCAGGCTTACTTAGCTCCAGAGACAGCATGCAGGCTACTGAATTAACGCTGTAACAAACATGCCAGCAGCGGTGGCAGCACTGGTTGAAGCAGAAAGGAACTGACTAAATCACAGCATGACTCGCAGCTGACGTCAATGTGTTTGTTGTTTGTGGAGTTTAACTTTTCCAGCCCCGCTGAAACGCGATTCCAGGAAATCTATCTGACGTCAGCCTGCTGAACTCTGCTGTGGAACAGGCAGTTTTTCGAGTGGAGGAGGCGCAAAATAACTAAATCATCAAGCCCAAAGCATTGCTGGAGCACCCACGCGGGCCACTCAGATTTCATTTCTGCTCTTTATTACCTGTCAGAGATGGAAGACCGATTACATGGCTGAAGTGAGCACAGTCCACACAACTACACACTGGCTGCCGGAAGCTGAAGAAGCAATCTTTCATATACTTCCAAGCTGTTTAATCATTCAAAAAAAGCACCAAGGGAGACAAGTTCCTTGTTCTCACTGCTTAAATAAAAGAATTGCTTCAAAGCTCACGTTAGCAAGGAAAAACAGCACAAAAACTGAAAGAGCACCCATCGGACTAACTAACTAAAATGCTGCATCAGCTAAAGAAATGTTAATGACAGCTTCCAAGAGTCTATAAAAAAAATGTGCTTGGTAACTAAGTGCTCTAGACCAGCAACGCTGTCGCTGGGTGTTCTAGCAAACAATTCCCCCTGCTTGCAATCTGGCTGCCTAAATCCCACAGATTCTATGGGATTTCAGCAGTCCAGCTGTGAGCAGGACTACAGCCCCAATTTCCCCTTTTGAAAAAGAAGCTTACAGAATTGCCTACCGGTTTCGTCTCTGGTTACAGCCATGGCCAGCGTCTGCTCAAAGGCTTCTCCTCTGCCACCAGAAGAACATGAAATGTTCCAAACAAGCAAGCATGTGCAGGATTACAAGCTCCAGCACTGACATCATAATGACCTCACTAGCCTACCCCGTCATTAATGTGCTTTCTCACTGGAGCAGCTCGTTGAAACAGGAGCCCAGGGAAAACCTTTGCTAACAAACAATCACTTCAGACTTTTTATATAGCCTAGCTTCGCTCTCCCCGCAATACAAAGGCAGGCACAGATCCAGGGAGCTGGCTATAAATCAGGCTCCACAGACGCATCTGCAGCAAGGGCAGATGTTATTTCGGTGCCAACGCTTTTCAAAATAAAGGTTCTGAAAACTGTACTTTAAACAATAATGCAATTCAGTATCTGTATGAATTAAAAGTTGGCAAGCCAGGGTAGAACTGTTTCGTACCATGTTGAATTTTGTGGCATACTAGACAGTCAAGACACGGTAAGAGGAGCCCTCCTGCTTCATGATGATGGCAACTTAACATTTACTAAAACACCTACATTTCTCCAAGCACTATACATATATTAAAAGATGAAACAGCCCCTGCTCAGAGTCTAATAGACGTGATACAAAAGGGGAAAAGAAAGGGGAGGGAAGAGGAAAGGAAGCTTCTTCACTAGCTAGCGGAAAGAGTCAGGTTGGTCTCCTTTTTGTCCTAATTTTCTACCTGGGAGGCAGGGGAAGCAGCCTTCCAGTTGGTCCTAAGTCAGCTGGCTAGTGACAGAGGCTAGAGTGTGCCTCCTTTCAGCTCTGCAAAACCAGTTAACAGAGCAAAGGTCGTCAAGTTCAGCATCCTGTTCCTCACACTGACTAGCCAGATATCCCACAATCAAGACATAAAGGCAATATCCTCTGTGGACTGCTGTTTCCCTGCAACAGACACTCAGAGGCACAGTACCTCTGACCCTCGGGGCAGTATGTTCTTACCTTTATCCTCACTTCTAAGTAAGCAAGAATATAAACCCACCTGAATAACTTTTCCATTGTTATTTATCTACTTTTCATGCATTGCTACCCTGCCTTTCAAGGCATGTTGCCCTCGGCAATTATCCCTTGGCATACTTGCACTTGATAAAAATTGCACAGCTCTTGGTAACTACTAAGAGACAAAAAAGATGGTGTTGATTTTCCCCAAACCCATCAGTTCACACTAACCTCTCATAAATATTTTCCTGCAGATCTTGTGGCTGATAGGAATTTCTTCTTATCTCCAACAGCCATGTAGTGAGCCTCTACCATTTCTGTACATAGACTCTTTCCAGCATCAAGGCCAACAACTATTATAGGCACTCCATTGCAGAATGTTACGGGGCAATAACCACTTGTATATAAACTACTTGGACTAAGAGGCTCTCATATGCAGTTTTTGGAACCAGAATTCCATTCAGCCTCTGGTGTGATGACAAAGGAGTGCAATCACAGGAGTCACCAAATGTATATGGTTGTTGCTATAAAAAGCCATGCACATTTTGGTCCTCAGCATGGAATAGAAGCAGTGACAAAGGAACAGAAATGCTTTAGTTCAGGGTGGGCAGAAGATAGTTTGGGATCTACAGGTAAATCTCTGG
This sequence comes from Podarcis bocagei, assembly GCF_964188305.1. Taxonomy (NCBI): domain Eukaryota; kingdom Metazoa; phylum Chordata; class Lepidosauria; order Squamata; family Lacertidae; genus Podarcis; species Podarcis bocagei. Next base: position 44,210,193 of record NC_138137.1, on the reverse strand, counting down.
GTGATTTTCAGTGGATCAGCAGGAGCTTTAGACTCCCAGAGGTTTAGCACTAGCAACAACTAGAAGGCTCTGTCACACACAATTAGCTTGCTGAAATGAAGAAAGCTTGTGGGGAAAGCAGGAATGGATTTGTGTGAGAAAGCACTCCAACATCAGTGAGAACAAATGCATTGGCTGAGCAGCAATTCTAAGTGTGCAGAAGTCTCCCTGTGCCATCATTCTGATCTGGCTCTAGGTGGTAGATCTGGAGGTTATAGTAAAAATCAAATTAGTTCCATTGAGCCTGAAGTCTGTCCACCCCTGACTTAGTTTCCACGTCAGTGAAGAGGCAACACAAGAGTGCAAAAAGAAAGTACTCTAGTGCTGAAGTTAATGTAAGAAGTGCCTTTGCTTTGTTGTGTAAATGTCCACCCAGGTGTATTTTCAGAAACCCTCTGTTATGTACTGAGTTGAATAGGATCCAAAATGCAGCAGTCTGATTGGTCCTAGAACAATAAGATTCGGAATGCAGCAGTCTGATTGGTCCTAGAACAATGCAGCAGTATGATTGGTCCGCAGGAGCCACCCAATCCAGCTCCAGGTGGAAGTGAATCCACAACCTGATTGGCCTACAGGAAAATCCCGGAATTAGCCAATCATGTGCATCCCATTGTGTAAATAATGTATATAAAGCAGATATTTTGGGGGAACTTCCATTCCTCCTCACCACTATGAGCTGAATAAAGAGCATGATATCCACTGTCGACTCCGAGTATATTTCACCCTCATATCCTCTCTCTCAACCTCCTTCCTATTTTGCTCAACAGGCCTGGTTTACTCTGTGCACAAGAGAAGTTAACAATCTCTTTTCATTATTGTAGCAGCTTTCCAGGCAGTGTTCACAAAGTGGCTGCTTATCATGGTTTATTGCAAACATGATTTGTTGTCTGATGGCTCCTACTTCACTCCTCCTCTCCTGGTGGGATAAACAAACCAGGGCATCATAATTAAGCTCAGCTTTCCATGAGGTCTAGACCTCAGATCATTGTTTCTTCCTTCCTACCAAGCCAGTATTGCTAACCAGACTAAAACTGTTGGTTTAGGAGTACTGGCTAGTTGGGGAGCAAGCCACAATCCTGGGTTTGGATGTTACAGGAAGTCAGTCATAATTGTTGGCTTCCTGGTTTGTTTATCCTGCTCACATCAGGGAAGGAGAGAAGTGGGTGTAATTTGACAGTGTTCAACAGCACACTTCCCTTTCCTAGCAAACCATAATAACCCAGCAACACTGGTTTATTGTGACATGTCAATTGAGGTAGCTGTAGTCCTAGCCATTTCCTTTGGGAAAACTGGTAACTAAATGAGATTAGAATTAAATAAGATTACCACTTTTGAACACAACTTTTACCTGGCACCTTCGTTATATATCTTTAGGCACCAGACAAGAACATTCCTCTTATCTCAGGCCTTTGGCTAATTAAACAATCTATGGCATTTTAAGCTGGAGGGGGGGTTGTTTTTGTTTGTTATTGTGTTATGTATTTTTTCCATGTTTATATTGTAAACTACCCTGTGATCCTCAGATGAAAGGTGGTATAGAGATTTAATTACTTAATAATAGAATAATCTTGACTCTGCTTCTTTGTGGCTTCACACTAGCATCTTAGGATCATTTTGCAGTTTATCAATATCTCTAAGACTAAGAAACATTTAATCTAATTCCTATTCACGCATCATCCAGTGTACATAAGCAACACACAGTAGTATAGCATGACAGAATGTGCACTTGTCACCATAAGCTGGGCACAATGTGTAGCTGAAGAGTACATGCCTAAAACATTTGTGGCTATTTTATTTATTAACAAAATTTATATACTACTTGCTTGTAACAAAATTGAAACAACAACAACTTGCAAATCTCTCCTCTCATTTTGCCTGGTAAAGATCACAGATTATCAGACTTCTGTGTATTACGTGCTTCATCTCTAGACATTACATCCAAGGCAAGGAGGCACAAGAACCTACTTCTCCACAGTGCATTAAGTTATATGCAAGTTTGCCAACCTCTAAAGAGAGCTTGAATTTCGCAGACTCTTGACTTTTAAATGTGGTACTTAAGTTGAAGTTACCAACTGTTCTACCATCTACATTAAAACAAACCCTTCTTTCATGTCCATTAGAGGAAAGGCAGAAAGTAAAGTGCAAGAGACTTTTTCAAAGCAAGAAGAGGATGATAAAGAAGAGTTTGGATTTGATATCCCGCCTTTCACTCCCTTTAAGGAGTCTCAAAGCGGCTAACATTCTCCTTTCCCTTCCTCCCCCACAACAAACACTCTGTGAGGTGAGTGGGGCTGAGAGACTTCAAAGAAGTGTGACTGGCCCAAGGTCACCCAGCAGCTGCACGTGGAGGAGCAGAGACGCGAACCCAGTTCCCCAGATTACGAGATTACCGCTCTTAACCACTACACCAGAACAAGTCACTCCCTGGCATAGCATCCAAAAGACCACAGAAACAACCCTGGTGTCCTAGTAAATATATACATCAAAAAGGAACAAAAATAAGCTTTTCCAATGCAGGAACCACTCACACAGTGAAAAGGTCAACATTGATCAAATTATATACAGAAATACATTGCACCCACCTCAACATTTCAGACTAAGTTACTGCATCATGAATTTATCCAAGAATCCATGCTATGTAAGTACACTGCTTCATTTTTTTTCTAGCAATGATTAAAGTTTATCAAATCATGCTCTGCTCCTTAGATGAATTGGCTACGAAACACATATATTTGCCTAAAGTGCATATTTTACCATATTGACTGTTAAACTTTATTTTCATGTTTGTAAGCTCATCATTAAGTATTTTACCTTAACTCTGTCATTTTGTAGTTGTATTCTGTTAAGGGAAGAGGGTCTTTTCCTGTTTTTGTTTGTTATTTGCTGGCTACTTATAGCCCACTTTTCTGTTGAAAAATCTATTAAGAGTTCAAAACAAATAGAGACATACAAATGCCATTTAAAAGCAAATATAAAATGAAAGCATACCTTGGACAACAACTTGACTCCCAGGTACAAAGAACTGTTGTGTGCCATCAGCTGTTTGGGCTGCATATTGTACAATTGTAGCACCGGGCTGAGGAGCTCCTGAATTTGTCATTGTTAATGTCTGCAACCCCTGAACGCCGTCAGATGCCTGGTTAGAGATCTGGATTGCTCCACCTTGGGCTATAGCAACTTAACAAAAGCAATAATGGTATTAACCAACGGAAACAAGAGTCTTTGGAACAGCTCTAATCCAGCCATTCCTAAACTGTGTGTTGGGACACGTTAGTGCACCTTAAAAGAACTAGTAGTGTGCCATAAGAAATCAATGATGAAGAGCTCTTTTGAGGCTCTGCAACCACTGCTTTCCAGTCAGTCTTCTTCTACAAATGTAGGCAACACTGCTGAGTCTTTGCATCCGGAGCAAGTGATTTCACCTGATACAGACAGAGAACAGAATTACCTGTCCTCAGAAAAGGCCTCCCATTTCACCTCTGCAATTCTCTAATCTTGGTTATGCTATTTTCTCATATATATATAAAGAGAGAGAGTGTGTGTAGTACTCCTCCTGTGTTGATTTAGAAGAAAATAAGGGTGACTCAGCTATCAGAGGTTTAGGAAACACTGATCCAGTGTGTACTAACACTTTTGTAATTTGGATACAGTCTAACTCAGGAAAGGGTCGCTTGTAGCTCTTCAGATATATTTGGACTCCAACACTTTTCTGCCCAAGCCAGCATGGTGAATGGTCAGGAATTATGGGAACTAAAAATCTAGTAACACATTCCCCAAGCCTGATCTAAGTCAACTTTGTATTGCCTCAAGGGATGCTTTGCCGTGCAAAGACAACTTTTATCAGTGAAATCTTGTACAACAGAAGACAGTACAAAACAGCTGCATAAATTTTATTTGAATTTTAAAGAGAGAAAAGAATAAGAATAAGCTGTTATTTTTTCCTTACATGACTAGATTATGTAATGCTAGATTATAGGGTATAGATTTTAGGTGTCAGAACAGGAACAACACAATGCAAAGTTAAATGTTCCATTCTCAAACAACCTTTTAAATAAGTTCTCCATCACAGATATTTCAACTCTGCTCATACTGAGACTTTTCCTTGAATATTCCCCCCACTCTCCACAATAGATCTAGCTTACTAAGTTTGCAATTTACATTTTGGTTTTAAGAACGAAAGCTAAATATCTTGTTTGATGTTATGGGATACATACTGTACTGCCCGGTGCTAGTCTGATAAAGGCTCGTTGGCATTGCCATGGCAGGGATGCCGGAAGGTGCTCCTTCTTCCTCTGGCTTTCCTTCTTCAATCTTAGTGACACCGGGTGCATCAGAAGAAAGTTCATTCAGAATTTTTCTGACACAAGTAAAAACACATATACATTTAAAAGCAGCTGGCCCATGAAATGGGTGACTCATTTTAACCGAAAGGCACCAATTGTTACAACACGAAATTATAGCTTACCGATATGAAGGCCTCCTTGAAAGTATCTCCCTCCGTTTCTGAGAATCAATGACAACCTCTGACTCTGTAGATTCATCTGCACTTGTAGCTGATGCTACCTAAAATATGAACATCAAAAAATTAACCATCTTAGGAGTCGACTCAGAAGAGTTAACTTGCAGCATGGAATCCAGATTTGCAGAGGAGATTTTACTACCAGTGATCCATCTCACAGGACTGTCATAAAACTGCTTTGAAAATTTAGCAATGCTTTGTAAATTAAAGACAGCAACACCAGTATCTAATAGTAAGGCTATTGGTAGGGGGTAGCCCAGAGGGGTGAATCCTCAGGTGTTTTGTACTGGATCTTGGATTCCCTGCCTACACCACCCCTATTTTTTAAAAAAACAACAACAACTTTTTAAAACCTTGCTTGCAGAGCTGCTGGACATACTTCAAATCACTGTGCTGGTCATATCCCCGATCACCTATTATTATTGGGTCGCACCCAAAGCAGTGCCAGAGGTGTTTTGCCAACACAGTGCCAGATCTGTCTCCTCTCTTTCCCCCAGTGTGATCGCCAAATTTTCTCCAGCGTGTCCCCCAGTTCTCAAGTGCCTATTTTGAGGGCGGGAAAGGGGGAGACTGCTGAGTAGAGGAATGAAAAGTTCTGATCCTCTAGTGCATGTCTCTTCCATTAGCAGAACAGGAGTGTTGGGTACCATACTTGCTTCTATCTAGTTATATATTAGCATATGCAAATTTTGTTTCATGAGCCTATACCCTGATTATTTTAAATACCTAGCAATGCCCCTAACAGCATGTGCAGAATCTTGATATGGAAGAAGGAAACATTGAGGTGAATTAATGACAAACTAGAAAGAGCTCTGCAGGTAGAAATGCATTTTTTCAGTAAATGGCAAATATATATCTTTGACGGGCAGAAGAGGAGAGGATAATCTACAAATAATAGTATAAGAAGAGTGGGAGAAAGGAACAAAAGGGGCCTAGGAGCAGAACAGTTTGCAGGAATGCAGCTGGAGAGAGAGAAAAACATAGAGCATAATGGCAGAGAGCTTAAAAGGTAAATGCAAGAACAGGTATGTAATGTATCTAGGAGTACTCAATCCATCATTGTCGCTGGAGGCTTAAGTGACTGTGGTTGCTGGGAGTGCTTTACAATTGGATAATTTTGAAATGTGCTCTGTTTTGGCTGCCCTTACATTTGGTCCGGAAACTACACCAAGCAAAGGTAACACCAGTGCTGAAGGAACTATCCAGATTCTGCTGGATCTCTCAGCGGCGTTTGATACAATCAACCATAACATCCTTCTGGACCGTCTAGAGGGGTTGGGAGCTGGGGGCACTGTTATACAGTGGTTCCGCTCCTTCCTCCTGGGCCGTGTTCAGAAAGTGGGGGGGGGATGAGTGTTCAGACCCCTGGGCCCTCACTTGTGGGGTGCCTCAGGGTTCTGTCCTCTCCCCCATGCTTTTCAACATCTACATGAAGCCGCTGGGAGAGATCATCAGGGGATTTGGGCTGGGTGTTCATCAGTATGCAGATGATACCCAGCTCTACTTCTCTTTCAAATCAGAACCAGTGAAGGCAGTGAAGGTCCTGTGTGAGTGCCTGGAGGCGGTTGGAGGTTGGATGGCGGCTAACAGATTGAGGTTGAATCCTGACAAGACAGAAGTACTGTTTTTGGGGGACAGGAGGCGGGCAGGTGTGGAGGATTCCCTGGTCCTGAATGGGGTAACTGTGCCCCTGAAGGACCAGGTGCGCAGCCTGGGAGTCATTTTGGACTCACAGCTGTCCATGGAGGCACAGGTCAAATCTGTATCGAGGGCAGCTGTTTACCAGTGCCATCTGGTACGCAGGCTGAGAACCTATCTGCCTGCGGACTGCCTCGCCAGAGTGGTGCATGCTCTGGTTATCTCCCGCTTGGATTACTGCAATGCGCTCTACGTGGGGCTACCTTTGAAGGTGACCCGGAAACTACAACTAATCCAGAACGAGGCAGCTAGACTGGTGACTGGGAGCGGCCGCAGAGACCACATAACACCGGTCTTGAAAGACCTACATTGGCTCCCAGTACGTTTCCGAGCACAATTCAAAGTGTTGGTGCTGACCTTTAAAGCCCTAAACGGCCTTGGTCCAGTATATCTGAAGGAGCGTCTCCACCCCCATCGTTCTACCCGGACACTGAGGTCCAGCACCGAGGGCCTTCTGGCAGTTCCCTCACTGCGAGAAGCCAAGTTACAGGGAACCAGGCAGAGGGCCTTCTCGGTAGTGGCGCCTTCCCCGTGGAACACCCTCCCACCAGATGTCAAAGAGAACAACAACTACCAGGCTTTTAGAAGACATCTGAAGGCAGCCCTGTTTCGGGAAGCTTTTAATGTTTGATGTATTATAGTATTTTAATATTCTTTTGGAAGCCGCCCAGAGTGGCTGGGGAAGCCCAGCCAGATGGGCGGGGTATAAATAATAAATTATTATTATTATTATTATTATTATTATTATTATTATTATTATTATAAATATCACATCTATGCATGATTTTTTCCTAGCATATATGTCACAATTAGTGACATGCAGAGTTCCTGGCCACTGCATACCTTGCAATATTGTTAGATTATCCACACACAAAAAGAGGGGGGGAAACAGCAGCACATGGGCATAACAATGAGACAATCTTTATGTATGTATAAGGTACAAGCCTACGTGCTCTGGTTTGAGGTAATCACTCTTTAAAGAAGCAGACAGAAGTATCATCTTTCTATTCTCCTGATGGCAGAATATGAGTCAACCGGCAGCCTACCCTTGGTATGAAATACAATGAAGCTCTTCTCTCCATTGCTAGGGCAAAAATTAGAAGTCAGTGATGCCAAGTAAAGGTTAAGTAAAGCCTGCAGGAACGTTAAGAGACATGCAACTAACCTGAACAGATTGCAACTGTGGTGATTGAATAACTGAAGGCTGAGTTGCTTGAATCACTCCCTGCACGTGGACCGTTTGACCAGAAGGCAATTGCACTACAGTTACAGAGGGAGATCCTCTTCCAGTTGTTGATCCCGCTACAGAAACCTATTGCATTGGTGAAAAATAACAGGAAGACATTAGCAGTGTGAGCACCTGCATACCAGTGATGATGATTTGGCAAAAGGTCTCCAGGGTGAAATTAAGGTTTAGCCTTTGAAACATGATGTGCTGTTTTCCAATACAGTAAAAGTTATATCAGCTTATATCATTTTAGTTATTTCATAAAATTCATACATTGCTTAATTGTAAAAAAAAAAAAGATTCTAGAGACATTTACCTAGAGAATAAAACAATAAAATTATCAGGAAAACCTGTTAAATAACAACAATTTAAAATATTAAATGAAATAAAATCATCAATAAGCCAAAAACAGATTAAATCACACATCAATATTCTACATGTCAGGGTAGACCTGCCTAAACAAAAATGTTTTTAGCAGGCACTGAAGGGAGAACAGTGAAGGCACCTGCCTGATGTCAATATATTACAATGACAATTGGGTTTCCAATAGCAGGTGAAATATAATTCATACTTCTGCTTCTTGCTTCAGAAATGTAACACATAAAGCACTGGCACATGGTACTTCACCCCAGTGAAAACTGAAAGAGCCTTTTTTGGTTGAAATGACAATGCAGTCCTATATTGTATAACTTTGATGGGGACAGAGGGGTAATCATTTTTGTAGTCCTTTTATAGCAATAGTCAGTCTATTTGTGAAAGTTAATGATAAAAACCATTTTTAATTTTTTCTTGTCTAAACACTACATTGTGTATTGAACACAAAGAAGCTCTGAGACTCATTTTACAAATGAAGAACACAAGAACTAGCAACTTGTCAAAAGGCGAGTCAGCAAGTCCATCATTTAATGTCAACTTGAAAGTGAATCTTCCCCATCTTAGTACAACATTTCATTCATGGAAATACTGTACAGGGGCTATTACTGCACCAAGCAGCTGCTTATACTGAAACTGCATAGGAAGAAAACTATGCCCAACGGTTTGCTCTATATGACGTTGTCATGATAAATTACAATATTTGAAAAAGTTCGTGCCAAAAGTGCCCAATGTATTCATTTTGGGATGTAAGACGAGCATATAAAGAACTGAGCATGAATCACAGGGGAAATCCCTCTCTCTTGTAACTTACATGCACAATGAGAAGTACTAAAGACACTTTTCAATTTCTTAAAATGGCTGGATAATATTTGAAAGTTTACAAGGAATCTCCCAAGCATCCTGTGCTCCTTTTCTTTTTTTGGATTTACAAAATTATTTCTCTAATGGTAAACTGACAGTACAATGAACAAGTTTAAATTATTTGAAAGATGCGTTTGTTTCCTCCTCTGCTTTAGTTGCAATATTTTAAAACTGCACCCTTTCCTATTCTGACAATCACAAATGTTTGCTTGATTACTCATGTGGAGGTGACAGCAGTTCTAGCAATCCTGACGTCAATAAGGAGAGGAACCAGCTATGGCACTTGCATTTGAATACGTGCAAAGACTCTATATTACTGGAAGCAGACAGTCTGCAGAACAATTTAGCAGACTGGGAAACAAAGTTTTATAGCACTGCACAGAGTAATTCCAGAAATGGTCAGAAACACACACACACAGTCAGCTCTTTCAGGGGCAATTTATTTCAGATAAATAGGTATTCTGCAGCTTCTACTGCATATGCACGGTATTCCAGGCTTGTTAATGCTTAACTTCCAAAACTACACTTAATCCATTGTACAAAAGAGGCATTTAAATCCAGGTCAGACCCAGCCTCTATGATGTTTATTTAAAACTGGGGAAAGTCTCAAAGGTTTCATTATAAGCTTTAAAGAAATAAAATAGTATCATAATCGTTGGACTGGAGCTTAAGTTAGCTGAACTTAGGTTTGATAGATTTCAATGGAACCTAAACGCAATTAACCAAAATTATCCAACCCTTACCATTATATAGCACTTTTTAATTGTTCAAAGTATGCACTGTATATATTGCAGCAATTCTTCCAACAACCCTGTAAAATAGGTTAGGATTATTATCCCCATAAGGCAGATTTGAGGTTGAACTCAAAACTGGCTGATTTGGACTACCTAGTATAGTCCATGGCTGAGATAACATTTCAAAATAGGGCCTTCCTGGCTCTCAACTCATACAATACTAGCACCAAAAATCAGAGACAAATAATACAAGTGACTTAAAGTGGAGTTTGTGCTGCCAGAGCGAATGCTTTTTCATAAAAAGTCCTCCTAGACACACAAAAAAGCAGAAACATGATGAAAACAACATAGAGGCAGATTGCAGGCAAGGAGAGTCTGTCTCATCTCCTTGAATATCAATCCATGTCTGTCTTCTCAGTCCTTGCCCCCAAAGAAAACACCTGAGGACGAAAAAGTGCAACTTCACTGCATACAAAGGACAGTGGCCACGTTCCCAACAAGGCAGCCCCTCATGGCACAGATATTCCTAAGACTGGCTTGGAATGGGTGAAATAGCCACCTACTGCTAGCCTAAGCCAGAGATGGAGTCCATGTACTTAAGGGGTTCTGGACAGAACTGGCTATGTAAGTAGAGATTTCACCATCATTTTACACATAGTAGATAGGTAGCTGTGTTGGTCTGCCATAGTCAAAATAAAAAAATTCCTTCCAGTAGCACCTTAAAGACCAACTAAGTTAGTAGTTAGTGTGTATCTGAAGAAGTGTGCATGCACACGAAAGCTCATACCAAGAACTAACTTAGTTGGTCTTTAAGGTGCTACTGGAAGGAATTTTTTTATTTTACACATAGTTCATGCATTGCTTATGATCAGAATCCCAACTACTAGAAAGGTCCAAACCTATTTTTTACATTTTGCTCAGATATTTATCTCTGTATCACGTTCTATCCTCACAGGAATTCTGCAATGCAGACTAGGCTGAATGATGCAGGTGGCACAAGACCTTCCACTGAGCTAAGTGGGCTTTTGAACTGAGAGGTCCAACGTTTTATCAGCTTCCCCAAAGCCCAAAATATGCAGGCAAGTCTTGCATTCTTCTACCTGCCTGCAGTAGCTAACTATATAGGTGTTGGTGTCAGGTTACATGTCAGATTACCTGTGCTATAGTAGATATCTGATTTTGGCCAGATGGAGACTGTATAGTAGCAGCATCACTTTCTGCAACAGAGTCTGCTGCATTGCCATCTTGCTGTGATTCACCTGTTTCCATGGTCATTTGTCTAAAAATGAGAGAAAAATGCACAAGATAGTACATGAAACAATTCATGCCTCTATCACCATTCACTTCATCTCTTCATTTTTGCCTTCTTTTTAATATGTGGTTAAATAGAGCATGACATCATAATATGATACCACAAGAGAGGTCCAGTGCATTTATCACCAGCTGAAAACCCAAATATATTGACATATGAATGTCCTCCCCATTATTTAAGACAGGGAACCTATGGAGCCTGTGCCCCTTAAAATGTTGTTAAACTCCAACTCTCAGATTCAGCCAGAATTTCCAACGATCAGGGATAATGGGAGTTGCAGAGCAGTAATATCTGGAGGGTCGTAGGTTCACCATCCGCACTTTAAGATTGGAGGACAAGGCCTTCCTCCATATGCCATTGTTTCAGGAATAAACAACTTCTAGTGATCAGAGTAGAGAATTTCCAGAGGTGGCACTAGAATTGTGAAATGCTGTCCCCAGGGAGATTTGGCCATGTATCTCTTGTTTTTTGTGTGTGGGTTGGTTAAGCAGAGTTTGCTTCTCTGTTGTTGCTTTTGAATTATTATTTCTTTGGGAAATGTTATTTATTTAAAGCTTTTTAGCACCCAAGTAGCATACAAATACAGTTACTGTATATTTTAAAAGAAGTTAGTGGGACTGTACCGTTGCCCCCAAATACTGGAAGGGTATGTGGGTTGTATTAAGAGTATTGCTGCCTATAAGATTCTGTGGTCTCCTTTCAGACTGTTACTGAATTGTTTACATCCTACAGAAGAATGGAACTTAGAACTTAGGTTGCAAACTAATTTACTTCAGCTAGAATACTGTTGGGCAAATACTAGACTCCGGAAAATTGACACCAATACAGTGGTACTTAATTCGTTCCATCTGTTCTTAACCTGAAACCGTTCTTAACCTGAGGTACCACTTTAGCTAATGTGGCTCCCACTGCCGCCGCACGATTTCTGTTCTCATTCTGAGGTAAAGTTCTTAACCCAAGGTACTACTTCCAGGTTAGCGGAGTCTGTAACCCAAAGTGTTTGTAACCCAAGGTGTTTGTAACCCGAGGTACCACTGTAGAGACGTAGCAGAGAAAAGTGATGGATTAGTGAACGTTGCCAGCTTAAAACTATAAAAGACCCCAGGACAGCAGAATCAGCCCAAGCAGTATGCTACAATAATGTAAGGGCCATGCTTTATTTACTTGAATTCTGTGTGTGTGCCAGGAATCATAGAATCATAGAGGTTTTGGCTTTCTTATAAACGGGGTCCATTTGGATTATCATAGTATAAAAAGCCATTTCTGTGTGCTCTGGCTTCCGTCACGGTGTTTCATTGTGCCAGAAGTGGTTTAGTCTTGCTGGCCACATGACCTGGAAAACTGTCTGTGGACAAACGCCAGCTCCCTTGGCCTGAAGCGAGATGAGCGCTGCACCCCATAGTCACCTTTGACTGGACTTGACCATCCAAGGGTCCTTTACCTTACCTTTTTGCCTAGTATAAATAGATTGGAATTAGATTTAGGCTGTAATCCTAACCCCATTTACCAGGGAATAAGCACCCCCCCCATTTCAACAGGGTTTACACTTGAGTATACAAGTGTTCTCGAAGCTACAAACATGAGTCTCACCAAACTGCGGGAAGCAGTGGAAGACAGGAGTGCCTGGCGTGCTCTGGTCCATGGGGTCACGAAGAGTCGGACACGACTAAATGACTAAACAACAAATACAAGTTTTAGTAGTATATCTCTTGGGCTTCATTGCTGTCCCAATAGCAGGCCTGTTAACTGGTTTTCTGAACCACCACCCAAGCCCTGAGACTTTGGTTGTAAAAAGAGACTGCTAAGAAAATAAAAATAGATTGGACCAGTTTAGCTTGGCATATTTGTTCAAAGGAATGAGCTTTGCATAGCTAGTTAGCCAAGTAGCCATAGGAGCAAACTGTTAGAGAACTTTATTCTCCACCCAGGTGCTGGAGGTGGTGTCCTCAAGAGGTTTGTTGTGCAGTTAAAGAGAACAAAAGAGAACAATAGCCTTGAAACTGGATTTGAAAGAGGCACAGAGGCTTGATTTGCTCTCTGGAAGAAAGCAAATCTTTGTACTTCCAAGAAATCTGAAGAGGAACAGGATCTATTGGAGTGTTAATGCAGTGAATTTTCCATCACAAGTTTGTGCAGAGTATGTGTGTAAATAAGACTTATATCACATTAGCATCGCAAGTCTCCAATTACCTTCATTCTAAGAAAAGAAAACCCAAGGTTTTTGCTGGGAGCCCTGAAACTTCTCACTACTTAGGAGACTGGAGTGCATGTAACATATTATGTTTTGGTTTCTATCTTATATCTTGGGTTATGTAAAATAGCAGATGTTACAATATATATGATCTTACTTTTAAAATAGCATGATTTTCTTCTTTTTGTATTTAAGAAAACAAGTTAGAGGAGATAAAATTAATAATAAAAAGATGAGTCCTTGCACTGTTAAGGACAAGAAGCTCACAATAACCCCAAGTTTGTTCAGGTACCAAAAGGCATGTCCAGATAGGTGAAAAGATCACATCCATTTAAGGTTACAGGAAGTATCTTTGACAAACATATGCTCAGTACATTTCAAGACGCCAGGACCAGCATGACGGCATAAGTAACCAAACTGGTACCTTTGGGTGAGAAAATGTTTTTGGAAATGACAACAAGGAAATGAAAGGGCCCCCCCATGATTCCTTGGAACACCATAGCAGATGCTGGGACACAAGTTGTAGCTGAATGTGCCATGTTGGTCTGAAACAATTTTCCGGTACACACACACAGAGGTTTTTCTTGCAGAAACTTCTGTTAAATTCATTGGTTTTAAAACAGTCTAAAGTCAATAGCTTTATGTATCACTTAGGAGAAAGGAAAGCATTCTATTAAACAGCTGACACTGGGGTGAAACTACTCTAGTGTGCAAGAACTCGGCTGGAAGTCATTCAGCCTTTGTTTCTCCTAAATCAAGGTCTTTGTCTGTAGACTAGTAAACTCTGCATGTCAATCTTTTGAGAGAGAGAAATATTTTGAAAGAACTGTAGTTGTTTTCAACCTGTAACATTGGCTTGCAGAATTAGCTTAGGATACATGAAGCTAATTATTATGGGTGGTATCAGGTATTAGTAACTCAAAGCAGACTCGTTGAAATCAAGAGTTATTAATGTCATTAATTTCAGTGGACATCATGACTTATTTATTTAAAAGCATTTATATACTTTATATTTTTAAAATATCTTAAGCAGTGCATGATAACAATATATGGATACATGTCTGCAAAAAGTCGGTGTGTAATGCACCATATAATTCTCCTTATCCCAAAGGAAACTAGGTTTTCACAGTGACCCCAAAACATGTGTCTATCTGTGTGAATGTGAATTATGTAGAGATGCAGCTGCCACCGTGATGGTGGCAGTCTTGGCTATCTGGCACCTGCAGCTATATGACATAAAGGGTTATAGAATCAAAGAACTGTAGACTTTGAAGGGACCCTAAGGGTCATCTAATCCAATCCCCTGCAATGCAGGAATTGCAGCTAAAAAATCCCTGACAGATAGCCATCCAACCTGTTTAAAAACCTCCAATGAAGGCGCCTACCACCTTCGAAGGTAGTCTGTTCTGCTGTCAAACAGCTCTTGCCATCAGAAAGTTCTTCCTAATGTTTAGTCAGAATCTCCTTTCTCATAATTAGCATCCTTTGGTTTAAGTCCTACTCTCTGGAGCAGCAGAAAATAAGATTGCTTGTGACAACCCGTGAGATATTTGAAGATTATTTCACTTCTTTTTGCCAGGTTAACATACCCAACTCCCTCAGCAATTACTCATAAGGCTTGGTTTCCAGACCCTTGATCATCTTGGTTGCCCTCTTCTGCACATGTTCCAGCTTGTGAATATCCTGTGTGGTGCCCAGAAATGGATGCAGTACTCCAGGTAGGGTCTGACCAGGTAGAATAGAGTAGTACTATTACTTTCCTTGTTTTGGACCCTAAACTTATGTTGATGCAGTCAAGAATTGCATTTGCCTTTTTGCTGCTATATCTCACTTATGTTAAGCTTGTGGACTCATTAAGACACCCCAGATCCTTTTCACATGTACTACTGTCAAGGTGCCCCCCATCCTGAATTTGTGCAGCTGGTTCTTCCTCCCTAAGTGTAGAACCTTATATTTGTCCGTACCAAAAATCATTTCATTATTTTCCAATCTGCCCGGTTCTCCAATCTGTAAAACTCATCTTGAATCCTTGTTCTATCTTCTGTGATATTAGCTACCACTCCCAGTTTGGTGTCATCTGTAAATCTGATAAGCATCCTCTCTATTACTTTAGCCGTCATTTATAAATATGTTGTACAACACTGGGCCCTGGATAGATATTACATTTCATTAATTGGCTCCTACAAAAAAATCATGTCTAGCAAGTAAATGAGTATTTTTTTTAAAAAAAGTTTGACATAAAAATTTCAACTTTGTTGCTAGTCAAATTGAGAGCATTAGATTGAATACATAAAGAAAAGCCTTCTTTCTAAATGTTAAGATCTTTATGTGCTTGGTTGTTCCTCAGGTTATCTGATCCACTAATATATGAAACACATTCTACATATTTGCAGTGCGGAAACATATTTTAACAAACCCAGCCAGATGGGCGGGGTATAAATAATAAATTATTATTATTATTATTATTATTATTATTATTATTATTATTATTATTATTATTAATTATACAATGGCTACCTTATGTTAATTCTTGCATGCTGTTTTTTGCCACATTTGCTCATTATGATTGAATTTTTTTTAAGGACTTCTTCCTTCTCCAGACCACTCTCCCTCTTAGTGAACCTTGCAGTGAAGTTATGTTCCATTTATGATGTCATAACTAACTACCATAGCAACCAACACTCACAATGTTACAATACACAAGGTTCATTAGAATATTGAACAGAAGCGCAAAGAGAAAAAAAGCTTTCGTTCAATAACACGCAAGAGATTTTATAAGTATTATGGAACACACTCACCCAGTGAAGAATTGGGAGGGGGGGAGCACCTTAGCTAAAGTTCTGAATTAAAGATTTGACAAGAGTTTTGAAGACCTAATTGTGATGCAAGGAAGACTGTGTGATGCAAGGTACCTATGCCACAATGTTCAACTCAATTTGTGGAGATTTCATACTCCACAACTGTGGTTTTCAAACTTTTGTCAGCAAGTATTTTCCATACATCAGGTAAACAATACGCATTCACTTCCAGAGAATTTCTGTCCATGGCCAAAGATTCTGGGATAGGTTTGTTGTAGGGCACATGCCCCATTGATTTGACATGTTTAGGAGGCTTGTTACTCCATGTGAAGTGAGAGTGCACCTCCAACACTCCCCAGCACAAATATAGAAGGGTTTTAACACAAAGAAGAGCCTCAAACTTTGGAAATAAACCTTTATTTGGGGAGCGACACCCGCCTGGATGCAAGAAAATACATCCTACAACAAATCTACATAGTTTTGCACTTTATAGAATATATTCTCAGGAAACACGGAATCTTATTTCACATTCTAGAAACAAGAGTGGATCCAAATGTTTAATAATGAAAGTTGCTGAATAATTGAATAAGAATATGCAGCATTATGCTGATGTCTTAAAAGTACACTTTCAAAATTTTACTTTATTCCAAGTTATAGGTTTGTTTTTTGTTTATTTTTGCAAAGCCTTGTTATACTGTTACCATTAATTATTTGCAGTTAACAGTTTATGGATGTAGTTTATAAATCTTGATGCTGGGTATTTTTTCATGTTCATGTGCAAGAGAAAGAAATTTCTCTCCATTTTTCATTGTGGCTTCAAAGACTCTGAAACCTTGCATTTCATGATTTCACACTTCAACTCGTGATGACATAAAAATCATATGTGCTGCTTCTCTGTACGTGATGGAGCTGCATCCTGGTCCAGGAAATGTTGAAGTATGAAGAAAAAAAATGCTAAACATAGCTTCATATACTGCACAGCCTGAAATTTTCCTCACTACAGTGACCTTGACTGAAAAAAGCATGACTCTCACATTTAGCTGAAAACAAGTCCTTTTCAGGTAACTATAGTTAATACAGCATCATTTTTAGGTGACTATTTACAGAAGAACATACTAAACAGCAGTTGTTTCATTTAACATTCCAAGTTCAAAAAAGCCAATAAAGCCATACCCATAATACAGGTACAATGGACGTATAAGGTACACTAAACAGCTACGTTTCTTGTTACAATACATACATAACCATGTTCTAGAGGAAAACCCAAACCTCATTATATGACATGGTACAGTGCAATGATTCTTGACTTATGTGTTCCCAAACACCTTTTGCTGCCTGTTACATGGAACCAAGGACTATTACATAGCTATATCACCTCTGTCCCAGCAATAACATAAAGGGATGATCAACCTGATCACTACTGGAATTAAATGCCCATTAAGAAACTCACTAATATGTCATGAAAACTAACCTTTCTCCTGTACCTTCCTTCCTCTGCTTCCCTTTTATTTATACTTTTAGATTTTAAAATTAGTGCAGGGCTTGAGCTATTATTTTGATGTACTAGTTTGTTTAAACACTAGAAATAACGGCAAAAAAACCCTATTCCTTGAAAGTTGTGAAACTTTCAATTCTGCTTCCTGTTTTTGTGTATAAGATTACTTTCACTGGACCAGATACTGTCTCACTTGCTCTGCTATTCTGTATAACCAACAACTAAACACTGTTATGCCTAAAGAGTATAGCTTTTGGGGGGAGGGCAAGATGAAGAGAGAAGCACTGCCTTTACTAGTTATTTTACTCCATTTAAGCAGTATTTAAAAGACACCACCCTGCAACAAATAAATTAGATATTTTTATCAACAAAATGGAAAGTCAAAGTTATTGAAGACAGCCAGGGTCTGCATGAAGGCTTTCCATATACAGTCTGAAGGGAGATTATGTATGCCTTGGTTGTTTGTAATATTACCCCTCATACAGTCCCTTTTTTCTAATTGAAGCCTAGTGTTTTCTATTTCAAGATAAAGAAAAACTGGTGGCTCCTTTGACAAATTCCTTTAGCCTTGCTGGAGAATATGGTGCCTTTGTTTCTTACATTTTCTCTACAATCTGTGGCAGGGTATGCATGAAAGACAGATGAAACAGTCAAACAAAGCAATCCTAGGCATGCTTACTCAAAAGGAAGCCCCACTGTGTTCAATGAAGAGCCAGTTATTTCATACTAACAGCCAAGCAGCTTCACAAGACTTCACCTATGAAACATTTATAAGGGGGGTCTGCATTGGGTTACATCACACCAATCAGCTAAAAATACACTTTAATGTTTTGTAAACTATCCTCTTTCCTTCCGTACACAGAACGTATACTCTTTCTTTTGCTATCAGTAAATATTGCATTTCCCGGGCTCATCCTGTTAAAATTTAAACTGTAATATGCTTTACAATCTGTATGCTCATGCTTACCAAAAGAGTGTGACAGATCATTGCTAGGATTCCTTTCTTGCCTTCAAACTGAGGCTATGATAGCATAACTTGACCAAGGCCAGATCAGAGAGTGAGACCATAACATCGTACAGTGGTGCCCCGCAAGACGAATGCCTCGCAAGACGAAAAACTCGCTAGACGAAAGGGTTTTTCGGTTTTGCGTTGCTTCGCTAGACGAATTTCCCTATGGGCTTGCTTCACAAGACGAAAACGTCTTGCACTTTTTCTTAAAGCCGCTTGAAGAGGCGCAGTTGTGATGGACTGTGCTTCGCAAGACGAAAAGACTCGCGGAACGAATTATTTTCATCTTGCGAGGCACCACTGTATCTTCTGAATGATGTGTTTGCTTATTAGAGGCCAACTGCAGCCACTGGATCACAATGGAACTCTCCTTGCTTTATTTTCAATTTTTCCTTTCTCATTCTTAATTTATGTGAAAATAAAAAAATTCCTTCCAGTAGCACCTTAAAGACCAACTAAATTAGTTCTTGGTATGAGCTTTCGTGTGCATGCACACTTCTTCAGATACATGTGATAAGCCCAAACCTATCACTAAGGGGAGGCCTCCCCATAACTCTGCTTTCTTATCTCCATGTGAGTTCTGACTCCACATGCCTAATGTGTTGCTTCCTCTTTCATATCTAGCCTAAGGCAGGGCTTAACTTAACCCCTTTCTTTCTATTAAACTCCTCACTCTACCCTCAGCAGTTACCAAAGAGGAAATCTCTTGAAAAAGATGGAAACACCAGAGGAGAAAAAGAACAAACTCAGGATTAAGGCTGCAATCCTAAAACATGTTTTAACTAGGGAACAAGTTTGTTTTAACTCAGCAGGGCTTACTCCTGCATAAACATGTTGAAGACTGTGCCTTTAGGAAGGAAATACAGAAAGCTGCCTTCTGAGTCAGGCCCATTGGTCCATCTAGCTCAGTATTGTCTGCACTGACCGGCAGCGGGTTCAAACGGGATTCCTCTCCCACCCCTGCCCGGAGACCCTGCGAAGCAGATGCTCTGCCCCTGTGCTGCAGCCATTCCCCTACGGAAAAAGGTAAAGGGACCCCTGACCATTAGGTCCAGTCATGGCCGACTCTGGGGTTGCGGCGCTCATCTCAACTTTATTGGCCGAGGGAGCTGGCGTACAGCTTCCGGGTCATGTGGCCAGCATGACTACGCTGCTTCTGGCGAACCAGAGCAGCGCACTGAAACGCCGTTTACCTTCCCGCCAGAGCGGTACCTATTTATCTACTTGCACTTTTTGCTTTCGAACTGCTAGGTTGGCAGGAGCAGGGACTGAGCAACAGGAACTCACCCCGTTGCGGGGATTTGAACCACCGACCTTCTGATCAGCAAGTCCTAGGCTCTGTGGTTTAACCCACAGTGCCACACACGTCCCCTACGGATACTTACCGGCAAATATGCACTATAGAGGGACATAGTGGGGCTTCTCCTTAAGTAACCCTGAACAGGATCGCGCTGTATTTTTAGTATTACTGTGTTCAGTGCTTTTATTCTAAAAATATATATATTTAGGGGTACTCTCATTTCCCTACTAATACTGAAATACGGCTCCTCAATGAGGCCAAACTTAGATTCACCAAATGTCATGGGATCTGCGTCCCTCCAGGGGAAAAAATACTGTGTTTTCTGAAACCTGCCACGGTGCGTGGGACGGTGGCCACTCTGCACATGCGCAGAGGGGGGCAACGCGGCCGGTCTCTGGGTGTCACAACGAAGCCGCGTTAATTTCGGCCTTCGTGTGTGAGGGAGAAAGCAGCTGCTGCCCCCCCCCCCGCTTCTCCCGGTCTTCGCCGTCCCGCCTAGCCCCTTCGGAGCTGCCTGTCAGAGCTCGCCCCGCCGCCCCAACCGCCTTCCCCTCCTCAAAGCCCAGGCCGCCCCCTCGGAAGGGCCCGGCCGCCTTGCGCGCTCCCGCCTTGTCCCCGCCCCCTCCTGCGACTCACCCGAGTACGTGGCGCCCCCGTCACAGGGGAAAGTAGGTCGGGGAGGAGGGATTGGGCCGGGCGAGGCCGCGCGTCGCCCCCACGTCAGCGCTGATGCCGCTGCGCCGTCACCGCGGGTGGGGGGGGGTTGCTCAGGAAATGGCGACCATCGCCGCGCCTTTAGCCTCGCTCACCTGAGCCGGCGGCGAAAGGAAGGGGGGGAGAGAGGGAGAGTGGGGGAAGCGGAGGGCGGGGCCACGGCCAGCGAGGGCCAGCCTCGCCCCCCCTCCCCACCGGCCAACGCCCATTGGCTACCTAAGCGGCCTAACGGCTCGAACTCGCGCCAACCGCCGAGCCGGCGTTTCGGCCCACTGATTGGCTAATCGGGAACGGCGCGGGGGGGGGGCCGCGGAAATAGAGCGAGGGTGATTGCGGTGCTTTTCGTGGGTGTAACACTCCCCCGCTCCCGCTCGCAAGATGCAAAATGAATGTTGGTGTGTTAAGATAGAGGCCCCGAGGCGACCTGTCCGAAGTTTGGCCGCGCTCGCTGACTGACCAGGGATTTCAGCTCCATTAAGCAGTAGGGATTTACTTCTGAGTAAAGTTTTACAAAGCGATACGCGGCGTAATAATAATAATAATATACCCCGCCCATCTGGCTGTCTTTCCCCAGCCACTCTGGGCGGCTTCCAGCAAAATCTTAAAATGCAATAATTTTATCAACTATTAAAAGCTTCCCTAAACAGAAATGTCAAGGGCTGAGAGAGGTGCTGCTGCGAGCTTGCAGATTTAACATATAGAAAAAGAACCAGAATGTACTTTCAAAGAAGACTGGGAAATGTTTACTGAAGATATGGGTGAAGATTGTGTTCAATTAAAAACGCTGGTAGCATTAAGATAAATTCAGCAGTGTAAATAAGTTTTGATGGCTATAACAATGGATTAACAGTTTAGTTCATGTAAAATATGCAGGGATGTATAGTATGCAAATGAACCATAGAAAGAAGGGAAGTCATTGGTTTTATTTTTGCTGTTCATTTTTAGTGGTTTCTTTAGCCATACATTCATCATATCACATTGTAACAAATATATTTCTAAAACATAGTACAAGGAAGAAAACAACAATAGAAGGCATACTTACTTATTTGATTCATTTGCAATCCATTTGCATTTGGGGAAGTCATTAAGATTGTTTAAATGAATATTTTGAAATATAAATTAGAAAATTTAATAACGGCTAACCCTGCAGCAGCATGTCTCTTTATAAAGAGATGTGCTGCTGCAGTGTTAGCCTTGTGGGCACATTTCTTGAGTAAAAACGGGTAGGATCCTACCGTTAGGCTGGACTCCAATATGACGGCCTGCGAAATTCATATTACATTGAAGGGAAATGTGCCAATGGCAGTGAGCGTGCAGTGAGGGCTTTAAAAAAAAAGTTACAAAGCAGAGGTGGTGAAGCACCTGTTCTTTCAGGGCTCTACCATCGCCATCGATCCCCGGCATTGAATGTGTTGGCCTAGTGTGGGGCTCCGAGGTGAGCTTGGCTGTCTGGCTGGTGTACCGGCCACCTAGCGCACCAGCAGCCACCCTGTCAGGCCTGTTGGAGGCGGTGGCCGGCTGGGCCTTGGAGTTCCCCAACCTATTGGTACTGGGGGACTTCAACATCCATGCTGATGCCACTCCCTCCTCACAGGCTCTGGACCTGGTGTCTTCCATGGCGACACTAGGGCTCTCCCAGTTTGTTTCGGGCCCCACACATCAAGCAGGCCACACGCTGGATTTGATCTTTGGCGCCGGTATAGATGTGATCATGTCTCCCTCGATGAAGGTGCCATGGTCTGATCACTACGCACTGAAAGCCAGGATTGATTTTCCACCCCCACCCCGCTTAGGTGGCGAGCCAATTTGGGCTCGCCCGCGGAGGCTGATGGACCCTAATAGATTCCGTCAGGCCTTGCGGGACCTTGCTCCCCCTGGCGACTCATTGACTGAGCTTGTTGAGGGCTGGAATACCCAGCTCCTGGCAGCCATCGATGAGATCGCACCTAAGCGCCCTCTGCGACCCCGCAGAAACCGGGCCCCCTGGTTTACCGAGGAGCTTCGGAAAATGAAGCGGGACCTCAGACGGCTAGAGCGAGTATGGCGGGGTGCCCGTGACGGAGCCTCAAGAACATCTTATAGGGTTTTTATGAAAACCTATGAGATGGCAGTGAAGGCCGCTAAGAAGTCTTACTTCTCGGCCTCCATTGCATCCGCTAGCTCTCGCCCGGCGCAATTATTTAGTATAATTCGGTCTTTAACGTCCCTTGAAGGACAGCCAAATTTAAATAACAATCTGACACACAGCTGTGAGGCATTTGCGAGCTCTTTTGCGGAGAAGGTCCTGTTGCTCCGCCATGACCTCCCTGCCAATTTGGATACAATAAAGGAACTGGAGGCCCCTCGACTGTCCTCGGGTCCAGTATTGGACCACTTTGACCGGATATCTCCAGCCGATGTGGACAGATTCCTCCAAGCTGGAAAGCCCACCACCTGTCCTCTTGACCCGTGCCCGTCATGGCTGATTAGAGCGTGTCCAGACGAGGTGCGGGCCCCCCTGGGGGATATCATCAATTTGTCCCTTGGCACCGGGATATTCCCAGGGGAACTGAAGGAGGCGGTGGTGCGTCCGCTCTTAAAGAAAACATCATTAGATCCTTTAGATCTATCCAATTACCGCCCGGTCTCGAATCTTCCATTCCTGGGTAAGGTGATTGAGAGAGCGGTTGCTGAACAGCTTGGTAGGTTCCTGGATGAAACATCTGCTTTGGATCCATTCCAGTCCGGCTTCCGTGCTGGCCATGGGACTGAGACGGCTCTGGTCGCCCTAACAGATGATCTCCGCAGACAGCTGGATCGAGGCGGGTCGGGGCTGCTGATTCTTCTAGATCTGTCAGCAGCCTTTGACATGGTCGATCACGAACTCCTGGACCACCGCCTTGCCGACGTGGGGATCCAGGGCACAGTCCTTCAATGGCTGCGCTCGTTTCTCTCTGATCGGGGACAGAGGGTGGCGCTTGGGGGGGAATTGTCATCGCGTCACTCCTTGGTGTGTGGAGTGCCTCAGGGTGCGATTCTCTCCCCGATGCTTTTTAACATCTTTATGCGCCCCCTCGCCCAGCTTGTCCGGAGTTTTGGGCTGGGTTGCCATCAGTATGCTGATGACACCCAACTCTATCTGTTGATGGATGGCCATCCTAACTCGGCCCCAGACACACTGACCAGATGTCTGGAAGCTGTGGCTGGATGGTTACGTGGGAGCCGGTTGAAGTTAAATCCTTCGAAGACAGAGGTCCTCTGGCTGGGGCGGGACGATATGGGATCGAGGGGGCAACTCCCATCTCTTGCGAGGGTGCAATTAGTGCCAGCACCGTCCGTTAAGAGTTTGGGTGTAATCTTCGATACCTCCCTCTCTATGGAGGCGCAGATTACAGCTATAACAAAGGCGGCATTTTTCCATCTCCGCCAAGCTAAGCAGTTGGCTCCTTATCTCTCTCGCCCTGACCTAGCCACTGTGATCCATGCGACGGTCACCTCCAGACTGGATTATTGTAACTCGCTCTACGTGGGGCTGCCCTTGAGACTGACCCAGAAACTCCAGCGGGTGCAGAATGCCGCGGCGAGACTCCTTACGGGGTCTTCGCTGCGAGATCACATTCATCCAGTACTATACCAGCTGCACTGGCTCCCGGTGGAGTACAGGATCAGGTTTAAGGTGCTGGTTTTAACCTTTAAAGCCCTATACGGCCTAGGACCCTCGTACCTACGGGACCGCCTCTCCTGGTATGCCCCACAGAGAAACCTACGGTCTGCAAATAAGAACACCCTCAAGGTCCCAGGCCTCAGAGAGGTTAGGCTGGCCTCAACTAGAGCCAGGGCCTTCTCGGCTGCAGCTCCAACCTGGTGGAATGCTCTGTCACAAGAGACTAGGGCCCTGCGGGACCTGACATCTTTCCGCAGGGCCTGCAAGACAGAGTTGTTCCGCCAGGCCTTTGGTCAGGGCGCAGCCTGACCCCCTCCTCGGGCAACCTGCACAGAATTTTGTTTAATCGGTTGCCATCAACTTGATTTTAACTAATTTTTATAATGAAATTTTTAGAATGTGTTATTATTTGATTGTTTATTTGATTGTTGTTAGCCGCCCTGAGCCCGGCTTAGCTGGGGAGGGCGGGATACAAATAAAATTTATTATTATTATTATTATTATTATTCCCTATTAGAACTTCTGATCATTGCCTATGCTGGACATCCAACAGCAGCATCTGGAGAGCTACAGGTTTAGATCATAGAAGTTGGAAAGGGACCACAAGGGTCATCTACTCCGGCCCTCTATAACTGAACAATCCCAGGACTCCTTAATGAGAGAGGGAGAGACTTATAGATAAAGCTGCAAGGACAAAAGACCCTTCTGTATCAGCTATTAGAACAGCATCCTGCGGCCAACTGTGTTTTGGAAGTCCACCTGGGCACAAGAGCACTCTTTTCTCTTGGAAGTTTCCAGCGACTGGTATTCAGAAGCAATAACGGCCTCCAGCTGGATGCAGAGCATAGGTTTCTTGGCTAGCAGCCACTGATACTAGTTACCTGTTTCTTTGTTAAGCCGGGTAAGAAAGGGAGAGCCAGCTTATTTCATAGCTGGACTTGCTCAAAACAAGGTTTTACAACCTAATTCCTATGCTTATAATTTTGCTGCCAAGGATGCGACTTTGAAACTGTTCAACCCACATAGTGGGGTGCCTGGAAGGATAAATTGCAATTAATATAGCATTTCCAAGGCAGTTAGCTCAGTTGGTTGGAGTGTGGTGCTGATAATGCCACGGTCTTGGTTCAAGCTACCAAGGATGGGTTCATATTCCTTCATATTCCTTCATATTCCTTCATATTCCTAGATGATCTTCAACTTCCTAGATGACCTTCCAACTTGACAATTAAACCCCATCCCCCAAAACACTGTTCACATGCATTTCTGATAGTCTCCCCAAGATCACTGAACTGTAGGAGTACCATACATAATTGAGAGTACGCCATGAAACCTGGAATGCACACCATCAATTTATATTTTAATGTGCAGTTTTATTTTCCTATTGCATCAGTTCTTCAATAAGACAAGCTATGTAAACTTTACTGAGATTGAGTTACTGCCTTATATTAAGTCAGAACATTGGTCTATCTAGCCCAGTATTGTTAGCAGTGACTGGCAGTGGCTCTCCAGGGTTTCAGGCAGGGGCCTTTCTTAGTCCTAAAGGTAAAGGGACCCCTGACAATTAAGTCCAGTTGCGAACGACTCTGGGGTTGCGGCGCTCATCTCGCTTTACAGGCCGAGAGAGCTGGCGTTGGTCCACTTCTGCAGAGTTTTTCCGGGTCTTGCGGCCAGCATGACTAAGCTGCTTCTGGTGAAACCAGAGCAGTGCACAGAAACGCCGTTTACCTTCTTGCACTGCGTGCTTTCGAACTGCCAGATTGGCAGGAGCTGGGACCGAACAACGGGAGCTCAACCCATCGCGTGGATTCAGACCTCTGACCTGTCGATTGGCAAGCCCAAACGGCACAGTGGTTTAACCCACAGTGCCACCCATCCCTTTCCTAGTCCTACCTGGGTACAAACATAGAACCTTCTGCATGCAATGCATATTATGAATTATTTATTAATTCCCCCACCATTTTCCCCTGACGGTGTTCAAGGGGACTTACATGTAAAAATGAGAACTGCTAAAAACATAGAAAAAACTGATTTATAACAATTAAATTTTTTAGAAGTAAAACTATATACATACATAAAATCTGTTAATATAGATACATATGGATACATATATGAAACCATACAAATAATTACAATAAGAGCACAGCACCAGCCCTTTCATTAAAAGCAATTGGTTCCCAAAAGCTTGTTGGAACAAAAAAGTTTTCACCTGCCTGAAGAAGTACAATAAGTAGGGGGCCAGTCTAGCTTCTCTAGGGAGGGCATTCCAAAATCTGGGAGCAGCCGCCAAGAAGGCATCTCCCGAGACCCCACCAAGCTTGCCTGTGATATGCATATGCTGTACCACTGAGGTATGGTCTTTCCCTGGATTTGGAAGTAAATGCATTACAATAGGATTTCCTGGCTGTTCTTTATACAAATTAGTTGAGCAAAAGCAATTCAGATTGTGCAATTACTATGCTCCTTTTCATAAAGCTTGGCCTTGGGAGTAGTCTGTTGGCAGAATTCTGTAAGGCATTTTAGATTGCAAACTACATCATTTGCCACTAAATGCTGCTTGTTTATAGTTTTGCAAGAACCCTGATCCTCAACCCTGTCACAATTTTACCCCACTTGATATTTAATGTTTCATCAAGTTAGCTTTTCACTTGCACAGAAAATACACTTGAGAGTTGATCTGCTTATTTATAAAAGAGCCTACAGGTTTTTTTACTCCATGGGATTTACCAGTGCTTTCCCCCCCTAAAAAATTATTTAGGGGTACTCTCATTTTGACTCAAGAAAATCACCAGGAAAGGAAATGATGCCACCATCGGAGGTGGTAACAACGAAACTGACCAATCACCGGGCTAGAGTCCAACTCCTACTTCACATATTAAATGTTCGCTTCCGTCTGAGACTCAGGAAACACCATGACAGGAAATGAGGCCGCCATTGGGGTTACCAACGGAACTGACGATTCACCGTGCTATTCAACAGAACTGACAATTCACAGAGCTAGAGAAGAATCTAAATTTTTTTAAAAAATTAGTTTCTTCTCCCATTAGACTAACAAAATGTTTAGGGATATGTGTACCCCTGCGCCCTCCAGAAAAAAAGCACTGGGATTTACTAATCACATTGGTAGCCATAACTGTTCCCTGTTATTGTACCATGTAAGATATGCATTTCTTATGAGAACTCTGCACAAATTCAGAATCACTTTTATTTACTGTACACATTTTTGTATCTCTTCTTTGTTATTGTAAATGTTTTCACTGGCTTATACTTTGATAATAATAATAAACTATGGTAAGGTGGAAAAACTGCACATTTTATGATACCTGGCTGCATGAGATGCTAGTTTTACTTGATTTAGGTTCTCTAAATCAAACATAGCAAACATGACACAATTTCTAGAGAGGTATCCTTATCTGTTGCAACAAAAGCAAGGAGCTTTGTGGCACCTTAAAGTCAAACAAATTTATTATGGTATACTGTATATGGTTTCATAGACTACAGCACACTTAATCAGATGTGTGAAGTATTATCCTGTCAAAATACTCTCCTCAGTTATTAAAGACACCCTACATTAGATAAAAATAATTTATCTTCACTAGTATCAGAACTTTATATTTGGCTGAATAGTGAAAGACATGAGGTTTCTCATTCTGCAGTCTGGCAACTTTAAATTGCAGAGGATCGGGTGCCCTCTAGGTGGCTGCTGCTGCTGCTGCTGCTTTTTCAGATTAAAGACAGTGGTGAGCCTTGGAAGTATAACTGGAACCTATTCAGTGCTTGCTTATTTTGCATGGGATTGCAAAATTAAAATGTTACAGCAGCCTTATCTTCATGCAAAGGAATAAAGCTGGCCTTGATGTATAGTCTACTAAAATCAGTGTTGTTGTTTAGTCGTTTAGTTGTGTCCGACTCTTCGTGACCCCGTGGACCAGAGCACGCCAGGCACTCCTGTTTTCCACTTCCTTCCACAGTTTGGTCAGACTCATGTTGGTAGCTTTGAGAACACTGTCCAACCATCCCGTCCTCTGTCCCCTTCTCCTTGTGCCCTCAATCTTTCCCAACACCAGGGTCTTTTCCAGGGAGTCTTCTCGTCTCATGAGGTGGCCAAAGTTAAATTATGTTAAATCGTCAATCCCAAATTTCACTAATGGTTGAAATTTCATTTCAAACTAATCAACTTGTATAGCAACTTCTAACAACAAAAACACAGGTTTTGCTGAGTTTTCAGAGGGGATTCCACAGCTGAGGATAAGCAGACCACAGTGACAATCCAGTTCCACCCACTGCAGGTTCATTGTAGTAGATACCTCACCTAACAGAAGAAAACCAGGTGGAAGGACCTGGGATTTGGGGGAAATGACTCAGCCCCAGCAAAACCTGTTCTGTGGTAATCCACAACACAGATTGCCTATTGGTCATTGTGGAAACAAAATGCTGGAGGAAATGGGGTTTGGCTTGATCTAGCAGGGCTCGTGTATGTATGAAACAATAGTGATTGCAT
Source organism: Podarcis bocagei (assembly GCF_964188305.1). Classification (NCBI taxonomy): domain Eukaryota; kingdom Metazoa; phylum Chordata; class Lepidosauria; order Squamata; family Lacertidae; genus Podarcis; species Podarcis bocagei. Next base: position 44,181,779 of record NC_138137.1, on the reverse strand, counting down.
TTGAGCATACGCAAAGCACATCACTACTCACCATACTGTACAAAGCCCAGCCTTCTCACCAGGCGTTAAGATACAGTGGTGCCTCGCAAGACGAAATTAATTCGTTCCGCAAGTCTCTTCGTCTTGCGAGTTTTTCATCTTGCGATGCACGGTTTCCCATAGGAATGCATTGAAAATCAATTAATGCGTTCCTAGGGAAACCGCCTTCAGACCAGGTCCGGGGACAGTCTGTCCCCGGACCTCTTCTGAATGCTGGGGGGGGGGACAAGGGCTTTTCTTCCCACCCCCAGCATTTTAAAAAACCCCGGGACAGCGGAGGACTTCTCCCCTGTCCGGGCGATCTTAAAATGCTGGTGGGTGGCATTTTAAAATCGCCCCGGGACAGCGGAGGACTTCTCCGCTGTCCGGGGCGATTTAAAAGCCCCTGGGAAGGCAGGCAGGGGGGAGCAAAGACTTTTGCCCCCCGCCAGCCTTCAGAAGAGGTCCTGGACCTCTTCTGAAGGCAGGCGGGGGGGGGGGCGAAAGTCTTTGCTCCCCCCGCCTGCCTTCAAAAGCCCTCCGGGACAGGCAGGCAGGGGGGAGCAAAGACTTTCGCCCCCCGCCCGCCTTCAGAAGGTGTTCCCTCCCCGCCGCCCGGCTTCGGAGCATCCTTCCGAAGCCCGGCGGCGGCAGGAGGAGGCGTTCCCGCCCCACCGCCTGGCTTCGGAGGAGGTCCGAGGACAGTGGGGAAGACGCGCTGCGGTTCCCCGCTGTCCCGGATATTTCCCTATGGGCTGTCGTCTTGCGAAGCAAGCCCATAGGGAAATTCGTCTTGCGAAGCGCCTCCAAAACGGAAAACCCTTTCGTCTAGCGGGTTTTCCATCTTGCGAGGCGTTCGTCTTGCGAGGTACCACTGTACTGGATTTCTATGAAGAATTGGGCCCCAATACTTTCAGCTGATACATCACTCGCACACAGAGATGCCTATTTCTATTACTGCTGTGCGATTTCGTGTTTGTTTTTACAATCAAACGGTATATACATAAGTTTAAAAATACATTTTTTCTCTTTCACCATACCCCATCTTGCATTTGCTGACTTGAAGACTAGCGACAATATAGAAACGCCTACTTTGCTAAAACGTTCCCTTTCCCGCGGGGCCACTATTTTATTTTTGCACGTCCTCACTCGCTCCACGCAAGAGCGCGGCAGCCCGCCCCAGCAAAAGAGCACGTAATCACGCACGGCCAGATTAGGAAGCGCGCGCATACAAAAGAAGAGAGCGGCGCACGCGCAGCCCAACCTCTCCTTTTCGTCTGCGGTAAAGGAAGCCGCGTTATTTATTTCTTGGAGGGGACGGAAGTGGCGAGGAAGCTTGGCCTTCCGCGCTTCCCGTAGCTCGGGCGATACCACCTGCCTCCGCGATTCCGAGGGAGAGGAGAGAAAAGGGGGGAAGACGAAGGCGCGCTTATGAACGGCCTGCCTCCGGGGGCCGAACGCGAAACCTTGATGGGGGGAGCCTGACGGGCCGAGAAGCCGGGAGAAGCGGCCTTGGCGTGCGCCTCGGAGGCGGCCGCGGGAAAAGGGTGAGGTGAATGGGCGCGCCCTCCCCTCCCACAACCTGCCCGCGCTGAGCTACTGGGAAGCCAGTGGGCGGGGCTCAACGGGCAGCCGTGGCGGCTGGGTAATGGCAGCCCTGTGAGGAGGATCCCGGGGAGCGGAGGGGCAGGAGCCGCAGCCTGCGCAGGAGACGCGCCGTGTGGGGAGGGGGCGGGGAGGCGACACTGACCCAGGCCTCTCCTGTTGCCAGGTAACCGGGGGGGGAGCGGGGCCGCCCTTTCTCTCCGCTTCTCTTTCCTCCGCCTCCTCCCCACCCCCCTCGCCCATTTCCCTTGTGGGTCAGGCGCCCCTTATGTTCTGCCTCGTCCCCGGCTTTCTTCTTCTTTTCTCTTTGGCCTTCTTCCCGCCATGTCTAGAAAACGGGCCATAGGATCTCCCTGCCGGTATGTGTCCCGCTGCTGCGACCCGTCCCCGTTTGCTGCCCTTTACCCCGAGCCCCGACCTCATGGATGTTTGCGGGCGTGTTCAGAAACTCCGGGTCGGATCCAGACTTGTGCCGCGCTTTGCATTGCTTTCCATGGGGCTTAAGCCCCTTGGCTGGTTCAGGGCTCGTTTCCTGGGAGCAAGTCCCCCCGCCCATTGAAGTCATCAGGGTTTACCTCTGAGTAGACACGGTTAAGGATTGTGATGCTAGTTTTGGATCATAACCTTACCTGTCGAGTGTGTGGCATCAAAGAACACCTGAATAATACTCTGCTCAAGCAAGCACTACGAGGGTACAACCGCAGGCCTTTTGTTTCCATTTTGGAAATGGCAAGTCAGTCACAAACAAAGAAGTGTGTAGATGAATGGCAAAATGCAGGGAGGGTTAATGTTGTTTTACTTTGCATGAGTAATACTGCTGGATTTTTAAACCAGGTACTGAGAGTGAAGGTGATGGTTCTAAGAATTCTGATAATGAAAAATCCGGCTTGCATGCAGTAGCACCATTGAAAATTTATGTATCGCTTTTTTCCATTATCGCCTCAGCAAAACAAGACAGTTTTATTAAATCCACTGGGAGTTTGAGCATCCAAAATGTGTCCTTTGAAACGCCACCAACTGTCTGGCCCAAAAATTTAAATTTATCTGCAACAGTTTTCAAGAACTACCTCTAAGAAAGCCATAGCCTTAAAAACAACTTCTCCAGAAAAAAAGTATCATTGACAATACACTCTCCTGGCATTTATCCTATCAGAAAAAAATCCTCCTGCACAAGAGTGTGAAAGATACTAGCAAGGAACATCATATTCCTGTTGTGGTTTACATTGCAAATAAGGAGATAGGTAGTTGACACTGCCTTGATAGACGTCAATAGTGAGCCTTCTTTCATTGCTTCCTGCTCTCTCCAGACCTCTCTCAAATGATTTGTGAGAGATGAAATAAAATTGTCAGTGTTGGACTGCATGTTGGTGAATGCAAGAATTATATCTCTTGCACTTCTTCTAGTTGAGAATTAACTGAATTACAATTACAGCATTTTAAAATACAAACATAATGAGTGTCATGCAGTAAACCAGGGATACTTCTTATGCACATCTAACTTGCATGCAATGAGCTTTACATGGCAAAAATAATTAAAATTGGAAAGAGAACGGGCTTCCAGGGGGAAGTTTTTTTTTTGCAAACCCACTTGTTGTTAAACCCACTGTGCTTTGACTATACGTGATTTTGGCTTTATATGTTATCACCAGAATGTAACCACCACATAAGTTGAGAGTCACCTGTATATATGTATCTCATTCCATTTTAGCATATAAACCTTTTCCTTTTTTGGTGTAATCATATGTTTTGTATCTCTGTTTATAAATCCATTCACACACCGTCAAATTCACCATTCACTCAATGTATCCTATCAAGATGACTTCAGCAGTGGACCTGGCAGACTACCTACCAGGAAGGATTTTTTCTTTAGCAGGTATCAATTTCCCAAGGCTCGGACAAAGTTAAGATGTGGAGAGATGTAATGTGCATACTTCAGTAATGAAGTACTACCACAATGTTGTATTCTGTAGAATCTTAGGACCACTTCACACTTGATAGGGACTCAAAAACCTTCTCCATGGTGGCACTCCTATTTTTGAAGTGCTCATGAGAAATGGCTGGCACCAACTCTTATTTGCTTTTACAAATGGCATTTGTGCTAAGACTCGGCCATTTGTTATTGATGGCTACCCCTGTGCTGGGTAGTTGTTTTAATTTATTAACTGGGCCATTTATGCTATTATTGAAATTTTTTTGCAGTTATCTTTTATTGTTTTATCCCTGAGTTCACTTGCTAATGAGGGGTGAGCTAAAACATGCTTAGATTGACTGAAACAAAATTCATGCCTACATTTCCCTTAATGCACAGTTGTTATCTCCATTAGGGAAAATGTCATTATGACATCTGATATGGTGTTAGTCATGGGTTTGTTGTTTTTGTTTTTTAAAAAGGACTGGACAGAAATTCTTGAAAGGTAGAGCCGTGAACTGCTATTAGCCATAACAGAGACAATGAAAATTATGTATTTAAAGCTGGTATACTTTTGAATATCAGGTGATGGGGCAGCCAACATGGGAAAACACTTATCAATATCATGCTGTACATGGGAGTTATGGGGAAGAATCTAGCAGGCCTCCAGACGCTTGTCTGGTAAGTTCAGTCCTTGAGGATATCGTTTTCATATATTGTGTCTATCTTCCCCCAAGTTTTGTAGACTTCAGGATTAAGCAATTTTAGTTCCAACTCATCTTAAGACATCTTTTAGATTTATCAAGAAAGACCAGTCTGAACTTCTTTTGTGTGAAGTATGCCTGGATAAGATAGGTACGCAGGTGTAAGTTGGTGTTAACAGAATTGCCTGAAGGTAAAATGTAATTGATTCATAAAGAAGATACTATAGGAAATTGTATCTCTACTTCTGTTTCAGTGTATCTGAAGAAGTGTGCATGCACACGAAAGCTTATACCAAGAACTAACTTAGTTGGTCTTTAAGGTGCTACAGGAAGGAAAAAATTTTTTATTTGTATCTCTATAAATCATGCACCTTAAAGAGCTGTGTTAGGTTTGTTCACATAAACAGTTTTTTACTTATTGACATACCACCCATAGTAAATTAACCAATTTACATCTTTCCGAAAAGTAATAGCAATTGATTCACCACTGTGAGCACTGTCAACAGTTTTATTCTGCTTCTGTTTCTATTCTACTTCTGAGTGTTTGCCCTTGTTTTCCATTGTTTCTTCTCTTCTTTCATTGTATTCTGGAGATAGTTATTGATACATCTTTGCTATGAGTAAGGAAGCATACAGTGTGCTGTGTTTTAAAATTGCGATTTCTCTTATTTCTACAGAATGGCAAAAATCCGCTTTTAGAATAGTCAGCATTATCAGCTAAATTTGGGTTCATTGGTCTGCTCAGATAACTTGAATTAATGTTGGTGTTGCTGTTGTGAGTGAACAAATACAAACTTATTGAGGAATATTGAATATTCCACACCACTTGGAAATTGCTAGGAGTCTAGGTGTAAATAGTCATTTTCATATGTTATACAAATAAAACCACTTACACAACTCACATTTTAATGACAGTATTTTTAGTGTGACAGATAGAACTTTTTGGAGTGCTAAGTTCTCTGAAGTGACGCTTGCTATCAAAAAACCAAAGTGCTATGCCAAGTCTGGATACTTTCAGCTGCTTCGCAACTTTTCTGTGGACCTGAATGGATTTTGTGAACTAGAGTTTGAGAATCTCTGCTCTTGCCCTCAGTGACCCCAGGGCTAGTACAGTTATTAACTGCAGTTTAGAGATCGGGATATGGGTATATCTGCCCCCCCCCAGCCTCTCTTCAGCTGGATATCCTTGCCTTGCCATAACCACACTTAAAGGTCAGGTTGGCGCCAATGTTGACTCGGTGAATTATTTCAAATTGTGGTTCTGATTCTGTTTTGGAAGCAGACTGTTATTAGCAGTAAGCAGCAAACTATGGTTACTAGTGACCAGGAAGTGGTGGAGGGAGTCTGCTTGCACGAGAAGGAGGAGGGGTTGTATAAGCCCACAGTAAGTTCCTGATGGCAGAAGAACTGATGTGTTGACCTGAACCAGTTTGCTTTGTAGAGAGTCTTGGATTCAGAGCTTGGGAGTCTTAAGTGTACATTTCAGTATGGCTTGTGTTTAAATTCAGATTTAATTTTAAATCTAAATTTAAATCTAAATTTTAAATCAGATTTAATTTTAAATCTATATAGCATAAAATGCACACACACACACCAAATCTTTCATATATACAGTATAAGTAAATGATCTCTTTGGGACATTAATACAGTACAGTGATTGTCCCAAGATCACCCAGTGATCCATGACTGGGGATTTGAACCTTGGTCTGTCCAGTCCTCCTCCAATACACTTAACTGTTCTGCTACACTGACTCATTTAAAAGTAATTTTCTATAATTGAAGTGCAAGCTATTTAAGTGCAACTCAAATTTTCTGTTTGTTTGCTACTTAATTGCAGCATCATCGACCTCCCTATTGGCTTCCTTTTGGAACAACAAAATCATTCATTGTTACGGGATTCCATTTGCTATTGCAAGAAACACCTAAAAGGAAACAGTTTGGCTACTTTTTCTAGGCTCTGTGCCACTCTGTGTACTTTTCCTAGAAACCTCTCTAGGTCTGATGCATGTAATTGACCCCAATCTACTCAGGCTCTTTCTGGGAATCACGCTGTTTGTTCTGTGATTCATTCTTGCGCGCATTATTTGTAGTATACATGGTGAGGACCACGGAATATTGCACTTTGCTAGAGAAGTACCACAGAGCAACATTTCTGTAGCAAAGATTTCTAAGAGTACCAGCAGGAATCAGCCTGGGTAATAGAACAGGTCAGTTGGGGAAGCCTTTAATGTTTGATGTTTTGTGTTTTTAGTATTCTGCTGGGAGCCGGCCAGAGTGGCTGGGGCAACCCAGTCAGATGGGCGGCATACAAATAATACAACCATCTACATCATCATTCTCCTCCTCTAACCAATTATAAGGTTTAAAACAAAAGAGTTAAGCAATATAGTAATATTTTGTGGATAACATTAGTTTGAAACTAATCATCTGGATTTTTCTCTTTTTTGCAGATCAATACTAACGCCCCACAATGTCCTTGAAACCACGAGTAGTTGATTTTGATGAAACATGGAACAAGCTGCTTACAACAATTAAAGCTGTTGTTATGTTGGATTATGTGGAAAGATCAACATGGAATGACCGCTTTTCGTATCCTTTTAGTAGAAGCTAGCCTCTGATTGCATGTGATTGTGTGTCTTGTAGATATTGGTTTGGCATAACCGTGCATAAATTGGTGCCCAGCATAATGTCAGCTGGAATAAAATGTCTTTATGACCCCCATTTTTTACTACTTCTGAGAAAATGAGGACCTCATTGTAAAAGAAGTTGTCAGAAATGTTGCATACAGTGAAATGGGAAAAATCGGAATTGATCACTTCCTAAGAACTGTTGCTATGGATGAATGATAATGATTGTCTTAATTACTTTGAGTTTAGTACATGATTTTTTGGTATCTGTTCTGAATGCAAGATGTGGCTTTTTTATTCAATTAGAACAGACAAATTGACATCCCTAATATGCCAACAGTCCGAGTGGCACAAGTAGCCTCATCTAAACTATTGTTTAGCTTTACTGCAGTTGGGTTAGATTTCTAACTGTTGCTTTGATTGACTATGACAGTGGATAGCTTGATGTTTGGTTTGCTCTGGAAGAAAGGATAGTCATCCTTTGTATTATTGGTAACACTGACTGCCCTTTTCCAGAGAATCGTTCAACAAAAGGCCTTTTTGAAGGATTGTCAGTGTATTTGCAATTAATTATTAGTATAAGCTGGATGCAGCCCATCTATATATGCAAATTGTGAACGTTTACGTTTGCAAGATAAGACACATGCTACTGAAGGAACTAGTAAAACCTCAAGCCAGGTGGAATCTGTCAGTAGCTATTTCCTTTATGACTCAGTAGCAGAGCGACTGTTCTCATCAGCATATACAAAGCTGGACACTTGGTCTATCTGTACAGTCTGCCTTACTGGCAGTAGCTCTCCAGGGTTTCAGACAGGACTCTTTCCTAGCCCTTACCTGGAAATGCCAGGAATCAAAGCTATATTTTGCTGGATGCATGACCAGTTATTTTTTGGAATATGTAGTATAGGGGATGGAAACAACCTGCTTTTCTTACAGAAACAACCTGCCTACCTATGATGTTGATACTGCATCCCGGTAAACTTAGTACATCATGATGCATTAGTAGAGGGGAATCTATTGTACTTTACAGATGGGTGCAAACAAGTTGTCCTATGTAGACAGCTGCTGTTCCTTTGCTCATATGATGCCCAAATGTGTTGATGTTCACAGCAGGTTTTAATTCACTTTTTCGATAGTGCGTACCTTCCTTGAGACTGAAAGCAGAGTAAATATGCTCAGGATACTGTGCTCCAGTATAATACCAAGTCCTCTTGTAAAGAGCAATGGAGATCACATGCTACTTTTATTTAAAGCATTGACTCACTTTCAGCTACCTTTTGACCTTCAGATCTGTTCAGCCTGAACCCCTGCAGGAACAAGATATTTCTGGCACTGTGCTTCCCTCGCAGCATAACTTAAGCATGTTACTAGAAGTAATTTACTGTTTTATAACTTCATTTGCTTTTTAAAGTAAGTCATTTCCAAGTTTCCATTGAATGGTTCAGGCTGGTAGAAACAGATTTTTGATGTGGGAGGGCACCTTTTAACACAATTCTGTCATTCTGTCTTTCCTCCATTTTTCACCCTAGTAAATGACTCCTGTTTCTTTATGCCCCTGCTCTCATTTCTTGGCACTGGTTGTTCTTGAAATTGGTGGATAGGCTTTCAACAAGATCTTATTGCAGCATTTGCAATGTGTTACCATAATACCAGTGGTTACCAAAATACCACTTCTGTCCCCTGGAAACCTGTTTGTTGCTTCAGGAAGGTAGACCCCAGTAATCCATAAACTGCAGTATAGTTCTGGTTCTAAACACAGAAATCTAAATATAGGAAGAAGAACAAATTATGGAGGGTTCTGCTTTTTGTGGGTCCCCCCACTGCCTGCTACAGGAGTGTCCTCGCCAGGATGCTAAGCAAGGTGTGAAGGGAACTGAAACAGAATTTGGGTTAAGAGAATCAGACATTGCAGCACCAAGCAAGGCAAATACAACAGGGCCCAAAATTCAGCTGAGACCTTATCTCATCAAGCAGGTTGGATAGCCTCTAGAACTCCACCTATCAAGTGAAGATGCTGGGTATTAAAGGACTCAGATGCTATTTAATGATGATGATAGCTTCTACCTTTCAAAACAGAAAATTGCTTTGGGTAGTGGGTAGAGCAATTCAGATGTTTCACCCAAAGGTCAGCTGCCATTTCAAGACTTGAGGTCTAGTCACTTTTTCTTCTCCCTTTGGAAAGTTCCCACTGAAATTCTACATGTTGCAGATTCTGGGGCCATGAGACAAGTTTCTGATCATTATTGGAAAATTCGCTATCAGAGGGGCTTGATCACACAGAAATATATGAGTTTATTGAATCTTAATGCAGAAAAGCTTAGGAATTGAAGAAGGGCTTCCACTTGATTCAAAGTCCAGTTCACAATTTGTTGCTTATCTTTGTATTTTTCAGAATAACATGGTTAGGGCAACTGCTTATTATTTGCTACAATGAGTCAATCCTTATGAAAACTACTAGGTATGTAATGAACTCCCCAGAATTTAGAAGTTTCTCATACAGTGGTGCCTCACAAGACGAAAATAATCCGTTCCGCGATTCTCTTCATCTAGCGGTTTTTTCGTCTTGCGAAGCAACCCTATTAGCGGCTTAGCGCTATTAGCGGTTTAGCGGCTATTAAAGGCTTAGCGGATTAGCGGCTAAAAGGCTCTTAGCGGCTTAGAAAAAGGGGGGGGGGAGCGAAAAAAATCGCAAGACTCGCAAGACGTTTTCATCTTGCGAAGCAAGCCCATAGGGAAATTCGTCTTGCGAAGCGCATTGAAAAACGGAAAACCCTTTCGTCTAGCGGGTTTTTCGTCTTGCGAGGCATTCGTCTTGCGGGGCACCACTGTAAATGCAACAGCAGCAACATTTTCTGGTATTCAGAAATAAAAAGCTGGCTTCATAGATGCCTTCTATAGGCAGGATTTTATTTTAGAAAGAATTATTTTTGTTTCATCCTTTATTTCGTGCTTCTAGTCTACTCAGTTGCTTTAGAAAAAACCAAGAGTATAATAGTTCTTTTTCCCCATAGATGCATCAGCTATGGATCAGATCCTTCTGGAAAAACCTTGCTTGTTTCAGTGCTTTGTGTTTTGGATGGCTTATGGGGGAAATTTGACAGTGTGTTTTTTATAATGAGCAATGATAATGTGGTGCCATTATCATTTTTTTGGCTAGATATCTTCCTTTTCTCTTCTGTCTTCCAGGAAAGCTTTAATAGAGGTGGGGTATTGGGGGGGAGGCTTATTTTAGGAACTATGTAGCCTGTTACTACAGACAAATTAGACTGCAAGACATTTTTCTGGAGGAGATAATATTTGACATATGGCCAACTGTTACGTTGTTAGTGATGAGTATTCAAAGGAAGCAGACCATAATGAAGAACATCCTCTCGGAAGCCAAAGTTTACAAGAAGAAAGCATGCTGAAGCTTCTAATAGTATGAAGTGGTGTATTGTTAAAAATCTGTAAGTAACTTTGCTCTTGTTGTGAGGAACTGCTTCTTGCTCTAGACTTGGAGAAATAACACTGTTCTCAGAAAAGGATTGTTTGAAAGATACAGATTCCTTTCAGGTTATGCTACACTGTAAATACAGGCCAGGGCAAAAGGCCCTTTCATGGCATTCTGGTGATTTTCAGGCCCTCCATTCCCACTTGTGATGCTTTTTCTATAGGCTGAGAAAGCTTCTCCTGAACAGCCTTCTTTGCAGTACATGGAACTGCAATTGAAAGAGAAAGCCAGCAACTTTCCCATGTGCAAGCCTTGAAACCAAGCCACATTGTTCATTTGTTTTTAAGATCTTGTTAAAAGTTTGGGTTAAGAGAACTTGAAAGTATGTTTCATCCTTGACTTTAAACCCAGGGACATTTACGCTTTGTGTGTGGCCTATCCTGAACCACTGGGGGAGAGACTTTATATGGAAACAAAGAATTTTTTGGAAAATCATGTACGCCATTTGCACAAGGTAACTATAAAGTGTACAAGACGTGAGTCTTCTCACTGTATGAGGGTTTCATGACTGTGAATACAAGCTGTTTCAGTATTTGATAAGGATTACAGTCATTTTTTAATTCATAAAATATTTTGTGAATTACAACCTGGGAGTAGGGCTAGCCGATACAGTGGTACCTCGTTTTGAGTCCAGGATCCGTTCCGGAGCCCCGGATGCTCAACAAAAGGGACGCGCGACAAAGCGCTGCTCTGCGCATGCACATGAGCAATTTTGCACTTCTGCGCCTGCGCAAGCGTCAAACCTAGAAGTAATCCATTCCGGTACTTCTGGGTTTGCTGCGGACGTTCCACAAAATGGACGCTAAACAGGGCGGACTCACAACGAGGTACTACTGTGTATCAATATACAGTCCAAAGCCAGTTTGAAGTCCCTATTGTGATACTGGTTTTATAATTTTTGACCTGGCAATATATTATGCATCATGATTTGTGTGTGTGCACTGTGCTGAAATCACAGTGTAGGAAAAACTGTGAAGCCAGCCATTCCCTCAACATAGCTCCACTGCTATTTCAGACATTGTGATATATCAGTATATTGCAACGTTTAGCTGGTGATATATCATGAAGTTGAAAACCAGATATCACCCAGCCCTACTGTTTGTGTCTACATAGTTCCATCCTTATTTCAGGCATCATTATATATTGGTATATCACAATGTTTAGCTGGTGATATATGGCAGTGTTGAAAACCAGATATCGCCCAACCCTGCCTGAGAGCAGCATGTAAATTTGTATGGTATTTTTTTAAAAAAATTGAAACAGTGCACATATCAGAATGTATTATAGAAGTTTGTTCTTCAGCATTTCTGACATTGTTACTACAGTGCAAATTGTGGAATTGATCTTTTTCCCTCATGCTTTTTTTTTTTTATAGAGAGTCATGGACTCTGAAGAACAAGTACTGGTAATGTATCATAGATACTGGGATGAATACAGTAAAGGGGCAGACTATATGGACTGTTTATACAGGTAAATTTTGGAGAAAACATGTTAAAAGTGTAATTGATGCAAAAAAAATTATAGAAGAAAGCTGAAGCTGTTGGGAGATGGACACAGTCACAATTTGATTTCAAAACTATGTTTAGGACAAGATTATGAAGTACTTCCACCATTATTTTATTTATGTAGGTTACAACATGTAGATGCTTCTCTTATTTACAAAACTCAGATTAATAAAAATATGACAACTAAAAAGATATTCTGTATGAAATATATTCTTTGTTGTGTGTGTATATATGCAGAAACGTGGGGTTTTATAAAGGTTTGTTTAGCTGTTAAATGACAATTTAGATAAGCAGATGCGCAGGAAAAATGCGAGCAACTTGCCCATTTTCCTTGCAATCATTCCATGCCTTTCCAGAGAAAGCCTCACTATCCTCTAGTGGATCCAGTAACCATAGTGTAGGATGGGCACCAAGTGATCTCATTTAACTAATTCATTTAAGTAACGTAACAGTGGAATGGGAAAAGAGTTAACTGTGCCTCTTGGAGGAAGAACAAGAACAGGCTTCAGTTGCTATAAAAAGTGAGAGTGCACCCTGGTCTTAAACATGCTTCTATGGGCATAAGCCCTGTTTCATAAATCCAGCAATGCACAAGCCTCTTCAGTACACAGCTAGGTTTCCAGTAGGCTTTCAGGTCTGCTCAAAGTTGAGGAAAACCATGTACATCAGGCTTCCATGTAATCAGGCATTCATGTGGCGGGTCTGCTTAAGAATGTAATAAAATCCTGTTGGATCAGAGCAATAGCTCCTCTAGTTTAGCATCCTGTTCTCACAGTGACTTACCAGATGCCTGTGGGAAACCCACAAGCAGAATTCATGCACAAGAGCACTCTTCCCAGTTTCCAGGAACTGTTTTTTTTTTTTTTTAGAAGCCTCCAACTGCAGCAGCAGAGCATAGCCATCATGGCTGTAAACCACTGATGTATATTTTTATATATGTATATATATTTTTATGGCAAATAATTTTATAAAGAATTATAATATTTATGTCTAACACAGCCATTGTTTCCTGTGTGGTGTTGTCTTCTGCCTACAGCTCTATGATTTTGATAGTGAGATGTGTCTTTTTTTCCTGACCTAGATTTGCTTCAGAAAACATCTGAAAACATTCACAATATGTTTTGTTTTCATAGATACCTCAATACACAGTTTATTAAGAAGAACAAATTGACTGAAGCTGATCTTCAGTATGGTTATGGAGGTGTGGATATGAGTGAACCGTTGATGGAGATTGGAGAGGTAGGCAGTCTATTGATGTTCTTCCAGAAAGTTAATAAGAAGTGCATTTAATTCTCTCTTCCTCACAATAACTTGCCATGGTCACCTTTGTTGAAAACCGTATAGCCCATTTTGTTGGATCAGTAAAATAAATGTCTCATTTATTGCCTTCGTAAGTCTTCACAGAGAGGCATTCAGTGCTTTTATTGGTTTTTTAGCCAGCCTTAGTGAACAGACCATTGTTGTGTATTATTTACTTACTGAAATGAATATAGATTATACAGTATCTTGGTGGGATTGGTGGATACAGAAAGAGAAATGGGGCTCTGATGATAAAGAGCTGCAAAGAAAGAAGCACGAAATGCACAACACTCAATAATTTACAGTAGTGCCTTTAATATGAAGCTGACAAGAATAAGGGCTTGGGGAGGCATTGTTTTATTAACCTGTTTCATTAGAAGTGATGCTTGGGGTGGCATATACTTAAACCCTACATACATACTTGCTTTTCTCAAAGAGGAAAGTCTGATCTCTGACACTCATCTCTGGACCCTGTTAATTGATCCCTGGAATCAACAAGTTTTTGCATCTCTGATGGAATAAAAGAAAGCCCAGATATAAGGAGGATTGTATTAGGGCTGTTTCACATGTAAAAAATAATAATGGGTTGTATCCAAACCAACAGTGCGGTCCTATACATGTCTACTTAGAAGTAATCCCAATTGAGTGTAACGGAACTTACTCCTAGGTCAGTGTTTATAGGATTGCAGCCTATGCCTGCAACCTAACTACACTGACCTGGGAGTAAGTCCCCCCTTGACATAGCTGTCAACTTTTCCCTTTTCTTGCAAGGAATCCTATTCGGAATAAGGGAATTTCCCTTTAAAAAGGGGAAACGATGACAGCTATGCCCCTTGGGAGGAGTCATAGTTCATGTTAGAACTATTGCTGCCTGAAGGTCCCGTGTAAAATCCTCAGTATCTCCAGGTACGACTGGTAGAGATCTCTCTCTGAAACCTGGGAGAGCCACTGGCAGTTATATCAAACTAGACTCTATATAAGACACCGTCTTATAACACTGATTACTTCTGAATAGGGACGCGGGTGGCGCTGTGGGTAAAACCTCAGCACCTAGGACTTGCCGATCGCATGGTCGGCGGTTTGAATCCCCGTGGCGGGGTGCGCTCCCGTTGCTCAGTCCCAGCGCCTGCCAACCTAGCAGTTCAAAAGCACCCCCAGGTGCAAGTAGATAAATAGGGACCGCTTACCAGCGGGAAGGTAAACGGCGTTCCGTGTGCTGCTCTGGTGCCGGTTCGCCGGAGCAGCTTCGTCACACTGGCCACGTGACCCGGAAGTGTCTGCGGACAGCGTTGGCTCCCGGCCTCTAGAGTGAGATGAGCGCACAACCCTAGAGTCTGTCAAGAGTGGCCCGTACGGGCAGGGGTACCTTTACCTTTACCTTTTTACTTCTGAGTAGACATGGCTAGTTCATTGTGCAATAAGTTAGTTATCTAGTCCCTTTGATTTCAGTGGGAATTAACTTGCCCTGTTGATTTCAACTAGCTTAAGCCCAGTTAGCCATGGTTGGGCTTAGCGTTATGTGCAAAACATGAATGAGTAATCATGCAAGTGCATGGAGCAAAAATCGTGGCCACTTTGATTCCCCCCACCCCTATCCTGCTGCTCTCACATTTGCCAGAGCTCAGCTTTTGTGTCTGAACCAACTAGTGGTTTGTCTCCCCCAGACAAACCACGAGTGGTAAGGCAAGAACAAACCATGGCTATTGAGCGTACACTCAGGGGCAGCCTTAGTGTTACTACTGTTGGTTTCTTTTGCTTTGTACACATGTGCAACAGGCCAAAGAGGACCACTTTTCCTTTCTGCACATTCCAACAGTATTGTAAGGATTTTTCAAAAGATAAGTGCAGACTGGCTTTGAGTAGCCAAAGCTAATCTGAGGGGATGCTTGAGTTCGGTACTGGCTATTGTTGATCACAAGAGTTGGGAACCTGTGGCTTTCCAAATGTTATTGGACTTCAGCTCTCATCAGCCCCAGCCAGCAACACATATTTCCAAACTCTAGATTATTTTAATTTAATCTGTTGTTTTCTACATTTAAATACAATATTACCCTATTTTAATGCAATATTACCCTACTGAATCCATTAGGATTGAGCAGTTTTTAATTCTAAAAATAATCTAAAATAAACAAATGATTCATCTGTGCTTGACATGTTTCTGTTGTGCATTTTTTTCATAACAGCTAGCACTTGATATGTGGAGGAGGTTAATGATCGAGCCTTTACAGGCTGTCCTCATTCGAATGCTCCTCCGTGAAATCAAAAAGTGAGTTAATCCTTTTGTTGTTATTGTTGTTACTGCAAGTTGCCTGCTTTATATATGCTGACTTACTGTACTTACCCGAGAATTGCAATTGCTTGATTTAAGAACGTCACTATTCACTTCTTACTGTTGTTTCTTTAGATCGTAACTGGGTTTTTATATGTTGGCAACATATTCAGGGAAAGCAGAATCTTTTTTGAGACGTGAAATTGGCTCTAAAAGCAGGTAGTGTGTCCTAGCAAATAGAGGATGTTATTGGAGCCCTAAAGCCAGTGTTCATTTCTGCTACTTGCTGTGAAACCTTGATCTTGATCTAGTGATTCTGCAGTCTGGCCTAGAACATTTGAATCTATTGAATTACCAAACAAATGTTGTACTTTTAAGTTACTTCGAATTTGGCGTTATGGAGTATTGTATAAATGTTTTTCTTAAAAAGAGGACTGACGCTAGATCTAGAATTCTTTCTGAAATTCTGAATGTATTACAGAACTGAGCAGCAGTACAAGCTTCAGCTACTTCTGTCAGTCAGCCTTGTTCCAGGGTAAGGCTCTGATTGCCAGCAATGTAAAATATTGCATATTCTATAGCTTGTTAGCAAATGCATAGAAAAGCCAACCGAGTCTAACCAACCAACCTTCTATATTTCACCATGCACTGAGGTTTCTTTGTGACCTCCTGTCCCAAAGCTGCTGTCAGGTGAAACAGAATTTGCCTTATGGCTCCTTTACAGGAGTTGCAAAGAGCAGCCGCAATCCAAGGCACAATTAAGTGTGCTTCAGTCCTGCTGATCTTGCAGGTCTTCCACATGCTTAACTGTGCCCTAGGTTATATTTGGTATCATTAGCAAAAATAAATGCACAGGGACGAAGTGCCCTATAGCTGTAAGTAACTGTTTCGGGCAGATAACAGTTAAATCAAGCTTGAATGTGCTCTTTAAAGCTCACATATGGAAGTAGCTTCTCTGAGCATACGAACAGAGGATTCCCATCTTCCTGGATGGGTGTTTCGTAGAAACCAGTTCTTTTTGACAATTAAAAAAATAATTAAACTCCAGGACCAAGTCATGACACTTATGTTAATTTTAAGAAGTGCAGGAGAAGAAAGAAAAATATATACTCCCAATAGGAGTTTGCTCCATGGGGCCACTGTGAAACCTGCACTGAGGCAGAATTGTAAAGTTAGCAGTCCTGTGGCCACGATCCTGTAAAGTTAGCAGTCCTGTGGCCACGATCCTGAGTGCCGCCAGATTTGTTTTGTGTGTACTGGCATTTGCATGATCAATGTCTTCCACTAGGACATATCTTCCCCTTTTTATCCTGAATTTTAACTTCCTTTTCTTTTCATGTAAAGCTGTTCTTGATTGCTTCTTACTGTCCTGATCTAAGGTCTATAGAAGCTGCTATAGTTTGTACGGAGGACTCTTCAGGTTGGACTCTGCCTCCCCCTAATGTTTTTTCTCCTACCTAGCCTCTTGGATATTGTGCGGGTTATCAGCTTTTGTTTTGCAAATGTAAGTGTTGGTGTTTTAGTGGCCAGAAGGTTTTGTGTGTTTCGGTTTGGAACTATTGAAGGCAGAGATGTAGAAACGATATCATGTTTAAAAGATTGCAATAGAACTTTTGCATATTGGGCAGCTGGCACATGTACTGTAGTAGTTTCATGTGTTCACGTTCCCCCTTCATATACAGACAAGTGTCATATCTGATGAAGAAAAGGTTCTGATGTTTACTTCCATAGACATGGCAGGCGGTTTGTGGTCATCTTAACTGACGTGGTGAAAGGGGCGGGGGGGAAATCTTTGGATAAAAACACCTGATACTTCTTTTAGTTAAGCTCAGCCACAGACATTTCTTCACCTGTTAATGCTGCAATCCTAACCACATATAACTGGAAGTAAACCCCACTGAAATCAACAGGGCTTGTTTCTGAGTAAGCATGGTTATGATTGTGCTGTAAGAAGTTTATATGTGGTAACCTTCACATTCACAATCAGTTCCGGACTTCTAGATATGAGTAACTCCATAGAACCGAGAGTTGACAGCCCAGAGGCTTGGTTCGGTTTGAATTAGGGTTTCCCGTAGAACTGTCTGTAGATAGTTTTTTCCCCTTACATTTTTTATTATTCTTGATTTTGTTATTTATTATACTGTTCTTCAGCACACACAAAAGCCTCCCAGAATGGCTTACAATTATCAGTGAGATGACAGTTCCTCAGAAATACAATCTAAGAGGCATGACACGAAAAGAAATGGGGAGTGGGAATGACTTGGATATCCTGGAGCAATTCACTGTGCCAGAGCTTCATGTGACATAGGTTATATTTCATAAAATGTTAGAGTGGGGATAAACGCAAAGGGTCATCTAATCCAAGCCCCTGCAGTGCTGGAATTTGGTCCTAGGTAGTCACCAATTGGGACGCAGGTGGTGCTGTGGTCTAAACCACTGAGCCTAGGGCTTGCTGATCGGAAGGTCAGTGGTTCGAATCCCCGCGACGGGGTGAGCTCCTGTTGTTCGGTCCCAGCTCCTGCCCCCCCAACAGTTCAAAAGCACGTCAAAGTGCAAGTAGATGAATAGGTACCACTCCGGCGGGAAGGTAAACGGCGTTTCCGTACAGTGCTCTGGCTTCGCCAGAAGCAGCTTAGTCATGCTGGCCACATGACCCGGAAGCTGTCTGCGGACAAACACCGGCTCCCTCGGCCTATAGAGCAAGATGAGCACGCAACCCCAGAGTCGTCCGTGGCTGGACCTAATGATCAGGGGTACCTTTTACCTTTAGTCACCAATTAGAATTGTGTTTTGGACTTGGTTCTATGGAACTTAGCATCTCCTTGTGACAGTGAGCCAGACATTGTCATGCAGGTTTGCGGCTTGAAATAACAGTGCATCTCACCAAGAGAAGAGGCAACCAGTCACGAGGAAGCACTCCATTTGGCTCTTTCTAGTTGTTTTGTGGCTCTTTCTGTGACAGTCTCATGCTTGCGTGTACTGTAGTCAGGGAAAGGTTAGCACAGGCATAAGTGAGAGACCAAGGAACAAATCTGGAGAACAAAAGTTATACCTAACTGATTATCTTCTTAGGTTATGATTCAGTTGGCCTCAAGTTCACTCCTGGACGGGGAGGAAGAGGCATGCTGGCAAGAGTTGTAGTTTATACATTTGCCTGCCTCGAATGAAGCTCTTTTTCTGTTTTGAAACTACTATAGGGAAGCCTAAAGCAAGTCCCTCTCAGATTTTAAGACACTTTTGGATTTGCCATTTACTTGGGTTTAATTTTTGTCATTTAGAAGCCCACCTTCTGCTTTTTTGCTGCCTGTTCAAGGAAGGTGGGAGGAAACTGAAGATCTGCTGCTTGTTGCTTCCAAGCCATTAGGTCAATTTTGTGTCTGTTTATTTTCGCACT